>NC_089046.1:14586428-14902142 GCF_034140825.1 Oryza sativa Japonica Group
TATCCTTGGTTTGTGTGCCAGGATGAAATATGACTATCAAAAATAGATGGAGTAGATGGAGGGAGTATTGTATTGCAGATTATTGAAAACATGAGGAATGATGAGAATTCTGCATCTCTTTTTAATAACATTTAGGAAAGAAGTAGTATGGTTTTTTTTGTCAAACTTTTCTAGCTTCATAAGCTGCTTTTAAGTCATTTTTTAATAGATTCTTAATTTCTAGATCTTTCTAAGATGCCTTATTAATATTTTGAGTCATTTTTTAATAGATTCTTAATTTCTAGATGTTTCTAAGATGCCTTATTAACATAACAAGATGCATTTTAAAGTTACTTATATTATGTATTTTTTTAGTTAATTATATGATATATTTTGGCAATGTTCCATTTCCAGTATTTACAATTTCTCTCTAAGTCGGATCACCCATACTCTAATTCCTGATACGACACTTAATGTAATTACAGTTTAAATAACAAAAAGGAAATTCCCCGAACAAGAAAAGTTTGAGTTGCAGTTAAAACAGAGCAAGAATAAACCAAAACCAAACAAATGAAACATGGAAAATATAGAGTACAAAAATTAAAGTTATACTTAATCCATGCTACATTAGCCTATCTGCATCTCACGTCCCATGCACGGCTCACTGTTTTACATGATACTGATAGCTCGAGGCCTTTTACTCGATCGATGCTTTGCTGGCCCCAGTGCTCGTGCTATCATCAATCTCGGAAGTGAAGATGTGAGGAAGATAAAGTGGAGCGGTGAGAATCAGCCGTTGTATGTCAGATGACAAGGACGGCGATTTTTGCCGTTGCTCCCGTTCCTCTGCCAAAGACAGAGCATATGAATCCAACATTTCGATGTTCAATGGCCTTCTTATATTCTCTGATACATCCCACTCTCATTGTGCAATACCAGAAAATTTCTCTATGTCTTGGAGGGGGTGGATCTATGCCAATGTGCTGGGAGCGGGAGGTCAGGGAGGCAAGCGATATGGATGAGAGTGCATGATGGATGCTGTGATTTGTGACTTAAAAAATTGTATTTACTGGACATTAGTTCATGAGAAACAAATTCGACTCATTGAATTTCGCACTGGAATAGAATCCCCTGCATTCATTCTGAATGCAATAGAGTTGCATTTACGGTGAGGTCCTCGTCTGAACTTGGTTAAATTTGATCAATTTTTCTGAAATATGACCATTTCGGTGGAGCCCAAATTGCTTTTTGCAATCGGACATAAAACCCCATAGGCATGAGGCTTGAGTAGGTTCATCTCTATTTTTCTGTTAGTTTTTCAACTGTGAATTCCTTTCGAGAGTAACGGGGAAATCCATGGGCACATTATTCAAATTGTGATGACTCTGTCCGAACTCCAGTTTGTGAGGAACATATATAGTCTATTCTGACTAGCAATCATGTAGAAGTCAACTTTTTACTCTTCTCTCCTAGCTACTGATTCTCCCGAATTCAAGGAGGATACCAGCGTCAGATTTCCGCGTTTAAGGTGCTCCATAATACTAGCAATTTCTATGGTGTAACTGGTATGCTTTGTCACCAAGCTGGATTGCATCAATACCTAGCAGAAAGTTCAAAAAAAAGCAGACTAAAATGTCAAGCTATAGATGGACTTGAACTGAATACTCCAGCACTAATGCTTTCAATGACTCTCGCTCCATCCTTCGCAGCTTCTTCTTTTCCCGGTGCCTTTCGTTCCTGCTGTATTTTTTCTTAGAGTGACTTTCGTTCCTGTTGTATGTTTTCTTAGAGTGATGAATAACGTTGACATCCTAGTTCAGTTGCTGCTTCTCGGAAGCCATCGATATAATGCAACCTTGGGAAGAAATATATATGTTCATGAGAGTTATTCCACACCATATATACTAAAATGGAGGAAATATGAGATGTTTGGTCGAGATACTTATTCTGGGTTAAATAAATATACCAAGCTTGGTTTGAGGCAAGAATAATCAGTGCTAACTTGTGAGATGTATTCCGGATCTCATTTTACAACGTCAGTCTTCCACTCTTGCAGTTTCACTCTAGCAATGCAACATCAGGTCAATAGTTGACGCCTCTTGATGGTGGCATTTATCGTTGGTGATGCCTCCTCTTCCTGCGAGGAACTGGCTTTTAATGGAGAAAACTGAGGCAACAGTGACACAAGCAGCGGTGTCCTTGCTGTCTTCACCGGAAGGGCAGCCCCGCCTCCCTGGTGCGCCTCTCCTCCTCATTCACCAACTTTTCCTGTAACGTGGCCGCCAATTCTTTCAGGTCAGTCCTTAACTCTTCGATTATCAGGGAGAAAGGTGTTGTCAGTGTGGAGTTGCTGCTGATTGCAGCCGGCGATGAAAACTCAAGATGTATATCCATCCGATAGCAGCCATTGTAGAAGTTGCGTCCGTGGAAGGTTTTTTGTCCATACTCCGCATCCTCATGAGATTGGAATTGAACCGAAGCTTTCACACGTGTTTCCATCTCATACATGTAAATCCTCGATGGAGTAGATCCTCTGTCACTGGATAGAGCAGATTGCTCATAGTGACATGGAGAACTTGTTCGGCATCGGAAGCTATGGTGAGTGCCTTTGATACCAAGTTGTCATGACCCGAGACCATGACAGGATAAACACCACCGGGAAGATAGCCGGGCGGCATCGGCTCCTGGAGAAGGGATGTAGATTTATGCTAGAGAGAAGAACATTACTGGGAGGGAGAGATTAGACTAATTGATAGATGGTATAGCTTGACCCTTAAGTAAGAATTCAATCTAATTTTATCTCTAACTTAACTAATAATCTTATCTCTAACTTAATTGATAATATGGGCTGCCTACGGACCTCTGCCTTCTGGCCCAATGCGAATGACATGAGGCATGGTTTATTGTTGCTGAAAGGGAGCTTCCTATCGTTGATGGAGTTATTTGTGAGTTGAAAATTGAAATACCTTGGTGTGCATCAATTTCTTGAGCAGCCTACTGGACTCTGTTTTGCATATTTTTCAGAAAATATCGTGCATCTAAAATGAAAGCGGATGGATCATTCTAACTGATGGATGAATACGCCAAGAATTTATGAGAAGTTGTACTACGACAAAAATATTCGATAGCGATACATTAGTAGAGACAATTTTCGAATCATCTCTATATTGAAATATAGAGTTCCGTAACCTATTAACAAGTTATAGAGGCAATTTTAAAATCGTCTACAATAGTTCTGCGTTAAAGAAATTTTTTAGGCACTCTTGACATCTACTAGATGTATTTGCTAATTTTGTCTTGTAGAGGCATTTTTAGGCTCTCAATCATTCGTGTCAGTTTGTATAACTAAACGGGCCTTGCAAGTAGGATACCATGCAGACATAAGAGAAAGGTGAGAGTCCGCTATGAATATATGTGACGACATTGAGGACAGCTTTGCATGGATATGATTGTAAGATGGAAAGTTATGGGTGTCACATGCCATTTATATTTCTCCGTCTAGTGATTTGGGGAGATTTAATTGCGTATTCCTTGTTTTCTTGGGTACGAAAGCTTCAATATTAGGAGTACACACATGTCCTTTTTATGGCTATGTGTCATGTTTTTAAATTATTAGAACTTTTGGTTATGTGCATTAGAGGCTGGAGATGTAATTCTCATGTTACTTATCTAAAAGAAGCCTTTTTGCCTCTGACAACTTTCAACCCTATGTGGAGGACATGTATGCACATGTTTATGTGACATTGTGTAATCCATGTCAAATTGTACCCTTCGAAACAGGTTTGCACCATATCGACACAGGTTCTGTAAGTAATAACCGATATGGTTAACAAATTGATATCGTTGTAATCATTAGGACGCCTATGAGTACAATTCCATACTACACATAACATTTGCCTTCTCTTGTTGAAGGGAAATATGGATTATCTTGACTTGAAAAATATATGCAGATCAAAATCCATCCCACGGTTGTGTACGGCTTCACATATATATGAAGTATGGTTCTGTGTACGAAATCGTTTCAGAGGACAATATGATCTAATACTGCACTCTAGTACAACAAAGTTCCTCCAGGTAGGTATTGGAGAATGCCAAGCTATAGTGACATGAATTGGAAGCTGACTAACATGTTGTGACATAGATGAAGTTGAACTAAAGACACTAGCACTAGTATTCGTGGTGACTTCTCGTCACTCTTGAGTAACCATTTCTTTTCCAGGAGCTTCTCATTCCTAGGATATTTGACTTCTAATTAATTTCAATGAACTGACCTCAATGTGCTAACTGTTTATTGTGGCTTTTCAAAAGTCCTCGAGCTGGTGGAATAATCAAGTCGGTTAGAGTTCTCTAGAATCCAAGACATATTATTGAAGCAGTTTATCAAGCTAAGTGGAATGAGTCACAAACTTGTGGTACATTCTAGTCTCGTTGTACAATGCCAACCAGTTCCCCTCTATCCATAGATTACACTGGCTATATATAAGGCTTGATGGATGACAATGCGAAGGCTATAAAGTAATGGAAAACCATATCTATCATACTTTCAATGGTTTATTATTACAGGACGTAGAGGTCGGTGGATGGAGACTTGATATTAAGTAGGCCGGGCAACACTCTATAGTATGTATTTTGCATTTGAAGAAAATCCATTGTATTTATAAATGAATTTTTTTATTAATCTCAGAAAACAACATCAAGATATCGATGATATAATTAATCTAGGACCAAATATAGGCTCTACATAGTTAGAACGTACACAATCTATAATTATAAAACAAGGAAGAATGATGTGACAAAAAGATATCAAGCCGTAGCGAGTTATAACCACAAACAATCTTTATCATTATACTCAAACATAGTAATGTTTGGACTGTAATAAAGGCCTCTAAAAAGGGAATGCCGTGTGTAGGTAGTTGCCGCTGCCATGATCCGGTCAGCAAATCCTATACTATAGGTTTTCACCACAGGAGACTACAGACTTCAACAGGGAACTGAGTGTTTGCCATTTCTAGCTTTTGTGATTTTTCCTGGAACTATTTGACCATTATTTGATTATGTTACTTTCAATTGGATGAAACCCTAAATTTGTGCTCGCTGCAATTCTTCCTAAAAGAGAGGAACAGGAGGCCAGTGACAACTGACAATCTCTGTCTTCCCTGTCAGTAGATTTGTTATTGTGCGAGCGTGGAGATAGGGTGCCCACGTGGTGTGATTTGTGTCGATGGAGGAAAACCAAATTATCTTTGTGCCGCCAAGCCTCGTTTGTCTCGTCGCGAGATTTTGGCATTCACTCTTTTCCTTGAAATGTATTCTTATGCAATACAATTTATTTCCAATAATAGCTATCTGCAATACAATTTCTTTCCAATAGTAACTATCTGTCCCGTAGTGTCGTGTGAATAGATGACTCATATTCTTTTTGAGGCTACTTAAAAAAACACATTTTTATGGTGTTATCTCTGGGCTGTAAAAATAATCTTATTTTTATAACTTAAAAGTTGTAAGAGATCATTAATGGGCATAACCAAGCCATTTTGTGCATGTATAGAGTTATATTTGGAGATATCAAGAGGATTTAAATCTCTGCCCTGCTCTTCTTCTCCTTTTGCAATCGCAAGTTACCTGTTTTATTAGCATGCTCACCAATCCGCTAAATGATATGTTTTTAAAAGAACTTTTGATATAACAGTTTTTTAAATAAAATCAAATAATTATTTTTTCAAATTTCTAATAATTAAAACTTTATTTATCACATCTTAAATACTTACCTCATTTTCTGTGCAGCTAAAAAGCTCAAGGACGTTGGTCGGTTGAACGCACCCTTATTTATCCTCATAGATCGATAGGTTTCATGTACAGAAATCATTATTGATTGTTTTTTTCAGAAAATTATTTTTATTTATATTTATCACAAAATTCTTGGAAACATGATGAACCCAAATTAACTAGTCCCTCCGTTTCACAATGTAAGTCATTTTAGCATTTCCCACATTCATATCGATGTGAATGAATCTAGATAAATATATATGTCTAGATTTATTCACATCAATATGAATGTAGAAAATGCTAGAATGACTTATATTGTGAAACGGAGGGAGTACATGTCTTCATTGGATCTTTTTGTTGAACCTTATAATTTGCGGATTGCACTCTGATTTCATACGTTTGTTTGCAAAGAAACACTCTCGTGTTTAAATCACATTAACAGAGAGATATCCTCGATATACGAACTACACACATACAACGTAATCTAGTGATTCTTGATGAATTGAAGAAAATTATTACCTACTTACGGCACCAATCTACTAAACATGGCACCGTACAATTTGAGCTTATAGGTATCAAGACAGCTCGAATCCATCAGAGAAGCGGCCTTGGGACCCCACACCACATAAGCAGTAGCGTCCTAAGAGCATCACCAACAGTCTACCTATCTAATTCTCAAAACTGATTTTGAGGGATTTTAGTCCAAAAAACAGCTCCGACAGATCCCCAACTCTCCTACCCGATTTTTGGAGTTACCTTCTCCCGATTCCTCGCTCCGTTTATATGTAGGTGTGAAATTCGCTCCCAATCTCGCACTCCCGCCTCTCTCCTCCCATTCCCGCACGTGGGAGATAGCGATCTTTCTGCGCGTGAAATAAAAAAACAGAATTTTCTGTTGGTAGTTTAACAGAAGGGTCCACTTTTAAGTTTTGGGGATTGAATTTAGGCTATTTGTTGGAGGGAGGAGTTTTTTCACTTCCTATTTTCAATTTAGGAAACCAAAAACAATTTCATCCAGTCGTCCTTCTATTGTTTTAAGCTGAGCACTAATCCGAGTGGAGAAATATGTCGGCACTCGGCATCGCGATGAAATTGAACTGAACACTACAGCACTAATGCTCTCGGTAACTTTACGATTTCCTGGAGCTGCTTCTTCTTTTCCCAGTGCCTCTCATTCTTATGGTACGCGTTCTTTTTCCAGCCGCTTCCAATGGAAAGTTTAGGGTATTTGTTTGAGTGATGAATAACCTTTGCATGTGCTATTTTGTATCGCTGATTCACAGGAAGCCCTCCTTCTGATTCAATTGTGGGCCAAGTGTGTATATAGGGAGGAGGCATGGGGTGTTTGCTTGAGCTATTTATTCTGCACTACTTTACTAGTTGTGCGAAGCAATTTACGTGGCGATGTGCGAGTCAAGAATAAGCAACACTTGATTACAGTGTGTTGTGTTTCACTTCCACGGTTCCACCTATCAGTTCCTCTCTTTTGCATGTTTATACTAGCATTATGCCAAATAAATGACAGAATGTGAGGCCTAGACGACGGGAGTGGGAAATGGTACTGATGAGACGCATCGCTGAAGAGGATCTTGTGCTTTAGAAGATGATCCATTGCATTCATAGTGAATGCAATTGGGTTGTTTGAATGAATGGGCATGCAGGAACTGAATTCATGTCAAGTGGCGAAATTTCATGTATTAGATGAATCATGCAGTGATAACTGTGGCTCAAAGAAACAGCCCTTCATTGGAAACGAACAGATATAACTGAGCCAAGCAAAAGAAGACCGACATGCCTACTACTTCAGGATTGAGGGATTATCATTATTCATGGAATATTCTGGTGGTCTTTGCTTGATTGACAAAGTGATCTTCTCGTAGACAATTCTGCTCGAATTCTTATGCGCATAAAAATAAAATTGTCCAACCCATTGGTCATCTTCGCCCTCTGTAGTTCCCTGGTTCTACCTAGGATCACACTGGCCTACACCATAGCATCAGCAATCCTTTGATTTGCTCCCTGATGCATCTCACTCTCATTTCACAGAATGAAGATACAAGCTCATCTCCTCTGCAGTTTGCACTAAACTAAGTGACGTGCGAATGACGTGTGGGACTATTGAGCTTTCTCGTTTGGCGTGCGTTAAAAACCTCTCTCCAAACTAATGAACTTTCTCTCCAAACAGAGGAAAAGGGCACAGCCTTACCAAACTAATGGAAAGTGATATATATGGATGACCCTTAGCCATCTGTTGTGGACTTGCTCTCTGGTTTCCTTCAGAATCAGCCTTAGTAAAACACTAGTAGTACTAGAAATATAAGGGCGGCGTAACGCCGCGCACGCTAACATGTGCATAGAGTTAGTAAGAAGCATACAATGAAAGTATATGGGGGTGTACAGTACAGAAAAAGGTTGTATAATAAATTAACAGAAATACAGAACACGTTTGCGGTTCGTTTTGCCCACAAGTGCGAATAACATAATTTTAAATTTACTCATGTTCCTACAGTAAGTTTGTTCCCATGTAAATATCTGAAGAAAAAGGTGACAGTAAGTGCTAGAGAAGAGAAGAAAACAATCTCAGCAAAAAACAGGTGCATATATTATTTGCCGCGCGGCATAGAATCTTGTCGAAAGGAACTTGATGCAAACTAAAATGCGAGAAGAAGATTCAGTAGATCACACAGCGAGAACCAGGAAGTGAAGAAGAATAGTTCCCTTCTCCATTTTATTAACACGTGAGATAAATTCAGGTTTTGAATCATGCGATGATTAAAAGTCACCATATTATTCATTGACACAATCGACTGGAACAACAATAATATGAACACCACCAGCAGATGGAAGAAACATAAATATTACTTCAATTTAGTTGGGTAAAAGTGAGCGTACTCTATTACCGATCATAATATGCAAAGAATAGTGAGTCCGTAGTTAAATCTGCAGTTTGAAACAATCACTACAGCTTATAAAATCAGTACAAGGGCTCTATTATTCCCATCATTAAGGATGTCAAAAACATGTAGTTGGGGTTATATGCATAGTAGTTAAAACGATGATCCTCACCTAAGGCCCAATATAATAAGTTTTACAGAAAACGCATCGGTTCAAACAAATATAGAGGGTAAACTCTGCCTGTAATGCATCACTGCTAATTCTAGAACCCAATACATCTGTAATGATGAAAAAATGCTACTTCATCTGTTTCATATTATAAGACTTTCTAGTATTACCCATATTCATATAGATGTTAATGAATCTAGACACAAAATCATTAACATCTATATGAATGTGGGTAATGCTAGAAAGTCTTATAATATGAAACGGAGGAAGTATTAAAACTGTAGAAATCAAAGATCTCTAAAAGAGATCCCCATCCAACTTGAGCAAAGAAATCTCTTCATCATCTAAACCTTATTCAAGCAACATGTGCAACCAATATTAGAAGTTGGCAAGTTGCTTTAGGAAAATCTGGAAGAAAAACAGAGAAACTTTCGTGACTCTAATTCAGAGCTGGGTTGCCGACTGCTTGGTGTTTCAGTAAATTTCAGAAAATGAAGGCGTCTTAATTAAGGGCATGCACGTGCAGTTCTGCACTATCCAGGAACCCCCATGACTTCGAATTCTGATTCCCCACTGTTAGAGTAGAGATAAGTTTCAGGATTAGATTGGTTATCTTCTTATCTTTTGTGTTGCTTATCCTATTTAACAAACTCCCTGTAACTCTCGCCGCGTTTTGCCGGCTCAATCAATATATTCGTGCGGCCTCCCACGGGAGGTGATAACGCTTCCTAATCAATCTAGTTCTTCCACATGGTATCAGAGCCTACTCCTCAAACTCATCTAGATTGATAATGGCGAGCTCCTCCGTCATGGCAACGGCGTCCCCTTCTCCATTCGGCCAACCGGTGGAAGAAAAGCTAGGAAGAAACAACTTCCTGCTTTGGAAGACACAAGTTCTTCCGGCCGTTCGCGACGCACAGATGATGGGCTACCTGGACGGCACCACAGCGCCGCCGGCCCGTCTCATCGACGTCAAAGAAGGCGAGAAGGTGGTGAAAGCCACCAATCTAGAGTACACCAAGTGGGTGGTTGCAGATCAACAAGTCTTGAGCTACCTCCTTTCCTCCCTCACGAGGGAGATCCTGACACAGGTGGTGTCAATAGAAACTGCAGCCGAGCTCTGGAGGACTCTGGAGAACATGCTGTGCTCCCAGACGCGGGCACAATCCTTCAATACTCGTGTGGCGATGACCACAACCAGGAAAGGTAATCTGAAAATTACATATTATATTAACAGGATGAAGTCTTTTAGTGATGAGATGGCAGCGGCTGGAAAGCCAATGGACGACGAGGAGATTGTCGCATACATCTTGGCAGGCCTTGATGAAGAATACGACCCGGTGGTCTCGGTGATCACTGGGCGCACTGAAGCAGTGACGATCGCCGACGCATACACTCAACTCCTCAGCTTTGAGGAGCGCCTGAGTCGTCGGGCGGCCTAACACTCCATGAACGTGGCTTCGCGGGGACGAGGAGGCAACCAACAAGGGCGCGGCAGCGACGGTCGCGGTCGCGGTGGCGGAAACCGTGGCCGTGGCGGCAGACCACCTAGCAATGGTGGCGGGTGAGGAAATCGTCCAACTTGCCAGCTTTGCGGCAAAGTTGGTCACATGGGGGGCAACTGCTGGTACCGTTACAACGAGGACTTTGTTCCGGAGAAAAGTGCAGCTGCAGCAATCCATGGCAACAACACCGATACCAACTGGTATGCAGATATGGCGGCGACAGACCACATCACCGGCGAGCTAGACAAGCTCTCCGTGCGTGAGAGGTACAATGGTGGCGAACAAATCTATACAACAAGTGGCTCAGGTATGCATATTAGTCACATTGGTCACACCCAGATTCCTACTTCAATTCGGGCACTTAATCTTAATGATGTCCTTTATGTTCCTCAAGCCAAAAGGAACTTCATGATAAATTCTTTTTGGTTAAGGACAAAACAACGAGGAGACCTCTTCTTCAAGGAAAGTGTAGGAATGGCCTTTATCCCTTTCCTCCCAGATCCGTGGATACAGGGAAGCAAGCATATGGCGCCATCAAACCCTCAACGTCAAAGTGGCATAGTCGTCTAGGGCATCCGTCCTCTTTTGTTCTTCAACATGTCATTAAGAAGCATAATATTTTGTGTTCTAGTGAGTCCAACAAAGAAACTGTGTGTGATGCTTGTCAACAAGCCAAAAGTCACCAATTACCCTATCCTAAGTCTAGCAGTATTTCCTCTGTTCCTTTAGAACTTGTGTACTCAGATGTCTGGGGTCCTGCCACTGATTCAGTTGGCAGAAAGAACTATTATGTGAGTTTTATTGATGATTTTAGCAAATTTACTTGGATATATTTCCTTAAGTACAAGTCTGAGGTACTCCAAAAATTTCAAGAATTTCTGAGTTTTGTTGAGAGGCTTTTAGATCGAAAAATAATTGCTATGCAAACGGATTGGGGTGGTGAATATGAAAAACTAAATTCCTTTTTTACTAAAATAGGAATCTCTCACAGGGTCTCTTGCCCTCACGCACATCAACAAAATGGTGCTGCGGAGCGCAAACATAGACACATTGTTGAAGTAGGTTTAGCCTTGCTTGCTCATGCGTCTATGCCACTAAAGTTTTGGGATGAGGCCTTTTGCACCGCGACCTATCTTATTAATCGTACTCCGGCCAAGACGATTAATTTTGATACGCCCCTAGAGCGTCTCTTTCATCAAAAACCAGAATATGCTTCCCTTCGCACATTTGGGTGTGCATGTTGGCCTAATTTGAGACCCTACAATTCAAAGAAACTTGTCTTCCGATCCACGCAATGCGTGTTTCTTGGCTATAGCCGTCTCTACAAAGGATTTAAATGTTTACATGTATCCACCGGTCGCATCTACATTTCTCGGGATGTTATTTTTTATGAGAATGTGTTCCCCTTTGCAAAGCTCCATCCTAATGCTGGTGCACTTCTTCGCAAAGAAATTGATCTTACTCCCGGTCTTTTTCTTCCTTTTTCTGGGGGTGACCATGTGCCTAATAATGCTAATCAAAATACTGTGCCTGAAAATATGTCTAATGCAGAAAATTCTGCGAGTTTTGCTGATGATTCGGTGCAGATTTCACATGAAATATCAGCAGCAACAGATGCCGCGGAGCACCAGACCGATTCGGCTGCTATTGACTCCGCTACAGGCGCTGAATCGACGTCAGAATCATCGTCTGCCGCGACCGATGATCCAGCAACTGACGTGTGGAGCGCAGGGGGAAATTCTCTCGCCTCGCCGTCCTTTGCACCAGCGTCGCCCAATCCTCCATCGCCACCTCCCTCACCGCATGCCGCGTCGACCATTGTGAGCTCGCCATCTGGTACGCGCACTGATGAGGAAGAGCTGGTTTCAGGATCCTCTGTGGCGGAGGATACAGCGGCAAACATCCCTCGACCACACACTAGGCTACAAAGTGGTGTGCGCAAGCCCAATGTTTATACTAATGGCTGTGTCAGGTATGGTTGTTTTACATCTACTGGAGAACCTGAAAGTCTAGAAGAGGCTTTAAAACATAAGGATTGGAAGGTAGCCATGGATAGTGAGTTTGATGCTCCTAAACAAAATAAAACCTGGCATCTAGTTCCACCTGAGGATGGTAGTAATCTCATTGATTGCAAGTGGGTGTACAAGGTTAAAAGAAAAGAAGATGGCACAATAGATAGATATAAAGCAAGGCTAGTTGCTAAGGGTTTTAAACAATGTTATGGCAGAGATTATGAAGACACTTTTAGTCCTGTGGTAAAGGAAACCACTATTAGAACAGTTTTTCAATAGCAATGTCTAGAGGATGGAGTTTGCGCCAACTAGATGTGAAGAATGCGTTTTTACATGGCATTCTTGAGGAGGATGTTTATATGAGACAACCACCTAGGTATGAAGAGAAATCTAAGCCACACTATGTTTGCAAACTTGACAAGGCCCTATATGGTTTGAAACAAGCCCCTAGAGCCTGGTATTCTAGATTAAGCATGAAGCTGCAACAATTAGGATTCAGTCCTTCAAAGGCTGATATCTTATTATTTTTCTATAGAAAAGGTAGTGTGACTATCTTTGTCTTGGTATATGTTGATGATATAATTGTTGCAAGTTCGTCACAAGATGTTGTTAGCTCTTTGCTTCATGATCTTAAGATGGATTTTGCCTTGAAAGATCTGGGTGATCTTAATTACTTCCTTGGGATAGAAGTAAAGAAGATAAGTGATGGTTTAGTTCTGTCTCAAGATAAATATACACATGATATATTGAAGAGAATGGGTATGTCGACCTGTAAGCCTGCGCCAACCCCTTTGTCAACATCAGAAAAATTATCTGTACAGGAAGGGAGTCTTTTAGGTCCTGGAGATGCAACTAATTACAGGAGTATTGTTGGAGCTCTCTAGTACCTGACATTGACTCGACCTGATATTGCCTTTTCAGTTAATAAGGTATGCCAATTCTTGCACTCTCCTACTTTGACACATTGGTCTGCTGTTTAAACAATTATCAGATATTTGAGAAATATTCTTGGTATGGGACTCAAGATACAGAAATCTCAGTCTATGCTTGTAAGTGCATTCTCAGATGCCGATTGGGCAGGATGTGTTGATGATAGAAGATCTACTAGTGGGTTTGCTGTATTTCTAGGAAGTAATCTTATATCCTAGAGTGCACGCAAACAAGCTACTGCATCTAGATCTAGTACAGAAGCAGAATACAAGGCTTTGGCCAATGCAACAGCAGAAGTAATCTAGGTGAAAACTTTGTTAAAGGAACTTGGTATACAATGCCCGTCTATGGCAAGATTGTGGTGTGATAATTTGAGTGCAACTTATTTGTCTGCTAACCCAATATTTCATGCAAGGACAAAGCACATTGAAGTTGATTTCCATTTTGTGAGAGAACGGGTTGTGCAGAAGCTTCTTGAGGTTAGATTTGTTTCTACTAATGACCAAGTAGCTGATGGCTTCACCAAATCGCTCAGTTTTCAGAAACTTCATGAATTTCAGCACAATCTTAACTTGTCAAAGTCATGATTGAGGGGGGCTGTTAGAGTAGAGATAAGTTTCAGGATTAGATTGGTTATCTTCTTATCTTTTGTGTTGCTTATCCTATGTAACAAACTCCCTGTAACTCTCGCCGCGTTTTGCCGGCTCAATCAATATATTCATGCGGCCTCCCACGGGAGGTGATAATGCTTCCTAATCAATCTAGTTCTTCCACACCCACTCCATTTGCCAAACATCTTTTGCAGATCAATGGATCCATTAATCAAAAGTTTAGCAATCCTGAATATTAAGTGGCTTGTCATAGGTTCGGAGAAAACAACACTTACATTGAGCATGACCCCCAAGGCCTCGGCGATGAACCCAAATCGGCCCCTGCTCTTCTGTGCTTGTGCCGCTTCCATGGGCTGCTCTGGGCCACCTCCTCCATCCACTACATCTGGTGCGACAATCGGTGAGCTTCAGCGGCATGTGGAGCCCTGGATCAAGTCGAAGCCGTGGAGGCTTGCTCTCACCCTGCACACCGACGTGTAACGTCCTAGGACGTCGTCGTAGTGACGTGGTCATGTACAGTGCGTCCAGCTCTGCCCGACCGGCGACCCTCCCGACTCCCTGCCGCCGCCTTGGCTGGGTCAGCGGCGAGCTCCGCCACAACGCGCGTCACACTCCACCAGCCTTGTGCCCTCCGGCCGTCACCACCATGCTCACCGCCTTCCCACACATCTCGCACTCCACCACCACCTTGGCGACCAGACCGTCCACCGCTCTCTCAGGCGGGGTGGAGTTCGACCAGACCGTCCACCGCCTTGGCTGGTCTCCAGCACTGGTGGTGAAATCGTTTTAAGTCCCAGTTCATAACCCCTATAGTCCCGGTTTTTAAACTGGGACTACGAATCTGGGACTAAAGATCTCTATCTTTAGTCCCGGTTCAAATACCCGGGACTAAAGATGGGAGCGGGCAGTCACGGTTAGTTTTTTTTTTTCATTTATTGCTACTTACTACTTAATCTCTAATTTATTTTCTCCCAAGTTAGGTGGGATGCATATTCCCAAATCAAACCCGAAATCAAAGTAACATCCCAAATACACAAATCAATCATATACACCACAAATTATACATCCCAAATCAAAACCCAAATCAAAGAAATATCCCAAATACACAAATCATGTACATCTCAGATCCATGCAATGAGATTCTAAAAAAGAAATTATACATCTCAATCCATGCAATGAATCACAAATTCTTCATCTCAATCTATACATGGATCACAAATTCTTCAAAAAAAAAGAAAAAAAAGGAAGCAAAGCCGCCGGCCGGCTAAGCCGGCTGCCGCCTCCCCTCCTCCCCCGCCGCCGCCGCGCCGCCCTCCGCCGGCCGGCCCGCCCACCCACTCCTGCTGTGCACACGGGAAGGGATAAGAAAGAAAAGAGATAAGGAGGAAGGGAAGAAGGGATGAGATAAGGATTAGAGATGGAGAGAGAGAGAGAGGAGTTTGTGTGGATGGGAAAATATGATAAGTAATAGGGATTATATAGTGTGTTTTGATCTTTAATCCCGGTTAGTAACACCAACCGGGACTAAAGATGTGATCTTTAGTCCCGGTTGGTGTTACGAACCGAGATTAAAGATCCGATCTTTACTCCCGGTTCGTATCTCCAACTGGGACTAAAGATCCTGGAGGGGCCTAACACCTGACAGCATGTGAACTGAGACTAAAGATGATATTTAGTCCCGGTTGGTCACGTAGTCCCGTTCTGCATATAAACCGGGAGTAAAAACCATCTTTAGTCCCGGTTTTTACTGCAACCGGGACCTATTCTGGTTTTTGGTCGACCGGGCAAAGATGGTTTCTCCACTAGTGCAGCTTCCCCTCTGACATGGTCTCCCCTCCATAGACTCATCCGCAGCGAGCCTGTTCCTGTCGGCCCCGCTCTAGACCGTGTCGAGCAACAGCACCTCCTTGGGCCAGAGGCAGAGATGGCTCTAGCGGCGGCGCACGCGCGGTGGGCGGGGACGGGGCCATGTGCACCGGCGAGCGGAGGGCGCCCGATGGCGCGTGTAGGTACATGCGGATGGGTGGATACGAGCGCTCCAGGGGGAGCTCCGGGAGGGTGAGGGAATGGCTCGCGACCCTCCCCTTCCACCAGGTGGTCGAATTCGCCGGCGAGGACGGCGGCGCCCGGGGGGTGGCAGAGGGAAGAAGGCGGCGGCAGCAGCAATGGGGGAACGGTGGGCGGCGATAGGGGGACGGTGGACGGTGGACGGCGGACGGGAGGGGGGGCTGCCCGGGCGGGGGCAGGCCGGCGGCGGCGCTGAGGTGATGGAGATGGGGAGGGAATGGGGTAGGGTTTGGGTTAGATTAGGACATTTATCAGAAATACGCCTTTGTTTTTTTTACAGCGCTACCCTACAAGTGCAATTTTCTCTTCTTACCATTGTATTTCAATGAAAGACAAGGTGTTTTCCGGATAAGTGACAACGGGGTATCGGTCATTTAAGAACATTTGTAATATTTCGTGCAAATGCGAAGAGCTTGTTGCAAAATTGCAAATCACGCTAAACCTCCCCGAGGAGCCGAAAAAAAATTCAAAAAAAGGAGAAAATCGCAACGGGTAGGGGAGTTAATGATTGATGATACGACTCGTCTAATTTTATAACCAAATCGTTTTATCTTCCATCACTGAAGGTTTATGCGCATAATCAGGTCATGTTCATTTCTCCAACAAGAGTTGGACGAAGATAAAGATTTTCGTGGCACGCTTTTCAAACTGCTAAACGGTGTGTTTCGTGCGAAAAGTTTCTATATGAAAGTTGCTCTATAATATTATGTTAATATATTTTTCAAGTTCGTAATAATTAAAACTCAATCAATCATATATTGATACCACCACGTTTTGTGTAAAAAAAACTTGATTTTCATCTTCAGGAGAAACGAACTATGAAACAACTTGATCTTCATCTTCATCTTAATCTTAATACCAAGTTTTTTACGTACAGGGAAATAAATACCAAGTTGACGACCCCTCATCCTCCCGGACTCAGTCGCGAGAATGAGGGGTCGTCGACTTGGTATTCCCTCATTCTCCCGGAGCTCCCCCTGGCCTGGAGAGCTCCTAGCCACCCATCTGCCCGACCCATCCGTGTGTAACTACACGCACCGTCAGGCGCCCTCCGCTCGCCGCTGCACATGTATGTAATCTTAATACCGAGTCGACGATTTTCCTTGTCTTGAATTTGGTACCTTCAGATATTATTGATTTGAGCAATAAATACTACCTTGTCCGCCCAAAAAATATAGGGCTCCCTTGTTTTTAGGAGATTTAACATTTGAGTTTAGTATTAACATTCAGTTTGAACTAACGATATACGTGGTTAGTGTTATGCTTGTGATATCATTAGATTGGTACACGTTTTTCAAATATGGTGGAACTTGAGTTTTCAAATTTCTGAAACGGGAAAGTATTTTGTTTCTAAAGTTGATTATTTTCAATGGCTGTTACCATAGACTTCTGAGAACGAACCGAGACTTCTGCCTGGAGGTTGCAGGATCTGTCCTCCCTGGAGGCAGAGGTGGTCGATTGAGTGTTATATCCATGACCACATTCACCGTGCAATCAGCATCGTACAACAGCTAGCCGCCTCATGTCGTCGGGAACGAGCAAATGAATGTTGCGAAACTCCCGCACCGGCCACCTACATGTGCAATACGCGAGTCGACGTGGTTGGCGGCTAGTTAATAGAAAACAATAACCTATATCCAATTAAAAAAGTCTTAATTTTACTTTAACACTTATTTTAGTAGACATATTTTTTTGAGGAAAATAAGCCTACCATTCTTTACAGTCGATGAATAACATTATAAATAATTGCTTCTATGTATTACTTAACTACGATATACGATATAGTATAAAGGTAACTATTAGGTTACAAAATTATAAAAGCAAAGCCGACGAAAACAATTTAGGGAGAAAACGTGGTAGATGTTCTTCACTTAATATTATCGTTATATAAGTGTCTCAAACAAATCATACGACGTATGTCGATTAAACTTCCTCAAAACACTCTCAAGTTGCCAAATCCTATAAAATTTGAGAAAAAAGCAAGACATATATCCTTAATTTCCACTTAAATTGATCGGTCCAATATTATGAGCCGTTAGATTAAACTACGGTTCCACCCTTCCTTCCACTCAGGTGGTATGTAACCTTCCTCTTTTTTGCTTTCGATTTTTCCATGTATTTAGTTTGAGACACTATAAATAATAGCTGCTTTATAAACATTGAATATCAGCATATAAGTCTTAACAGATGTAAATAAACTAGATCTACAATATTTAAAAATATAGTTTACACCATTATATGATATTATCTTAGACTATTTCCTAATAAAAATATTTGTTTGTTGATTTTTAGTTAAACCGGTGGATATATTATTTAGACCATGAGATCTATCTTTTGTTAAAATAAACAAAGCCTTGGAAGTCCTCTTTGTCTCTCTATACAACACATGTGACATCTTTACCTTCTACACGCATGATGAAGCATCGTATACCTAAGGTAGCTAAGGTGATCATGATGTTGTAGCGCTACTGCCTTGCTAAAGTGAGGACTTATCAAATCATCAATGGACAACGATTATTTTTTTTAATAACATGAAAATAAATCACGAAGATGCAATGTAGAAAGAAGAAGAATCAAGCACTGCTTTGGAATTACCATGTATCACATACACATATATTACACATGTAATTTTCTAATAAATTACACGGGTTAATTAAGAACTTGCTTTCGAAAAAAAACATTTTGGACACTGTGTTCCATGCATGAGGGTGGAGGAACGTGGTGTCGCCCCATATGTAAACTAAAAAATTAGACAAAATATGGTGTATGCGACTATGACAAGATGATAGATGAGTGGAGGATACCACCGAGGAATGAGCGGTCCAAGAATAATGAAAAAATATTTTACATTTATATGTGATTGAGTGAAAACATCAATGTGTCAGTTGTACAAGGAATTTTTTTTATTATGAATAATGACAAACATACCAGTTAGAAGGAGAATATGTGATTATTTGAATTTAAAATAAACAAATAAGAAAACCAAAAAAAATTAAGTAGTCATGGATGGTTTCATAAATTTTTATTAATTCTGGTGTTGTAAATAATATTCAATTTATTGAACAAAACTATATTATTGATATAACCAGACTACATGATAGAAAAACTTTACTACAAAACAATTCGAAATTTATAAGTAAACTACCATACTAATTAAATTTATACAACTATGGTATTATTTTAGACAAATATTATTTCAGGAAAATAACCAAACTTGCCAAAACTAAAGAAATTAGCTTCAAACAATGTTGATATTTTGCAATACCAAGCAAAGCGATGGTGTAGGTAATCTGTATGCACCAAAACCTTTTAAAGTTCTTCATAGCTATTGAGAACTTGTAATCCAACTTTTAATTTATCCTTAATTTATTTGTCATATGCCTTCATAAGATCATTCATTTTGAGTTCCTTAATCTCGCAATTTTCGCTTATAGCCATATTTGAATGGTATGTATACAAGTGATATGCTTGATAATTAAGCTAGCGGTAGTATAATATTTACTTGATACATCTTCTATTGAAGAGTCAATGAATGCTTTTTGAGATACGTTAAGAAAATAGAACCCCCAAATCAATTTCCAAAGGATATTGTTCGATCATAAGTTTGTTACCTATAAGACAATTTCTAAAAAAATATAATCTCATCTTTCAACAATATAAATGCTTGCCCATCGTGCGGGCCACCTTCCTAGTTCATGAAATATTTGTATTACTGGATTATTGACCGCATGTAAAAATATTTTCCCAGTACTGTATGCACATTATTTGTACATTTAATTGGAAATTTTCTTTTCTTTTTTTTTTGGCAACACTCAAGATTTGAGGATCTTTTGATGACTCGTGCATTTTACTCCCCAGACAATAGGTTTAAATGTGGAAAAGAAAGTTTTCAACTTCAACTTAATTTCTCGCGTCTCTCGGAGAATAAAAGTTCTTGAGACGTAGATGATTGGCATCCTGTCACAGGCGAAAAACAGAGAAGACTCACGAATTCCGCCCCTTCCGTGCCATCCACACGATGAGGATGAACACAGTTCTGAAACTCTGTCTCATGGGTGCAGGATGCAAAGTGGTTGATTGCAGCCATCCTTCTAGCAGGTGAATGCTCTAAACCCTATGCTCCTCTAGCTGTCTACTCGTACATGGAAGCTTCTCACACTTGTTGCAGGCTTGCAGCTAGGTGGAGGAGCAATATAGAGTACATGTCACCATGTTCCGAATCGTCTGCTCTGGTAAAGAACCTAGACACAGGTCGGCATGTGGCATTGGACGGCGCAGCTCTCTGCTTCCTGATGCATCCCATTCTCGCTGTACACAAATGCTGCAGTTTGCACTAGCACCGCTGCTGGGTGGATGACCCAGTGAGTGACTCATGTCAGACCAAGGCGAGAATGGGAGGTGGTATTTTTTATTGAGTTTCTAAGCACTGGACTCACTGATCTTGTTGTTTTTCAGGATCTGTTCTATTTATTTGTCGTCCATCACACTATGACATGCACAGGACAAGGATTTTTTGAAATAGATTCTTAAATTTGGCTCTTTCTTTAAAGAAAATACATTCAGTAAGAAAATCGTTGTTTTACTAAATTGCTTACATGGTTTAGTTTGAGCTATTTGTTAAGTTCAATCGTTAAAATATTTAATCATACTTAATGAAGTTGATAGCCTGCGACAATAATCAGTTCAATAATATAAATCGAAGCTAAACTATTAGTTGTGCTGGTGACGCAGATATGACATTTATAAAGGACATAAGTTATATGTATGCATGTGTTTTTTGTGACTTGTACTAAGTTTATACATCTGCATTGTACTTCTAGAAAAAAACTTTGACTTGCATAATTTCTAGCGCTTTTTCCTAGCACACCCACACTCACAAGTCTTCATTGCCTGGAATTTTTTTTAAGAAGAGCATAATTGAAACAGAACTAAATAATTTCAGTAGATAAAGCAATCTTAGTAAATGTTTTTTATACGCTCGAAAAAGGATATATATATTAAGATAAAGGAGTCGTGCTATTGATTTAGTATATATGATATATACACTACAACTCTACCTATAATATGGCCATGTTTTTTTTTGGTAAAAACTGTATGAAAGATTCATATAACATATATATTGTTATATATTTATAAACAGAGCTACGAAATTTATAGGTTTTATGTTACAAACTTTCTAACCATTGTAAGATGTGGGGCTCCCTTAAAAAAAATGAGAGGGTAATAACTATGTTTTGCCCTATGGATAACCATTGCAAACTCTTGTGTTGTGAGGACCTATGCCCCTGAAAATTTTGTTGTTTCTTTTTATCCAAATGCTCCAAGCCATAGCAATAATTTCTTCCATATAAAAAGTCATATGTATCTTGATCTTGATATCTTCAATTGCCGGTTGCACCATGACATTTTGATTTCTTGTTGAACAAATGAAATCCGAATACTGTTTTGCAAAAGGACAAGTGAAGAAAATATGTTGAATGGTTTCTTCTTACCCATGGTTACACATTGCAGAAGTGTAATATGCCCCTTTTTGCGAGATGTTTATGCATGATGCATATTTTTACAAAAGTTCGTGCTGCTTCCTGCAATGTCTTCAACTATTTACAGATAGAGTTACTTGTATAAATTAATCCATATTCTTGTTTAAATAATTAACTTCGGGTCAATATTTGACATAATGGATATCCTGTAATTCCCTATATCTAAACAAATGATATGACCTAATTTAGTGATATCCAATGTACACTGGATCTATCTTCTTACAAGAAAACAATCCCACAAGTACTAAAGCTTGTAAGTAATTCAGCCTGACAATTTCTTTGCCGGATTGAAAGTAAGAGCTGTACTGCAAGAACAACATGGATATATGTTGCCACATCAGTAAAAAACTATACAGTTGACACTACACCTAATTTGAATTTACTACTGGAGAACTCATCTTTTGTGGGCCATGCAAAAATGATATTAGTCCTGGTTCGAATAGGAAACGGGACTAAAGATCATTTTTACTGCCGGTTTAAAATCGCAATGGGACTTTATAATTTTTGGTCCCGGTTCACTTTCTGTCAGGGGCAGGGTTGGAAATTTCGGACTGAAATTTCCGAAATTTCAGTCATTTCGAACCTCTCCGATACGATATTATTTCGGCTGAAATTTTTCATTTTTATAATTTTTTCATGAATTTTGGTAATATTTGTTCAAATTCAACTAAGTTTTGTTCAAAATTTTGGAAATTTTGGTATTTTGGTGATGCCCGATCAAATCTGCCAAACCAAAAAGTTTAACCCTAGTCAGGGGTTGTCAGTGTGCCAGGGATCTTTAGTCCCGGTTGGTCTTACCAACTAGGACTAAAGGGGTTACAAACCGGGACTAAAGAGGCTTTTCGCAGCTGTGATCGTTCATAAACTAAATCATTTCTTAGCAAACAATAAAATTAAATTCTTATATTTTCCGTGATTAAGTATGACTCTGCAGTTTCGATATTCAAAGTCCACGTTCCCAATAAGAACTAGCTAGGAAACTTAAATTTACAATATTTCAGGTTTTTTATTGGTTTCGGAAGATTTTGGTGGTTTTTCCTTTCCCTTTCCATCATCCACTGTGGGTGTCTTGTAAATATTCAAACCTCGTCCTCTTCTTCTTCTTTTGAATGCATTATGCCGTTCTCTTGCGTATTCGGGTCATAATTTCGTTAAATTATCAACGAACATTCATAGTTGATGATTTCCCTACAAAAATCCATTCAACATCCATTACTCAGTAAAGTGTTTCTATTTTTTGCTTCATGGTACAATTGTAAATGTATAAAAATGTAAACACATTGAATTAGAAGGAAAAAATATGGTAAAACATCCAATACAATATAATGTCAAGAAAACCATGTGATGTGAAATAATAATTTTAAATACGTTCAATTCAAATAAAGGATAAATATATGTAGCAGCCGAGTCTTTCCCATTAAGGACAGTTAATTTTTAGATTAAAACCTGATTAAAAAAAAGAAGAAACCAATTAATGGAGCGAGGTGCAGTTGGTTGGAAATTTATGAGCTTCGTGAATTTTTCACCAGCTCCTTCAGCGTGTGCACATCCATCTCTTGTAATAAAAAAAAGGGAGAAATACTATTAATAAGACTGAATTTCAGTCGTCATAAAAGCAAGCGACCCTCTCCAAAAATCATAATAGTCCATTATGATACCCAGAAATTATAAAATGACATCATCCTGGAGATAACTTTAACCCATCCCCAGTTTCAATAAAAACTATGCGCTTGATTTATATATCTTCATGTTTGCCTTGTCATCTCATGGTCATCATGCAGCAACAAGCCATGGCCGGGGCTCATCTAGACTGCAAAGAGAGGGGAACTGGACGTAACTTGGGCAAACAACGTCGTTTCTATTTTCATAACAGCTAACAAGTGTTTACTAGTTACTTTTGACAAAGGACAAGAAGTGATGAGTAAAAGAAAAAAAAATGTGATAAGACTTGGGTGGACATCACGTACTACATCCACCCGCAAATATAAGCATTTTTAGCTATATATATATATATATATATATATGCTCTGAATGGAACTTATTATTGTTTGGACAGAGTAGTAGGTAATATGATATGTTTGACATATTTTAGCAACCATGTAGAATTGTAGATGCATCTGAATTGCGACCATAGAAGTAAATGCATTAAAACAACAATATAATTTCTCCATCCATGTTTATTAAAATTCAACATCTGCCTATCCGTTCAAACAACCCAAATGCACAAGATTGTAGAGTCCAGTATATAGTCCTTGTAAATCATGGTTGTAAATATAAAATCGCGATTCACAAAGCTCTGTCTGGTGACCTCCCATCCATCCGTCCAGCAACACAACCCACTAGATGCCTCGTCCCGCATTCTTGCCCCCCCCCCCCCCCCAATTCTCACCGCGCATTCGCATAAATGCATCCACAGCCAAGCCATATGCTGACACACTGAAAACTGATGAAGAGATGAACTTGTTGACTATCTACAATGAGAGTGGGATGCATCAGAGAGCAAGACATAGGGATCACTCTACTCTCACGGATGACGCTTTATTTCTACTTGGTATTAGCGAATAACATATGGACAAGGTAGCAGAATACTTCGATCATAGGAGCATTTGGTTGGTCTCAAAGTCTTATCGCAAAAATGTACAGGAGTACAACAATGTGTCAATTAAGCAAATATCATCAGTATAATCTGTCAAAGAATCTGTATGAACAAGTAGCGATCTTGATTCACTTGTTTAATACCCCATCCGTCACTAAATATTTGACGTCGTTGACGTTTTAAAACATGTTTAACCGTTTGTCTTACTCAAAAACTTTTGTAAAATATGTAAAACTATATGTATACATAAAAGTATATTTAACAATGAATCAAATGATAGGAAAAGAATTAATAATTACTTAAATTTTTTGAATAAGACGAACGGTCAAACATATTTAAAAAAATCAATTGTGTCAAATATTTAGAGACGAAGGGAGTACATTTATTAGGGTAAAAAAATACTTATTGCACTTCCGAAGCATAACTTTAGCAGTTCATTTCTTGTGGTGAAGAGCTATGTTTTATGGCACAGCTAAAAGCTGTTCTCGACAAAAACTATCAGTCAAACATTCTATTTTGGCATTATACATCTGTTAACAACCTTGTCCGTGTATGTAAAATTGCGGATGCACAGATGGGATCACATTCTTGTCCGGAAAATCGTAT
This sequence comes from Oryza sativa Japonica Group, assembly GCF_034140825.1. NCBI lineage: Eukaryota > Viridiplantae > Streptophyta > Magnoliopsida > Poales > Poaceae > Oryza > Oryza sativa. The sequence continues at coordinate 14,611,104 of NC_089046.1, forward strand.
ACCAGAGTAAACCTGGTCACTGAATAGAGAGTTAGAGTTACTGGTCGCCAACCCGTGTGTTGCACGGGCTTTTATATGGGGGCATATTCTTTTATATATAGTAAATTTTTTATTATAGGCTAAATGTTGGTTATTTTTCAAATTACCTACAATTTCGAATTTATTATACAGGGACATGTTTGCTATAATTTTACAATTATTAATTTGAAATTAAATTAACAAATATTAAATCCATCGTCCAAAAAATTTGAATTTGCTTGTTTTATTTAATATGAGCTATTGATATGATTTAACGTTGAGTGGTCACGATACTACAATCTATCTAAGATAACTGTTAGAATAATGGCCAGGCCATTTCTTTTATTAATATGACATTTTTCTTATACACCCTAATTAATTTACATGCAATTTCCATGATGTTCCTCGACTGAATTCATTATTTACTTTGTAATTTTCCTTCAAATTATGAGAAATGGAAATGAAACATTATTGTTGATTATTTGCATGCCTTCTAAATAGTCATGAAGATTATGGAAAAGGTTGAAAATATAAATTATGTCATCGTATATCATCCCATGGATTGCAAAATCTACATATATAAACAAATCAAGGTATGAATAATACTTTTAAACATTATACATAAGTTTATTTTTGTCAGTAATTATATCAAAATATACATTTGCTCGTGAGTTAAATAAAATATTTTCCAATGTCCCCTTCTTGTCACTCCATATATAGTGTGCTTCAAATTGTCTCAACTGTGCATATGCTAAAATTTCAAATAAACTGTTGCCAATACTTATATGGATTAAATGATATTAATTAAACTTACACAGTTTGGAGCATAGTGTCATGGATATATCACCTCTTGCTAAGGTTAGAGATGCTTAATACGAAACTTCAGACTGTTATGTTTTTGTAGCAATGGCTTGTAGCAAAATAAAATGAAGGTTTTATAGTTTGAAACATTTTGTATCAAGAGGAAAGCTTTGGAGGCTTGTACCAAGTCAATTTATAGTTTCTATCTATATAGCTCGATTATTTTAGCTCTTCTTTCTCAGATAGGGTCTGTCCATTCTTAGTTAATTTAATATATCAGATCGAAACTTGTGTTTGAGTTCATCTTACAATATAGTTCTTCCGCTTTTTATAATGTTTGATGTTGCTGACTTGTTGACATGCATTTGACATTTGTCTTATTAAAAATTTGCGTAAGTATTATTTATTTTATTATGGTTTGTTTTGTTATTAACATATTATAAATATGACTTATATTTTTTCATATTGACATCTTACCATAAAAGTATGCTTTCTTTGGAAACACTCTCAATGCTTGAAAATATAAATGTTTGTTCTAATTTTGCTAAGTTTGGTAATGTTTAAGAAGTTGACTGAATTATGGTTGACAGTTGGACAATATAATGCTGCAAATGAAACCTTGAGATCTGTTATCATGTACATTTTCACCATTTGCTATTAATGGGCCTAAAATTTTTTTAACATGGGATATGAGACAAGTAATATAAGCAAGAAGACATTAAACATAAACACTATCCATACATGAAAAAATATTTACGCTAATAAAGTATGACATTGAGGTAATAAGTACTCCCTCTATGCACAAATCTACATCCGTTTATTAATAGATCACACCATTGACTTTTTATCACACATTTGACCATTTATCTTATTAAAAAAATTTACATAACTATAATTTATTTTATTCTGAGTTGTTTTATCACTCAAAGTACTTTAAGCATGATTTATATATTATACATTAGTATTTTTTTTGAATAAGATGAATTATCAAACATGTCTTCAAAAGTCAATTAAGTCATCTATTAAAATTTGGAGGGAGTATAATGGATTTTAAGGCTCGTAATTTATCCACAATTATAAGGGATTTGGAGTGCTACTTTCCCAATTGGACCATTTATTTAATTTTCTCTCAGCCTTAAATCCAATCACCCTTGCCCTCTCCAACTACTCCTTATTTAGTGACGGACATCTTGGTTTATACGCTTATCCTTAATCTCTAAAAGGGACCTAGAATCACTTTTATGTGTGCATATACGTTGCTGTTTGGATTATGTTGTCCTAAAGTCTAATTGCTTGCACATTGACTTTCCATATTTCCTTCTCAATGTGAAAAAATTTAACCATAAGACATGCCATTGTGTTAAAATTCTACGTTGATAATTAAGAAGAACTATGGATTAGGCTGATAAATTATATATACATATGTGAACAGAATCATGTAGTCATTCCAAGAAATGTATTTGGACAAAGTATGGGGGATGTTTATTTGGCATTACTTGTGATTAGAAAATTAACATAATGATCAAAATCGAATGGCATTGATCAATAATATGTATATGCTGTAGAGTACATACAGTATATACGGATTTACAGAGACAGGGCATGAATAATTAATCATTAGCTGCTAGTTTGTATTAAGAAATTTTTTTGATAATATTTGTTCTCTGCCAGTGCCCCAAAATTATGATTAATGCTCAGTATTCTTTAAATAAATTATATGGGTTTTTGCTGTCAAACTTATCAATAAAACAACTCATTTAATAGGGGAAAAACGCGATTCATTGTTTTAATCAAAATCGTAGATCACGAATGTGTTAAACAGAATTCCTATAAGGATTGCAGAAGAAACCATGATATATATATGTAACTGACCTTTTTTAGGTGTAAGCAGGCAAACAATTTCTGGACAAACATCAAAACAACGAAATTAGATATATCTTAGTACTCTCTTATCATATCTTCCCTTGGGATAAAATAAATACGATAACTTAGAATACTCCCTGGTGAAATGCTACAATTGTATATCCGTGCGCTTGTGGATCATATCTGTAACCATAATATACTAGGATTATTTCTAGTGCTATTGCTGGGAATTATATTTCCAGTAGTGTCACTAAGAAATACCAACAGTCGTCACCTCATGAGGGAATATGATAACTGGTGTGAATCCAATCTCTTTCCAACAACATAATTAAACAATGAAAACTTTGTCCCACCGGGCATGCCAAAAGCGTGTTGACGAGAAACACGGCGGCCTGGGAGATCTGCTTAACTCCAGCGCAGGTCCAAGGCTTGCCTCGAGTGTGCTAAGAGCGTGCCAGCTGGTTCGATTCTACGACCAGCAAGGAAACAACAAGGAAAGTTAGATTGCCGATCGGCCGAGGCTGATGACGTATCGTTAGTGATCCCATCCGATGTAGTTGGACTAGATCGGCTATGGATTGATGCATAAATTAGACATAAACCCTAAATATGCCTCATACGCTAGTTTATCTATACTAATATAAAAAGGAGGAGTTGTACCTCTCCAATCCTATGTCTTCTTGTGTGTAGGATTTGGTGGCGAGGAAGGAGAACATGTGGATCGTGGATTCCAGTTGTTCGCGGTACATGACCAGTGATAAAAATTGGTTCTCCTCCCTCAAACAAGCATCCAAGACAGAATCGATTATCTTTGGAGATGCTTCAACTATCTTTCTTGCTACGGTATCTGTCTTGGTAAGTGACAAGTTTGAATTCAAAGACGTAGCTTTGGTATAGGACTTAATGTATAATTTACTTTTAGTTTCACAAATTGTTGATTATGTGTTTAATATTTCTTGCTATGGAGGAGTTTTTAAAGCTGGTTTTGAAAATCCTGTTTCACCCGTGGTCACATGTTTAGTTGCTAAATTCATTTAAGATTTGATGTTTTGGCATCGTAGACTTGTATATGTTGGTTTTGATCATCTGACGAAGTTAAGTGGTTTGGATCTTGTTTGTGGTTCGCCTATACTTAGGAAAGGTCTTGATTTGGTTTGTACACCATGTCATCATGCTAAGATGGTTGCTTCTTCACATGCTCTTATTATTTCTATGACGACGGATGCACCAGGAAAACTACTACACATGGACACTGTTGGTCCAGCTAGTGTGCAATCCATTGGAGGAAAGTGGTTTGTGTTGGTTATTGTTGACGAATTTCTCAATATTCTTGGGTGTTCTTTATGGCAACTAAGGATGAGCCTTTTGAACACTTCCGGAATTTGTATCTTCGATTGAATCTTGAACGTTGTGCCTGCGGTCTGAGCAGGCCTGGCAACCGGTCTGACCGTCGGTTCACCTGCGGTCTAACCGCTGGCCGGTCTGACTGACTCGACAACGTCGGTCTAACAGTGCTCCTCGAATTAAAACCCGATTTTTGCCAACGTCATTTTGCAAAAGCAATTTCTTTTTCCTTTTTCTGTTTATGGGCAAGTCTAAAACAAAAACCAACCAAATGTCCATCTTTTCCAAAAAAGAATAAGTGTACTTCTCACGATAAGTTTGTGAAGTAGATGGATTTGAAATTGATGGTTTTGCATCAACAGAAAGTTTTGCAGGCACAACATTAGATTTTGAAGAAGATGCATTTAAAGAAGACATGATGCCAGCAGATTTAAACACAGTGTTCTTAGGCTCAGTTTCAATCAAAATTTCACCTCTCCTAGCAGCACCAAAAACAGTAGGAGGATGTCTAGCATGATAAGCATAAGAATCAAAACCTAAACCACGATTATTTGTGCTAACCTTGGATTGATCAAGAATCATGTTGAGGTTCTTTTTACCATCAGAAAACCTTTGCAAAGAACTTTTCAAATAAGAAACCTCCGGAGTAAGAATAGCACACTTTTTCTACAAGTTGAGCAAGAAAATACCTCATCTTGTTTAACAATTTCTTCCATGTGTTTAACACGCCCTAAAGCATCTTTCAACTTCAACTCATTCAAAATACACTTTGAACAATCTTGAGAAATCAAAACATCTTTGTTTTGTTTTGCCTTATTTGCACATGAAGCATTGACCAAAGAACTTGCACAAAAAGCAACTTTGTATTTTTTCAAAACATTCTTTGTCAAAATCAATTCATCAACAACACGAGCATGTAAAGCAAATCCAAGAGCAAAAGAAGACTCCAACTTTTTAGATTTTTCAATCTCAAATTCCAACTTCTTGCAATTAATTGAATTGACATCTCGCAAAGCATTAATTTTCAGAAAATAAAACTTCACAAGATTCACATTCATCATCATTAAGAATCAAAGATTTTAATCTATCAATTTCAGCATTTAGAATCTCAATAGTGTGATCCTTCTCATCAAGCACAATAGAACATGTTTGAAATTTCTTAGCAAATTTGTAAGCAGCATGTTCTAATTGATCATAACTAAGCTTTTTCTTCACTATCACTATTAGATTCATCAATATCAGAACTTGTATTACGAGCAATAAAAGCTAAATCAACAATTTGCTTACCTTTGCTCTCATCTTCATCCTCTGATTCATCACAAGCTTTCTGCTTACCTTTGCTCTCATCTTCATCCTCTGATTCATCACAAGCTTTTATTAATTCTTGGATTAGCCATTGCACGCAATTCTTCTTCTTCTCCTTTGTGATCTTCTTCTTGTTCACGTCATCTTCCTTGACTCTACCATCATCTTCCTTCTTGCCTCTCCCAAGCTTAGGACAATGTGAACGAAGATGATCAAGTGCACCACACTCAAAACAATGATTCGGTCCTCCTCTTTTCCTGTTCCTAACATTATTCATAGCCCGAGAAAAATTGTTAGATAGCAAAACCCAGTCCTCCTCCTCGAACTATTCGAGTTGATCATCGGACATGGCATTAAATAAAGCAAGGACAGAAGACTTCGATGAAGAAGCACCAACATCCAAAGAAGTTGAAGACGAAACCAAAGCACTAGACTTAGAATCAACTTTACGAGAAAGAATATTCATCTCATGTGTTTTCAGTTTTGTGTAAAGCGAATCCAAAGTCAAAGTAGACATATCAACAGACTCCTGAATTGATGTAACTTTCATCTCCCAAACAGACATGTCAAGACCATTCAAAAAGCAATGAGAAACCTCAGATTGTGAGTAATTAACATCATAAGAAGAATCAACAGACCTAAGATCACTCAAAATTTTGTTGAACCTAGAAAGATAATCATCCAAAGCTTATCCAGGTTTCATCTCCAATTTAATATACTCCTTTTTGAAAAGATCTCGATGAAGTTCTTTAATGTTATTTGTTCCTCGATGAAAATTACTCAAAGCAATCCAAATCTCATGAGCAGTTTGAAGATGAGCAACACGATCATAATCCGAACGAGAAATCCCACTCAAAAGAATATTGCGAGCTTTTTAATTTTGTTCAAAGTCAGTTTTTGCAGCAGCAGTATTAATTACTTTAGGAATCACATAAAGATGAGAAACTTTTCTCCAAATATCATAATCTTCAGCCATAATGTAAGATTGCATCCTACTACATCAATGAGAAAAATCCGTTCCATTGAAAACATGAGGCTTAGTTAAAAACCTAACAGGAGCAGCCGTGGCAAAAACTCTAGATCGATAAAAATCCAAAAAAGAAAACAAGGCTCTGATACCACTTATAGGATCGAAACACAAGAACTAAGCCAACCAGAGGGGGGTGAATGGTTGATATACCTAAAAACCGAAAACTTTTAGCGGAAATAAAAGTTACCCATGAATTCGACGGATTGCGGTCTGACCGAAGTAGTCGTGCCGGTCTGACCGCCTGGAAGCCACCGGTCTGACCGAGATTGGAACTCCGGTCTGACCACCTGATCAGTTGCCGTGGCCTGAAGCCGCCGCCGGTCTAACCGCCCTTACGCCGCCGGTCTGACCGCCGTGATGCCGCCGGTCTGACCGCCGGAGAGATGCCGGTTAGTCCGCCGAAACCCGGTGAAACACAAATCGAAGAACTCTCAAAGTAGATGACAACTTTATTGCTTCTCTCTATGTTTACAAAGTGCACCAACAGCACTCCTTACAAAAATGTCGACTAAACTCGAAACCCTAGCTAAACTAGCAACTCAATTGCTCTCAAAAGCGATACAGGGAAGCATCACGCTCCCCCTCTATTTATACGTGAGGTAGGCAGCCTAAAGCCACAAACCAAACTCATACTAGAAGTCCTAAACACCTTAGGAAACCCTCTAGTACAAGAAACAAACTTCACATAACCAATCATACCAAATTTGGACTCCTTCCAAATTCGACTCCGCATCCCATACTCACACAATACCTCCATCGTATGCCATATGAAATCTTCACCAACCACGTGCATCAACTCTAGCCTAATTATCCCGCATAATATCTGACCACCACATACATCGTCTTACCACCAAGCCGACTCCCGGTCCATCACCGCAAATACTCTCCCGAGGCATCGAGTCACCTACACAAGAAACAAACAAAAAAACCATATTCCAAGATCAAGCTATCACCAACTTGACTCATTGTTAGCAAACAACAGTATTACATATGTATAGTATCCATCTAGAAGCCATAACCATGAAACAATCATGGATATCCAAAGAAACAACCCGAAACCGAAACCGACACGGCGGCGGCCGGTCAGACCGCGGGCTAGCCGGTCTGACCGCTCAACACAAGCCGGTCTGACCAGCAACCACCGCCCGGTCTGACCGGTCCCGACAAAACAGCAAACCCTGTTCATCACCTGAAAATCAATTATCTCCAAAACCACTTCAACAGTAATCTCCAAATATCAAAACCAACAGTCACAAATGCCAATTGTTCATCACAGAATAAGAATCAAAACACACGTTGATCTTACATTTATCATGCACTATCCAGCCTTGTGGAGATTATGGATACCCCATACCTACACGGCATGTATAGTCTGACTGGGTATGGGGTGCCATGCATAGATAGAATATCTTCGAGAAGACTCGGGTTAAGTTTTAAACTTGTATGTCTTAGTCAGTTACGATTGTATTTTATCTGTAACTACATATTCCGTTAAGGATATGGACTGTATTTTGTAATACGGACCCCTTCCCCTATATAAGGAGGGGTCCGGGTGCCTCTAGGGGCACGATTTTCTCTCAGATCATACGATCAATAATACACTCGACGGATCAATCCCCGGACAGGAGTAGGGTATTACTTCTTGATTAAGAAGGCCTGAACCTGTATAAAATTCCTTGTCTCTAAACCCATCCACTTTTCCAACTTGATAGCCACCCCCTTTTAGTATTGCCGAAATCTTGTTTCGACAGTTGGCGTGCCAGGTAGGGGCAGCATGATGAGAACACAACTAGCTCAGATATAATCATGGCTACTTTATGTATTAATCAACCAAAGGTGCATATATTCTATATTAGATATACTTGTTATATATTTGAACAAACATTGCTACACGATGAGTTTTGTGTGTTTTTGTTTGCAGAGGTACTTGCTTGGGCGAAAAAAAGAGACCGAACATAAGGAATGCATGGATGATTGAAGAAGTTGATTGGGGACCAAACCAAGGCCATCTCCAAGTCTTCTTTCATCTCTCCACATCACTTTTGGCCCATAGAAGACAAGAGATTAAGTTGTGCACGTTTTGGATTCGGATTCGGGCCTGCTGACAGCATCAACTTCAAACGGACCTAGCCACTGATCTAGAAGGAATTTCGGGGCCCATGAATACTTGTTGGAAAGCTTATGGAGTCTACTTTCTGATGGTTTTGGTTCCACGTTAAAATTCCTACTGAGCTGCCGGGAATCTGCAAAACAAGCCACGTATCTCATCCAGTCCGAATTTGATTTGGGTTTTGGGCCTTGTAATTGTATCGTGGGCTTAGCCCAAGGGGGTGTGCACCCTTGGGCAACCCTAGGACGTCCCTAATCACATTTATTCAGTAGCCGTCAACGTTTAGAGTTGGGTTTTGCTTAGATTAATCTGTCGAGAACAGTTTCACCGCTAGATCGGTTTGTAAGACCCCAACTCGTGAGCTTAATCATTCATCTACAATTTTGGTTGTTTTTCTATCTCGTTCTTTTTTGTGTTCTTCGATTGGAAAATAGGGATTAGCCTTCTCGGCAAGGTCATCCGCGTTTCGACACGGGTGATAACCAGAGTAGACGTGGTGCTGCGATTGCGGGGCTCAAGAGCGTGCGCGTTTAAGAAGCCGGATCGATTTGTGTCGCGACTCCGTCCAAATCGTTGTTTATCAGAACCTTTCGGAAGATCAAGACCTACATCCCTCATCAGTTGGTATCAGAGTGCGGTTGCCCGTTAGGTAATTTATCTTCCATAACCAGAAAATTACCACACAAAAATATTTATTGTTTACCTAGACAATTTGAGCCGTTGCATTGTTCTATTAGATTTTGCTTTATTGAATTCTAGATTGCATCATCGTGTCGAGTGCTGGTTTAGTTTTAGATTTAATTTTTAGTTTTGAGTATTGCACCTGTTCATCACTTAGGTCTAGGGTTCATCACTCAAGTGTGTGAGTTGTACGTCAGTTTTGGGTCTAGTTTTTCATCTCGTCGGTTGTTGCCGGGACCTTGAATAATTGAATCGTCTCGTCGTCGGGTTTCTGTTTTTGTAGTTTGGAGAAGTTTTCATCAGGCGGTTTGGGATTTGCTCGATTTCTAAAGTTCCTGTATTGCCGTCATAATGCGCGTGTGAGGGAGAGGAGATCGGATCTATGCCGTGAATACTCCCGTCTCTCCCGTCCGTAGCACTAAAATTGTTAAGTAGCGGATTTGAGATATTTTTATAAAAACGTAACCTACGTGATGTAAGCATTCCATTTTTTAGGTGATCTAATTTTAATTTTGCACTATGCATTTGAGTCCCTGTAATATTCATATTTACATTTGAGTCCCTGTTCGAGGTCAGTGGTCAGTTCTTGTTGAAAAAAAAAGTAAAAAAATAAAAAAAAAGAAAAGGCAGAAAGGTGCAAAGAAAAAGCCGCACAAAAAAAGAAAAAAAAAGGTAGAAAGGTGCTTAAAAAAAAGCCGCACCAAGAAATAAAAAAAATCATTCATCCTTTGAGTATGTTTTCAGAGTGCAGAGTTGTGCATTGATTCATATCTAGTCCTTAGTGTTGTCGGTTGCTTGCTTGAGCTAGAGTTGAGTCTAGGCTAGGCCAGCACATTGACTAGTACTTTGAACTATTATTCAACTTTGCATTTTTTGATTAGCACAATTGCGTCCCTTTGCTACTATATACTGTGCCTCCCAAGCTCCACATATATACTTCTAGTCAGCACCGCTTTGATCCTTGCAATCGCCACATCACGTTCTTCAAGGTGTCACGGACCAGCCACCGGTTGTACCGTCCTTAGTATTGATGGTAAGACATTTGTAAGAGCTTGGTAAGGTGCTCCATTTGGCTGAGTTGTTGAGGGGCACTACTACACCGCGTAGCAGATTATTAGGGATAACCTTCATTGTTTGCTGTTATTTTTATGTTTGCAATGACAAGTATGAGTGGCGCTCAAAATCAGCGATACCAACAAGGTGCACGTGATGACCGTACTTTGGTGCAACAAGTGCTAAGTTCTCAAATGGAGAAAGCGGAGCAATGGCAGTACCACGAATTATTTGAAACAAAGTTTGTGGTTAAGGATAGAACATGTCATAGTATAATCGATAGTGAGAGTTGCAATAACTTTGTGAGATCAGATTTGGTTAAGAAACTTGAGTTGCCTACACAACCGCATCCTCATCCATATTACATCAAATGGTTCAACTCTTGTAGTAAGTTCAAGGTAAATAGAATTGTGAGAATAAACTTTTCGATTGGAAATTACCATGATACTGCCAATTTTGATCTTGTCCCTATGCAAGCATGTTCTTTGTTGTTTGGTCAACCATGGGTATATGATAATAATGGATCACATAATTTTGTTGCTAACACATACACATTTAGACATAATGGTCGGAAAATGAAATTGGTACCCATGAGTTTTACTGAAATTTTCGAAGATAATTTTCAAAGGATGAACAATGGAATCGATGAGATTTTCAGAGATACCAGGAAAGATGCTATTGTGATGTATTCAACCAAGTCTGAATTACAAAACGAATGTATTGTTGTGACTATTGCTTTGCATACTAATATCTTGCAGGCATCTGAGAACAACCAAGGTAATGAGGAGGAAGAGAAGAAAAACGAAGAGCAAAAAGATCTATCCATAGCTCCATGCATGCTTGAGGAATGTTTAATTGACCAAGCGCCTACAATTTCTGAAGATGAGAAAAAAGGTAAAGATAATGGTGCTACAACTGCTCAAGGTATGCATAGTTATGATGTGCCAACTATGTCCACTACTTATGCTACATTAGAGCAACCCATAGTGGAAACAATTGCTGAGATACCTTTGTCACAAAATAATTTGGTTGATATTTCTTGTGATAAAGAAGAGTTGTGCGATGCTTCACTTATATCCATGTCACATCTAATGAATTGACATCTTAGTTCTTTAGTAGAGCCACTATGTGTTGAGTTTAAACATGTTATTCACATTGCTAGCGAGAATGAAGAGCTTAAATTGCTATCTTCTTTAAATACTTGGGGATATATTCAATTTGATGATCTTTGTCCACTCAACTGTTTAGGGAAGAAATTATTTGCTAGATTTGAATTGCCATGCCCTTCTGATGTGATTTTTCATGTTATTGGCAATTATGATAGTAAAGGAGAATATAATGTGCATCGAGTATATATTTGTTCAAATTTGACCATACCTCCTTTTCATGATGAAATGTATTGTGTAGAGCACAACATGCGTATAAGTTATTCTCTATCTAGTTCCTCTAGTTGTTTAAATGAGTTACAGGTTGGTTTGCAAGAAGGGGAGTGTAGTGGTTTTTCGACTACAAAGATTTCTGGATCCAATCATATGACCATCAAGAAATGTTCCTCACCGGATGTGATAGATAAAGATAAGTTCAATACGCTCCATGACAAGGTGAAACCGAGGACGGTTTCCAATCAAGAAGGGGAGGATGATGAGAACACAACTAGCTCGGATATAACCATGGCTACTTTATGTATTAATCAACCAAAGGTGCATATGTTGTATATTAGATTTACTTGGTATATATTTGAACAAACATTGCTACACGATGAGTTTTGTATGTTTTTGTTTGCAGAGTTACTTGCTTGGGCGAAAGAAAAGAAACCGAACATAAGGAATGCATGGATGATTGAAGAAGTTGATTGGGGACCAAACCAAGACCATCTCCAAGTCTTCTTTCATCTCTCCACATCACTTTTGGCCCATAGAAGACTAGAGATTAAGTTGTGCACGTTTTGAATTCGGATTCGGGCCTCCTGACAGCATCAACTTCAAACGGACCTAGCCGCTGATCTAGAAGGAATTTTGTCACAGCCTGATTTTCATTTCAGGATTTATAAATTATTTAATAAATTATTAATAGAATTTATATTAAATGTTCATTAATTTACAAGTGAAGTTAAATGTGGGAAATAAAATTTCCTAAATATAAAGCATGGTTGGATTTAATTTTTATTAAATTCTCCATGATTAATTATACTCTCTGGAATTTTCTCGGATTTTTCGGAGCTCAATTCTTAATTTTAATAATACAAAGAATATTTCTGTAATTGTTCACATATTAAATTAATCATTAAATGAGCTGGTTTCAATTTTTTTAAATAATTAGAGTGTCCAAGTATGTTCAAGATTTTTCTTGGAATTATTTGAGCTTTGGAAGTATTTTTAACAATTGAAAGATCATCTCTATTTGGAAAAGTAATAAGAATTTTCCTCTCAGCTTGGGCCGAATTGAGCCCATTCTCTCCCTTCCTCTTAGCCCGGCCGAAAGTCTGTTTTGTGTCCCTGCGCCACTGTTCATCTTCCAGCTCTAGACAGAGCCGACTGTCTCCCGTGCCGTGCACAGTGCCGCCGCCTCCTCCCACCAATCCGACCTACCCGTTGCTCCTATTTCCAAATTAGTTGCAGGAATGGAATCCTCTCAATCTCCTCTTCTTTTTCCCCAAGAAATCCCCAAAAGTTTCTATGGAAATCCTTTCCAATTTCGCGGTTCAATCTTTCCTTCCTCCGGCGAGAACCCTAGAATTTCCCGAGTTTTTCCCGTCGATTTGGGCCCGGACCCGAGCTCCCGTGCCTATATAAAGGACCCCCTAGTCGTCCTCTACCTATCTCCTCAAGTCCCGTCTTCCGCCGTCGCCGGAAACCTTCTCTCCCCGCGCTCTCCTTCTCTCTCCAAGCGCAGGCACCGCTCCAGCCGCGCCGTTCGTCGTCGTCCATCGTCTCCTTCGGTCGCCGCCGCCGCCGTTGGATTCGCAAGGAGGAGGAGAAGCCCGGCAGCCGGTTCCCTTGCGCCGAAATCTCGCCAGAAGCCATCCTCGCCGTGAACCAGTGGGTTGCCGCCGTCTTTTGTTCTACAGCCGCCGTTCGCCGTCGTCCCAGCTGTCCCTGGTCAGAGCTGCTCCCTCCTTCGGCATCGCAGCGCCAAGCCGAAGGACGTCCACCCCTCTGTTGCCGCCGTTCGTAGCCGGAAAGTCGTCGCCACCGTGGACAGTACCTCGCCGCCCTTCGAAGCTCGTCACCGGCCATCTTCCATCGCTGTCCGTCGTCGCGTAAGTGTTGGTAAGAATCGCCGTCGCCTTCTCTACCTCCCGGTGCCCTCCGTTTGCATTATTGTGTCGTGGTTCGCCGGCAACCACCGCTCCTATGCCGTTCATCTGTGAGGTTTTCCCTAGGGTCTTAATCCTATCTAATCTAATCTAATCTTGTTTGGCCCTAGCGTCGTCATCGTCTCCATGTGTTGCCGCCGGTTCACCGTCGTCATCTATCTCTCTCCGATCGCTTTGGTTCGGTGAGACTTCTATCCGTGTTCCCTCGGTTTAGTTTTTAATCTCTCGTTTTTGTCGTCGAGTAGCCGCTGCCGTGCCATGCTTAGGTGCTGCCCTAGCGTCGCCGCTGCACTAGCCGCCTAGCCGTCGCTGTGCCGCTCCCTGCTACAGCCGTGCTGCTGCTGCTCGTGCGTGCCAAGTCGCTGCCATCCCGCTACCGTAGCCACCATCTGCCGTTGCTGTGTGTCGTCGTCGCTGTGCCGTCGCCCTAACCCTAGCCACGTGCCTCCGCCCAGTCGCCGCTGCCTAGCCGAGCCAAGTCGCCCTAGTGCCGCCGTGTTGCAGCTGTGTGCCGCTTTAACCTAGCCGCCACTTTAGCCGTTGCTCGGTAGCCAAGTTGTCTAGCCGTAGGTATATCCCTAAATTTCTACTGGCCTATCGTTTGCCGTACCAGGGCTTTACCGTGAATCGTATCTAGCTCATCGGTTTAGTCGCAGCCGTTGTTGAGTCGTTCGCTCGTTCGTTCAAACGAGGTGTCCCCGTGCTTCGTTCGTTCGTCTGTGTGGAGTCGTCCTTTAGTTTAGAGCCGTTCAGAGCCACCGGTTCCGTTCACCGGTTTCGGTTGATCATTTGGGTGATTCCGTGTCACGTAGAATTGACTCGTTGAGTCGGTATCTCGTGAGGCTTGCTTGCCAGATCAATCCAAGTCATCCGATCTTGGTCGACACGATCAAGATTAATCTTAGCCGTCCAAAATCGATATAAATCCGTTTTCTTTTCAATGGCATATTATTCCTTTTTAATATATGTCATCTACCACATATGATCTAATCTTTTTCCGGAGGTTGTTTTAATCTTTTCTCTCCGTTATAAATCATTTGTAAATGGTTTAATTAATTTGGAATAGTCTTTTCTTTAATAGGTTTAATTGGAATTAAATCTTGTAAAAATTCATAACTAATTCAAATGAAATCGGAATGAGGCCGTTCAAGTCTCATAATTCATCTAAAATTATGATCTACATGATTGTTTACTTTATATGTATTGTTTATTTGGTTTTTATTAGTCTTTTTTCTCGTTTTGCGTGTTAGCTTGTCGTTTCGAAAGTTCGTGAGTGCGTTGGAAGTATCCAAGAAGATTAATGGAAGACCGAATATTGCGAGGCAAGTCACACAGATCCCAAACACAATTCCTTTGAGCATGTTGATCCTATATTTAAATTCTCTATTTATTTCAACTGTGCATTTATTTTCGAATGTCACCGGGTGGTGTGAACTTATTCCTTTGTTATGGCTAATTTGCATTGATTACCCTATGTCTTGATTACCTTAGGTTATAATTTGACTAGTTGGATTTATATATTGGTTCAGCTAGATATATTAGATATAATTGCTTAGCCATGCTTAGAAACATTAGCAAATGATTGGGATAACTAATGTTTCACTATTATCTAATGATGGATATTTAATCATAGCTCACGATGGCTAATCGTGATTGGTTAATTAATTAATGTGCCAACTAAAACCTGATAATGGTGGGTTGTGAGCACATGGTTTTGATGATCGTGCTTATGACAATTAAGGACCGGTTCATGAGTTTCGGTTGTGAAACATTAACCGTGCCAACCACAAGCCAGCGTGGGCAACGGCTTTACCTTTTGTATAGCATGGTTCATTGCGCGGCACCAGACTGAGAAGTGGTGGAGATAAGCCTACTGGGGTCGCTGGGGAGTCCATGCCTTGTTTATAATGGGGTGATTATGATCCAGGAACGGTGCGCTGTGGTGGATTGTGTTGTGCAAGGGGTACTGTCACAGCTCTTTTCCGAGGTACCGTGGTGGTATTGAGGCGCATGGTGACATGTCGTGGGGTTGTGTCTTATGGGTACAGTGGTACACCTCTGGCCAGAGTAAAACTATTCGAATAGCCGTGCCCGCGGTTATGGGCGGGTCTAACAATGTCTTTCGTGATTAGTCTCACACTTCTCACCATAATAAATGATGCTATAACTGATAATAATTTCATTAGCTCCTGGTTTGGAATGGTACATTCCTGGTTTGGAGATAGATCTGTACAACCGGGTATGGTTGTTCAGGATGGTTGGGCCTGTGCAGTATGGGTATGCTGTTCAGTGTTGATTAATATTGATGATTAATTACTCTATTGTTTTACAATTCTCAAATGTTTGCTAAATGCTGCTTTTGCAAATGAGCCTATATTATGCCATTCTTTGGTATCCTTGTGCACTTGCATATTTGGTGTGTGGCTTGCTGAGTATGTCATATGCTCACCTTGCAATAATCAATCAAACCTCAGTTGAAGAAAAGTTGCGATGGAGAAGACGTTTGGCTTATACCTCAGTTGAGCTGCCTGTGGGAGTGGAGCCGGAGCTTCGCTAGATTTTATTTTCCGCTGCAGTTTTCTTCATGGTGAGGACTAAGTGCCTCAATTTATCGTTTTAGTTAATTTGATGAATCTGTATATTAAATTGTCAATCTGTGTACTTCGGCTGATTCCTGGACGAGGATTTAATGCACAAATTAGTTTAGAAATTACTTGTGAATTTCCGGGCGTGACAAATTTCGGGGCCCATGAATACTTGTTGGAAAGCTTATGGAGTCTACTTTCAGATGGTTTTGGTCCCACGTTAAAATTCCAACTGAGCTACCGGGAATCTGCAAAACAAGCCACGTATCTCATCCAATCCGAATCCGATTTGGGTTTTGGGCTTTGTAATTGTGTCGTGGGCTTAGCCTAAGGGGGTGTGCGCCCTTGGGAAACCCTAGGACGTCCCTAATCACATTTATTCAGTAGCCGTCAACGTTTAGAGTTGGATTTTGCTTAGATTAATCTGTTGAGAACAGTTTCGCCGCTAGATCGGTTTCTAAGACCCCAACTCGTGAGCTTAATCATTCATCTGCAATTTTGGTTATTTTTCTATCCCGTTCTTGTTTGTGTTCTTCGATTGGCAAACAGGAATTAGCCTTCTCGGCGAGGTCATCCGCGTTTCGACACGGGTGATAACTAGAGGAGACGTGGTGCTACGATTGCGGGGCTCAAGAGCGTGCGCGTTCAAGAAGCCGGATCGATTTGTGTTGCGACTCTATCCAAATCGTTGTTTATCAGAACCTTTCGGAAGATCGGGAACCCTAGTGCATATCACAGCATCAAGTTCTTCGCCGACTAGTGCGATGGGTTCCGTCTCCGGCATCGACGACTTCGTCTTCCCTCCCGGGCAGGCGTTCCGGTTCGGCAGCCTCGACTTCATCACCAACGACTTTGGCAAGATTTCTCTCCTCGACTCGGATTCGAACCAGTCGGAAAGAGGCTAGATCTCCGCTCTGTTCGGGATCCCGAACTCGGCCGAGGTCTACCCTAAGGTCATCTCCGCCGAATTGGCTTCAAACCACTCGGACGAGATCCAATCTACTCCAACATGACCCGATCAAGATGATGGGGCCTATCCGCCAATCCTGATGAAACTCCCCGATGATTTGGCTGCTGTCTTCACTACAAGGGCGTCTTCTCCCCGTAGGCCTAGGCAGGATCCGGCTTCAGCCCCGGTCCGGCCTAGCTCTAGGGAAGTCGGCGTCATACTCCAGCCACTTGGCACGGTTTCGACGGACCAACTGGACGGCTACCTCAGCTCCCCCGGCGTTGACTCACGACCAACAGAGATCGTGGAGTACGATGACTTCGGCTATCGCTACAACAACCGCAACCTCGACGACTTCGACGAGGGCTTTAAAGATAACTACACCCCTCTCTACTTCGGCGTCTTCATGGCTGACAACGAGACGGAGGAACAACACAAAGCCCGAGAAGCAGAAGAGCTACGCGTACAACAGGAAGCCAAACGACGCCAATTGGAAGAGGAGCGCCAAGCACAAGAGCGAGAACGGCTGCAGCATGAGCACCAGGAACGCGAGCGGGCTGCAAAGGAGGCTGAGGACCGATGACAACGGGCCTTGGACGCCGGGCGACGAGCACGAGAACTTATCGGGCAGCTAGACGTCAAGGGAACTGCGGTCTTTCGCACCCCTCAACAGAACGCGGTTGCAGCGATCACCCTCCTCGACACCCTCCTCAAGGAAGACATACTAAACTAAGCTAATCACGTCGTCAACATCTTGAACCAGACAAAGACCATGATCGCCGCCTCAGTCCCGGTTAACTCCGCAAGCGTCCGCACGCCGACTAGCAGCCGAGTTCCCCATCTTCAATCTCAAGACTATCACTAGCCGAGCCTCAGCATCGCCTCACGACGAGCGATTTGTTCACTCGCCTCCCGAATGACACAGGGAGCGCCAAGTTGAACGGCCACGCTCCCCACCTCGCAGGCGCCCCGTCGATTTTCGTGATACAATCAACCAGCGCTGCGCGGCACGAGGTTACGCCCCCCACCATTCACCGGATCGCTACGATGACGATGTGGATGGAGTCGCTGCAATTACAAGCGACCTGCGTCGAGTGGATTGGCCAGCTGACTTCAAGCCAACTAGAATCGAGAAGTATGACGGCACCACTAACCCGGAGTCTTGGCTCACCGTCTACGGTCTCGCAATTCGCGCAGCAGGAGGAGACAGCAAAGCCATGGCAAACTACTTGCCTGTGGCTTTAGCGGATTTTGCCTGGTTCTGGCTTCATGGGTTACCCCGTGGCACAATCAGATTATGGGCGGAACTTCGCGACCACTTCATCGCCAACTTCCAGGTCACCTTTGAACGCCCTGGTACACAGTTTGATCTCTACAACGTCATTCAGAAGTCTGGAGAATCCCTTTGAGATCTCCGACATTACCGATGACGTCATCATTGCTGCTTTCACCAAGGGAATTCGTCACGAAGATCTAGTCGGCAAGTTCGGGCGCAAACCCCCCAAGACGGTCAAACAGATGTTCGAAAAAGCCAACGAGTATGCCAAAGCCGAAGATGCCATTATCGTGTCCAAGCAGTCGGGCACCACTTAGAAGCAGAAGAAATATACGCCGACTACAGGAGGGAGTGGAAGTACCAATCACAAGGACCGTAAGCGTAAGCCCGAGGAACTTGTTGCAACTACTATACCTTCCTCCCGACAACGTTCGCGCGTCAACACTTTTGACAAGATCATGAACTCCCAATGTCCGCATCATCCCAATTCCAATCACGCGGCCAAAGATTGCTTCGTCTACAAACAATTTGCAGAACAATACGCCAAGAACGCACGAAAGGCCTCCGACGGAGATCAAAGCACGTCAAAGAAGGACGATGACGATGATGCCCCGACAGGTTTTCAAGACCATCGCAAGGAACTCAATCACATCTTTGGCGGACCCCTGACTTATGAATCTAAGAGAAAGCAAAAGCTGACCGAATGGGAGATTAACACTGTTCAGCTCGACACGCCCCAATATCTTCGGTGGTCGGAGACAACAATCAAGTTTGACCGCTCGGATCATCCTGACCGAGTGGTCCACCCGGGGCGGTACCCCCTGGTACTAGACCCAGTGGTTCGCAACATCAAGCTTCGCAGATCTCTCATGGATGGTGGCAATGCACTCAATATCCTTTTCGCTAAAACCATGGATGATATGCAGATCCCTCGCACGGAATTAAAGCCGAGTAATGCGCCCTTTCACGGAGTCATTCGAGGTCTATCCGCTACACTACTCGGCCAGATCACTCTTCCGGTTACCTTCGGCACTCGGGAGAACTTCCGCACAGAAAACGTTTGCTTCGAAGTTGCTGATTTCGAGACAGCGTATCATGCCATACTCGGATGCCCGGCGTTAGCCAAGTTTATGGCTGTCCCGCACTATACCTACATGATGATGAAGATGCCTGGTCCTCGAGGAGTCATATCCCTGTGGAGCAACATCAAGCAAGCCGTCACATGCGACAAGGAAAGATGCGAGATGGCCCAGACCCGCGAGATCACGCTCGCTCGAGAAGAAATCCGACTAGCTGCGTCCACAGCAAACGAAGGAGAAGTGCCTGTAACCAAGATGCCAAAGAGCGGAGAAAGCGACGCCAAGACCAAGAAAATTCCTCTAGATCCTTCTGATCCTACTAAGACTGCTGTAATAGGCGCTGAGTTAGATTGTAAATAGGAAAGCGTGCTCATCACCTTTCTTCAAAATAATAAAGATATCTTTGCATGGAAACCATCTGATATGCCTACTATTCCTAGAGAGGTGATTGAGCACTCTTTAGATGTTACGGAAGACGCTAAACCAATCAAGCAATGACTCCGCCGCTTCACACAGGATAGGAAGGATGCGATCAAGGAGGAATTGACCAAGCTGTTAGCAGCAGGCTTCATTAAGGAAGTCCTTCATCCCGACTGGCTGGCTAACCCAGTCCTGGTTCAGAAGAAAACGGGACAATGGCGTGTGTGTGTTGATTACACCGACCTCAACAAGTCTTGTCCCAAAGATCCCTTCAAGTTGCCTTGCAATGACCAGGTAGTTGACTCTACCGCCGGCTGCGAGCTACTGAGCTTTTTGGATTGCTATTCAGGATATCATCAGATCCGACTAAAGGAATCCGATTGCTTAAAGACTTCATTCATCATGCCCTTCGGATTAAAGAACGCAGGAGCAACTTATCAACGCATGATCCAGAGATGCTTTTCAACTCAGATCGGCCACAACATTGAAGCTTATGTAGATGATGTAGTCGTCAAGACCAAGCAGAAGGATGATTAGATCACAGATCTAGAAGATCCTTTTGCGAGCATCCGCGCTTTCAGGATGAAACTAAACCTTGAAAAGTGCATCTTCGGAGTACCGTCAGGGAAGCTGCTTGGATTTATGGTGTCTCATCGAGGCATACAAGCCAACCCGGAGAAAATCAATGCCATCCTCAACATGAAGCCGCTAAGTTCCCAGAAAGATGTTCAAAAGCTGACTGGTTGCATGGCGGCGCTTAGCCGGTTTGTTTCGCGACTCGGCGAGCGGGGGATGCCCTTTTTCAAGCTGTTGAAGAAAACAGACAATTTCTAGTGGGGACCCGAAGAACAAAAAGCCTTTGAAGACTTCAAAAAACTTCTCACCACTCCACCGGTCTTAGCTTCACCACACCCTCAAGAGCCGCTGTTGTTATATGTATCGGCGACTTTCCAGGTCGTAAGCACAGTCCTGGTTGTTGAGCGTGAAGAAGAAGGCCATATTCAAAAAGTCCAACGACCAATCTACTTCGTTAGCGAGGTTCTGGCCGACTCCAAGACAAGATATCCTCAGGTCCAAAAGCTATTATATGGTGTTTTGATTACCGTCAGGAAACTATCTCACTACTTCCAAGGCCACTCGGTCACGGTGGTCACATCGTTTCCACTCGGGAACATACTTCATAATCGCGAAGCAAATGTGCGGATCACAAAGTGGGCCCTAGAATTGATGTCCTTGGACATATCTTTCAAGCCGCGAACTTCGATCATGTCCCAAGCTTTAGCTGACTTCGTCGCCGAGTGGACTGAGTGCCAAGAAGACATGCCCGAGGAGAAGATGGAGTACTGGACCATGCATTTTGACGGGTCGAAGAGGCTCTCAGGCACTGGAGCGGGTGTTGTTCTAATTTTCCCGACTGGGGAAAGATTGAGCTACGTATTGTGGATACATTTTTCTGCATCCCATAACGTGGCGGAATACGAGGCGCTACTTCACGGATTAAGGATCGCGATCTCCTTGGGAATCCAGCGTCTGATAGTTCGTGGAGATTCTCAGTTCGTTGTTAATCAAGTCATGAAAGAGTGGTCCTGCCTTGATGATAACATGACCGCTTACAAGCAGGAGGTACGCAAGTTGGAAGACAAATTCGACGGACTTGAGCTCACCCATGTTCTCCGACATAATAATGAGGCAGCCGACAGACTAGCCAATTTTGGTTCAAAATGAGAAGCAGCTCCTTCTGACGTATTTGTTGAACATCTTTACGAGCCAACTTTACCAAGGAAAGAAACAACTGAAGCCACGGACACTCAAGACGTAAGTATGATTGAAGCTGACTGGAGAGAGCCCCTCATAAGATTTTTGACCAAACAAGAACTCATCTAAGATAAAGATGAAGCCGAGTGGATCTCCAGGCGCAGCAGGCTCTATATCATTCATGAGACTGAGCTGTACAAGAAAAGTCCATCAGGAATCCTGCAACGCTGTGTATCTTTGGAGGAGGGGAGACAATTGTTAAAGGATATACATTCAGGCATCTGTGGCAATCACGCTGCCGCACGAACCATTGTTGGCAAGGCTTACCGGCAAGGTTTTTTCTGGCCCACAGCTGTGTCCGACGCTGACAAGATTGTGCGGACATGTAAAGGTTGTCAATTTTTTGCCAGACAAACTCATCTACTAGCTCAAGAGTTGCAGACCATCCCGTTGTCTTGGCCGTTTGCGGTTTGGGGGCTTGACATGGTCGGCCCGTTTAAAAAGGCAGTCGGTGGTTATACTCACCTCTTTGTGGCTGTTGACAAATTTTCCAAGTGGATTGAAGCTAAACCGGTCATCACAATCACGGCAGACAAAGCTAGAAATTTTTTCATCAACATTGTGCACCGATTTGGGGTACCTAATCGGATCATCACTGATAATGGCACTCAATTCACTGGCAGAGTATTTAAAGACTTTTGTGAAGACTTTGGCATTAAAATTTGTTATGCCTCCGTGGCGCGCGTAGCGCACCCTATGAGCAATGGACAAGTCGAGCGCGCCAATGGCATGGTGCTCCAAGGAATAAAGGCACGAGTTTTTGACCGACTGAATCCCTATGCCGGCAAGTGGGTAGAACAGCTGCCGTCTGTACTTTGGTCCTTGCGCACCACTACCAGTCGGGCCACGGGCCAGTCGACGTTTTTCCTAGTCTATGGAGCGGAAGCAATGTTGCCCAGTGAGGTGGAATTTGAATCTTTACGTTTTCGCAACTTCAGCGAGGAGCGCTACGGAGAAGACCGAGTAGATAATCTGAACCGACTGGAAGAAGCCCGCGAAGCAGCCTTAATTCAGTCGGCTCGGTACTTGCAAGGGTTGCGCCGTTATCATAATCACAACGTTCGATCACGAGCTTTTTTATTCGGTGACCTGGTTCTGAGAAAAATTCAAACTACACGGGATCGGCACAAGTTATCTCCCTTGTGGGAAGGATCATTCATAATTTCCGAAGTCACTCAACCAGGTTCTTACCAACTCAAGCGTGAAGACGGTACCCCTATTAACAACTCTTGGAATATTGAACATCTTCGTCGTTTTTATACTTAGGCATTACTTTGTATTTCCCTCTTTGACTGCTAACATCAAGTTTCTCCTTGAGTTATCAGTAGGGGGCTACTATAATAATTATGGAGTATGATTTTTATCAATTCAATTTGCTTACTTGATTTATCATTGCCCTACTTGATTTTTTGGCTTAGTCAATAAGGACTGAAAGTTTTTTAATAACTTTTGTGGGTTTTAGGCTCAATAAGGTTTGACAAAAGCTTTTAAGAAATCAGGAGCTAAGTTTGAAATATCAATCACAGCATAAATTCATCAGTATTGTACAAATTGTGCCTCCATCATCATCATCATCAGAATCATTGTTATGATATGACATCAATCAGTATCAGTTTTTTCATCATCGGAGTTATTAGATCCAGTCGGCCGAAGATCGTTGTCCTGGAATCTCTCAACTACATCAACGGCAATCTTATCGGCGGCTTTCTGCGCATCGTTGATGAGGTCAAGGGCGGCCTCTTCGCTCGTTCCGTCTGCAAAGCCATCAATGGCATCAATGTCGATCTTCGGGTATAAAGACTTGGTCATTGCTAACGTCAGGCTTGCTCCCATACTTCCAGCCTCTTTGATATTCTTAAAGTATGTATCCGGAGCAATTCTCAGCTTGTCGAAGATTTCGGAAGCATCAAATGTACTTGGACCATTGTTATTGAAGAACATGGCTTGCACGAGTGGTGTAGTAGGGATGGCGACTTCATCCCTAACCCCTTCAAGCCTCTTAATTTTGTTGACCAAGACATCGAATTGAGCCTGAGACTTGATTTTGCGATCTGCAAAAATATATTTATATCAACGAGTGGGCATAAGGAAAGGAATAGTTTCTGGAGTATTAGTCACTAGTACCTTCGACGTCTTTTAGAGCCGAGTCCCTTTGTCTCGCCAATTCGGCCTTGTCATTCTCCAGAGCTTGGATTCGTTTTTCCAATTCAGATATCTCAGCAGCTTGCACTGTATTGCTTCTTGTTAATTAATATTACAAGAGTGGCAGCATAAGTTAGTTGATAGAGATTGTATTTACCTTTTGACGAACCGCTCAGCTCAAAGTTAGAATCTTGAAGCTCGGCGATTCGGTCCCGTAGATCATGCTCAGTTTTTCTGGCAAGCTCCTTAGCTTCGTGCAGCTGATTTCTGGTGGCCTCAAGGGTTCCAAGATGGAGAACTAACCTCTCAAGAGTCGCAGTCTTCGCTTCGTTCCTGAGATGGATTCTCTGTAATACGAGAATTTGTTGGTATTTGAGCAAAGTAGTAAACAGGATGGTTGAAGCTGTGCATGAGGAGACTTATATTTACGATGCGAGTGGCTTGGCTGAGTGCCTTATTCAGCAGGCATACTTCCTCGTCTTCCTTTTGCTTGTTTATTACAATTCCCTGAGGTTGCATGTCGTCATCCCACCACTTGACTAAAATGGGTGGGCGAGAATCCTCAGCTGACTATATCCGGAGGATCTCTTCTTCGTCGCCGATCATTGGGCCTTGGGCATTCATGAATAAAGGTGAAACAATTGAAGAAAGTCTGTCAGATCAAAACGGGTTCGGAGGATGTGTTTACCTGTAATAATTTCCGGTCGAGGACAAGCAGGCTCTTGTACTTTGACAGGAGAGCTGGGCACTGGATCAGCACTGGCATTCTTTCTAGGAGGGCTGTTCGTTTGAGCTTCTACTTCGGGAATATCTCTATTTGGTTCTGTACACGACTGGTTTCCAGTCGGGGGCTCCTGATTAGCATCAGCTCCAGCTTCGGCTGACTAGTTCCCAGTCGGGGGCTCGTTGCTAGCTTCTACATTGTTGGTTGTCGGTTGTTTGTCACTCGAACAATCCTCTGTTGTTGGCCCGGTTTCTTTTGAAGGGCCTGTCTCCATGTCAGTCGGCTCCGAGTCTTTTCCGGAAGGATCTATATCAGATGGCTTCCTATGAATTTGAGTTATGCCATCAGTGTTATTTCAACAGTGGGTGAGCAGCAATACGAGGAAGATGGCCAAATGATTCATACCTAGAAGATTTCCTGATTTTTGGCATGGGATGACTAGACGTTTTCTTCTTCGGATTGGTATGCCTTGGTTGTTTTCCAGTCACCTCTTTATCGCCAGATTTTTCCAGCATCATCGCCCTCATCATCACTCAGAACCAATTTCCTCTTGCGGGAGTTTGACTGGCTGGCTGATTTTGAGGTGTTTGGTTGAGTATTAGACCGAATTTTTGGTCCTCCACTCGCCTGACCAGTCTGCCGGCGAGGTGATCGGCGTTGAGCAATTGGAGGGTCTGACTTCATCAAGGCGAATTCCTGGGCATGATGATTCAAGTTTTCCATCGAAAACTGGAGGAAGACAGGAGTACTCGGGGAGAGCAGGCTCGGGGTTTTGTACATAGAACCAATTTGCATGCCAGCCTTTGTTTGAGGTTTTGAAGGGCATGGAGAAATACTTTTGGCTCAGAGTTCCCCTCAGTTGGAATCCAGCTCCCCCAACTACGCATGGCTTGCTTTTGTTTGGTTGGGGCTTAAGGAAGAAGATGCGACGGAATAGGGCAAAATGTGGTACGATGCCCAAAACAGCTTCGCAGGCGTGTATGAAGTTGGCAATATGAACTATGGAGTTTGGGTTTAGATGATGTAAACTAATCCCGTAGAAATCCAAAATTCCCCGGAAGAATCTTGAGGTTGGAAGAGAAAATCCGCCATAGAAGAAATGAGAAAATACCACGACTTCATGTGTATCAGGGGTTGGAAACGCTTTGCCGCACGTCGGACGCCACCCGATGATTTCCTTCGCCGGAAGAACACCGTGCGCTACCATTTCCTTCAAGCTCTCCTCCGTAACGTCAGAGGGCGCCCATTGACTCTCGAAGCTTTCTCTCTCTTCCGCCATGAATATAAACTGGATGATGTGATTTGGTTCGGGATGTGGCTGGAAATGGATGGGGAATCGATGCAGTGGTTGCGCGAAAGGTTTTTGTGGAGCTCATGAGGCTGGATCGAAGTGGATTTGTTAACCCTAGCTTTTGCCGGTGTGGTTTTGCACTGTACCAGAGAATGGGGAAAGGGGCGAGAGTTTCGGCTGGGAAGACGAAACGACGCCTTGACTTCGGCGTTTATTTCGCTAGGGTTTCAGGGGTGTTGATGGGCCTGGGCCTATACAGTACTTTAGCCCAATTCTATTACCAGCGTGGCTAGTTGTGATCCTTAGGGACTTAGGCATTTTTGCTTTGGTAATTTTTGCTCACAACAGTATGGCCCAATGCTGTTAAAATCCTTTTTGATGCAGTTGGATGATTCTTTGGAATTACTATGATGCAAATAAAAAGGTGCCCAACAGAAAAGTGTTATACTAATTTTGTAAGTCTTTTTAGGCTGCAAAAGCTGTTCGGGTTTTGTTGAGATAACTGGTTTTTGAACAGTTATTCACTCGGCATATTATATGTTTATTCTTCTGGTGTGAGTCATAGCCTAGGCTATTTAGACTTGTCACTTGTTATTTTTTTGAGGAAGACGACGGCAGGAG
The DNA here is from genome assembly GCF_034140825.1 of Oryza sativa Japonica Group. Lineage (NCBI taxonomy): Eukaryota > Viridiplantae > Streptophyta > Magnoliopsida > Poales > Poaceae > Oryza > Oryza sativa. The sequence continues at coordinate 14,637,527 of NC_089046.1, forward strand.
CTCTGTCGGAATTTGATTAAGAAGGAAAACAGAATACAAACAGATCCTTGATTACAAAAGATAAAAAACATAGCTCAAGGAGGCTTAAACACCCAGCAACGTAAGTCTCAGTCCTGTTTCACTAAGTGAGCCACTTCTCTTTCCGAAAGGCTTTTATGATTAAAAATCCTTCTATTTCTTTCTAACCAAATATTCCACCACATTGTGAGCAAGGCTCCTCTTGTCGCGATCTTATCAACCTTTGAAACAGTCAGATTTACCTTGGACTACCAGTTTGCAGTTCCAGCTTGCGGATTGGAGGTAGAAATTGATAAGTTTAGCCAAGCATGAACCAGGTTCCACACCTCCCGAACAAAGTCACATTCACTGATTTGTGTCTTCGAACGCACTCGAGCAGAGGCAACAAATCCAATCACACGGCCAGTGTCTTATGAGAAGGTTTTGTGCTATAAGAGTTTTTTGATGAAGAATCAACCACCCCAAAAATTTCATTTTTGGTTCAGCTGGTGTTTTCCAAATTGATTTAAAATTAATTGAGGTAAATGAGCCTTCAAATTGGTACAAGTAGGCACTCTTGCATGAGTAAACACCTGATTCAGACCAATTCCAAGTGATGTCGTCTGGATTTTGATGGAGTTGAACATTCTGTATCATTCCCCCCAGATGCACTAGTTCGTTCAATTCCTCCACTGTAGTTATCTGTCGAAAGGAGATGATCCATGCATTGTTGTGAAGCTCGTATTGGACATTCCTCTGTTTTCTCTTTGCCAGTCTGAAACACAAGGGAGCGATGTCTTTTGGGCATCTGCCTTGAAGCCAGTTGTCGTGCCAAAAACTTGATTTTGCTCCATTTCCAAGAGTAATAGTCGTCGCTGATTGAAATAATCTTTTGTCGGAATCGTCACAGGGAACATTCATACCAGCCCACGGTTTGCCTTCCTCTTTCTAGTTTAGCCATAACCAACGTAGACGGAGCGCTCTCGAAAATCTTTCTAGGTCTGGAAGACCGGCGCCTCCCAAAGATTTCGGTTAGCACACCATTTGCCAGCTGACTAGGCTACGTCCCGGATTGGTGTGATCAGGATCCTCACCTTTCCAGAGGAGGGATCTTCGGAATCGATCAATTCTTTTTATCACCCATTTAGGCGTTTGGAGGGCAGTAAGATGATGAATGGGCAGCGTTTGGAGGGCAGTACTGATTGTACCAGCGTTTGACGCCCCGATGAAGTGAAAAATCTTCCTTTCCATCCTGGTATCTTGGCCCCTATTTTTTCGATGAGAGGCAGATAGTCAATCTTTCTAAGTTTTCTGAAGTGAAGAGGCAGCCCGAGATAGCGACAAGGGAATTGCTTAACTGTGCCTGGGAAGTTTGCCAAAAGAGAGCTTACATCAATCTCTTCACATCTTATCGGGAAGAATTCTGTTTTGTTAATATTCGTATGCAGACCCGACACTTGAGCAAAGAAGGATAGAAGCTGGGCCAAAGTAGATATATCACTATTCTGAGGCCTTGCGAAGACCGCAACATCATCAGCATATAACGAACACCTGAACCTTTCACATCTCCCGCCAATCGGTGATAAGATGGCTGCATTTTCAGCCGCTTTAAGGATACGATGAAAAGGTTCCATTGCTAGAATAAATAGCATCGGGGAAAGCGGGTCCCCCTGCCGAAGGCCCCTAACATGATGAATTGGCTGGCCCGGGGATCCATTAAGCAGAACTTGGGAAGAAGAGGTTGCCAGGATATTTGATAGCCAATCTAACCAGCGAATTCCAAACCCAAAGTTGTGAAGAACATTGAGGAGATATGGCCAACACACCGTGTCAAAAGCTTTGGCTATGTCAACTTTGATGAACAAACTTTGTTTTTTCGTTCTGTGCAGGAGCTGTACCATATTCTGAACGTAAAGGAAATTGTCGTGTATAGCCCTTTTACGGATAAAAGCACTTTGATTTTGGGAGACAAGCTCATTTAGCCTGGGCGCTAATCTGTTTGCCATAAGTTTGGAAATTATCTTGGAGAAGCTATGGATCAAGCTTATAGGGCGGTAGTGCTCTGCTATAAGTAGCATCTTCTTTCTTGGGCAGGAGGCAGATATAAGCCGAGTTTAGATCATGTAATTGAGAAGTGTTTAGGTCGAAGAAAGACTTTACTGCCGCTAGAAGGTCAGCCTTGATCACATCCCATGCTGCTCTGAAGAAAACTCCTATGAACCCGTCCGGCCCCGACGCCTTTTCAGCTGGCATGGAGAAAATAGTCGCTTTAAGTTCTTCCTCTGTTACATCCTCTTCTTAAGTCTGACAAGTCTAGGCTTGGCAAATGCAGGGAATCCCAATTTAATGCAGCCTCTCTTTGAAAACCTGATCCTAGCCTCTGTCATGTACGGCCGCACATACAGGCGCAGGCGTGACATGCGCCGAGCGGCCGAGCGCGCGACGGCAACGTCCAGAGGCTGAAGAAAGGAAAGAAGAAATCTGCTGCTACTTTTGGTGTCCCTAGAATTAAGGATAGCCTTCTATATTTGGTTAGGCCAGTGGCCATATAATCATGTAATCAGTCTCTTTGGAAAGGCAGCTAATAGATTGTCATTCCTAATCTCTCTCTCCACTAATCACAAGCCACTAGCAGAGGGGCAAAACCTCGCGGTGAGGACTGGAGCGCGGCTACGAGCTACGTAGTCGCGGTCCGGCGTCGTTGGGTGCCGAGGCACTTGCCAACCTGGTATAACGATCCCGGCGATCCTCTCCTTCCCGCACCACCTCCCCTACACCGCCCGCCGTGCCGACGTCCCCTACCTCGTCTTCATCCGCTTGCTGCGCTGCTGCCATGAGCGACACCGACGACCTCAAGACCACCATCGCGCAGCTCGCCGAAACCGTCAAGGCCCTCCAGGCGACCGCGGCGGCCAACACCAAGGCAATCCTCGCACTCTCCGCCGACAAGTCGTTGTCCTCGGGTCCCAAGGCAGGCACGGGGGAGACCAACACCGACCGGCCACCTCCGCGCTTCCAGAAACTTGATTTTCCCAAGTATGATGGCAAGTCCGATCCGCTCGTATTCATTAATCGCTGTGAATCATACTTCCATCAGCAGAAAATCATGGCGGAGGAGCAAGTTTGGATGGCGGGGTACAACTTGGAAGATGGTGCCCAGATGTAGTGGATTCAAGTCCAAAGGGACGAGGGCATCCCGCCCTGGCGCCGCTTCGTCGACCTCCTCAACCTCCGGTATGGGCCCCCGCTCCGATCCACGCCGCTCTTCGAGCTCGCCGACTGCCGACGCACGGGGACGGTCACGGAGTATCAAGACCGCTTCCAGGCGCTGCTCCCTCGCACCGGACCCTTGGAGGAAGCACAGCGGGTCCAGCTCTTCACGGGCGGTCTGCTGCCCCCGCTCAGCCACGCCGTCCGCGTGCACAACCCTCAGTCGCTGGCCGCCGCGATGAGCTTGGCGCGGCAACTGGAGTTGATCAAGCAGTCCACGCCGGCGCTGCCAACCGCCCGGCCTGCTCCGCGCGCTCTTCTTCTGGCGCCTCCGCCACGCCTCGCCCTGCCGGCCCCTGAACGAGCCGCCGCGCCGGCCGCGCCGGTGGCTGGGAACCCGGTGAAACGTCTTTCCCAGGCGGACCAGGCGGAACGGCGTCGCCTTGGCCTCTGCTACAACTTCGATGAGAGGTATACGCGCGGCCACAACCGCGTCTGCCGCCGCGTCTTCTTCATCGATGGGGTGGAACTCGCCGACGCCGACGACGCCCAGGCTGCCGCGGACCAGGACGCCGAGGCGCCTGTCTTCTCCCTGCAGGCCCTGGCCGGGGTACCCGCCGCCGACACCATGTAGGTCGCGGTCGCGCTTGGGCCGGCGTCGCTCGTCGCCTTCTTGGACTCCGGCAGCACGCACAACTTCATCTCGGAGGCGGCGGCACGGCGCTCCGGCATGCCCCTGCACACACGCCCCCGGCTCACGGCCATGGTCGCCAACGGCGAGCGCGTCACCTGCGCGGGCGTCCTCAAGGCCGCGCCGCTCACCATCGACGGCGCCCTGTTCCCGGCCGACCTCTTCGTGATGCCGCTGGTGGGCTTCGACGTCGTACTGGGCACCTGTTGGCTGGGCACCCTGGGGCCCATCGTCTGGGACTTGGCCAGCCACCGGATGTCGTTCCAGCGCCAAGGGCGGACCGTCTGCTGGTCCGGTGTGCCCACCCCCGGCGCCCCGGCCCTCGCCGCCACCACCGACGGCGAGCCCCTCCTGGATGGGCTCTTGGCGACATTTGGGGACCTCTTCGCCGAGCCCACGGGTCTGCCTCCCCAGCGTGCGCACGATCACTGCATCATCCTCAAGCCGGACGCGCAGCCGGTGGCTGTCCGCCCGTACAGATACCCGGCGGCCCACAAGGACGAGCTGGAGCGGCAATGTGCCGCCATGATCGAGCAAGGCATCATCCGCCGCAGCGACTCCCCGTTCTCGTCGCCGGTCCTCCTCGTCAGGAAGCCCGACGGGACTTGGCGCTTCTGCGTCGACTACCGCGCCCTGAACGCGCTCACCGTCAAGGATGCGTTTCCATCCCCGTGGTCGACGAGCTCCTAGACGAGCTCCACGGGGCGCGGTTCTTCTGCAAGCTCGACCTTCGGTCCGGGTACCACTAGGTGCGTATGCGCCCAGAGGATGTGCACAAGACCGCGTTCCACACTCACGACGGCCTATATGAGTTCTTGGTGATGGCGTTCGGACTCTGCAACGCCCCGGCCATGTTCCAGGCCCTCATGAACGACGTCATCCGCCCCTTCCTGCGCCGGTTCGTCCTTGTCTTTTTTGACGACATTTTGATCTACAGCAAGACGTAGGCAGACCATCTCCGTCACCTTCGTGCCGTCCTCACCGACCTCCGCCGACACCACCTCTTTGTCAAGCGCACTAAGTGCTCCTTCAGCGCCCCCTCGGTCGCCTACCTCGGCCACGTGATATCGGCGGCGGGCGTTGCCATGGATCCGTCCAAGGTGCAGGCCATCCGCGACTGGCCTGCTCGCCGTTCGCCTCGGGCAGTGCGCGGCTTCCTCGGCTTGGCGGGCTACTACCGCAAGTTCGTCCACAACTACGGCACGGTCGCCGCGCCGCTCACTGCCCTCCTAAAGAAAGATGGCTTCTCTTGGGTTGAAGCGGCGGCGGTGGCACTTGCGGCCCTCAAGACCGCGGTCACTACAGCCCCAGTACTCGCAATACCGGACTTCGCCAAGCTCTTCATCGTCGAGTGCGACGCGTCGTCCCATGGTTTCGGTGCAGTGCTCACTCAGGAGGGCCATCCGGTCGCCTTCTTCAGCCGCCCCGTCGCCCCTCATCACCGCGCCCTCGCCGCATACGAGTGTGAGCTCATCGGCCTCGTCTAGGCTATGCGGCACTGGCGGCCGTACTTATGGGGACGTCGTTTCGCCGTCAAGACGGACCACTACAGCCTCAAGTACCTCCTCGACTAGCGCCTAGCGATGATTCCGCAACACCACTGGGTCGGGAAGCTCTTGGGCTTCGATTTCTCGGTGGAGTACAGATCAGGTGCCACGAACACCGTCGCCGACGCCCTCTCCCGCCGCGACATCGAGGAGGGCGAGCTCCTGGCCATCTCCGCGCCTCGTTTCGATTTCATCGAGCGGCTGCGCCATGCCCAGGCCACGGATCCGAGCCTGGTCGCCATCCACGATGAGGTCCGTGCAGGCACGCGCGCGGCGCCGTGGGCCGTGGTCACGGACATGGTCACCTACGACGGGCGGCTTTACATTCCGTCGGCCTCGCCGCTACTACAGGAGATCGTGGCCGCGGTCCATGACGATGGCCACGAGGGCGTCCACCGCACACTCCACCGCCTCCACCGCGACTTCCATTTTCCCCACATGCGTCGTTTGGTGCAGGACTTTGTGAAGGCGTGTGTGACCTGCCAGCGCTACAAGTCGGAACATCTCTACCCGGCTGGCCTGCTACAGCCCCTTCCAGTTCCGTCCATTGTGTGGGCCAACATCGGCCTTGACTTTGTGGAGGCGCTTCCCCGGGTGCACGCGAAGACGATCATCCTCTCCGTCGTGGACCGCTTCAGCAAGTATTGCCACTTCATCCCCTTGGCGCACCCGTACACCGCCGAGTCCGTGGCGCAGGCCTTCTTCATCGACATCGTGCGCCTCCATGGAATACACCAGTCGATCGTGTCCGATCGCGACCCAGTGTTCACCTCGGGGTTCTGGCGCGAGCTCATGCGCCTCATGGGCACCAAGCTACTCATGTCGTCGGCATTCCACCCCCAGACGGACGGCCAAACGGAGGCGGCTAATCGTGTCATCGTCATGTACCTACGCTGCTTCACCGGCGATCGCCCCCGACAGTGGCTGCGCTGGCTACCGTGGGCGGAGTACATCTACAACACCGCATACCAATCTTCGCTCCACGAGACGCCGTTCCGAGTGGTCTATGGCCGCGACCCGCCCTCCATCCGCTCTTACGAGCCTGGCGAGACCCGCGTCGCCGCTGTCGCCCTGGAGATAGAAGCTCGCGAGGCCTTCCTCGCCGACGTCCGCTACCGACTCGAGCAAGCGCAAGAAGTGCAAAAGAAGCACTACGACCGGCTTCACCGGCCGGTGTCCTATCAGGTGGATGACTGGGCGCTCCTTCGTCTCCGCCAGAGAGCAGCCTCGTCCCTGCCGTGCACCACTACAGGGAAACTGAAGCCTCGATACGTCGGGCCCTACCGCGTCACCGAAGTCATCAACGATGTGGCCGTGCGGCTGCAACTTCCGCCGGGTGCCCGTCTTCATGATGTCTTCCATGTAGGAGTGCTCAAGAAGTTTGTGGGCACGCCGCCCACTTCCACCCCGGCCCTGCCTCCTACTCTCCATGGGGCGGTGGTTCCAGAACCTGCACGCGTCACACGCGGCCGTCTGACTCGCGGCGTTCGGCAGGTGCTCGTCCAGTGGCGTGACGAGCCTGCGAGTCGGCCACTTGGGAAGACCTCGACGACTTCCGCGCCAGGTACCCAGCGTTTCAGCTCGAGGATGAGCTGGACTTCGACGGAGGGGGAGATGTCATGTACGGCCGCACATACAGGCGCAGGCGTGACATGCGCCGAGCGGCCGAGCACACGACGACGATGTCCAGAGGCTGAAGAAAGGAAAGAAGAAATCTGCTGCTACTTTTGGTGTCCCTAGAATTAAGGATAGCCTTCTATATTTGGTTAGGCCAGTGGCCATATAATCATGTAATCAGTCTCGTTGGAAAGGCAGCTAATAGATTGTCATTCCTAATCTCTCTCTCCACTAGGCACAAGCCACCAGCAGAGGGGCAAAACCTCGCGGTGAGGACTGGAGTGCGGCTACGAGCTACGTAGTCGCAGTCCGGCGTCGTTGGGTGCCGAGGCACTTGCCAGCCTCTCTTTAAAAAAACGATAGAGCTCGTTCTCTTTGTCTTGTGCTGAAATTGCGATGCCCGATGGCGTTTGTAAAGATTGAATGAAATTCTTCCTTCTCCTAGAATTAGCTTTGATATGGAAAAATTTTGAGTTTACATCTCCTTCTTTAATCCAGGTAAGCCTTGACCGCTGCCTGATTTGGATTTTGTTTAACACTGACAGAGCAAGAATTCTATTTTTAAGGTTTGACAATAAAGCCCGCTCTCCATCAGCCAATCCTCTAATTGAAAGATCACTTCTGTTGCAACAGCGAGTTGCAGCTTGATGTCACCCACGTGATTGCGACTCCATCTTTTGAGATCTTGAGCTAGACGCCGGAGCTTTAAACGGATGATGGCTAATCTGTTGGTTGACAAGATTGGATTTGTCCAGGAATCTGTCACAATGTCAAGAAAGCCAGGAATTTTCAGCCAAAAAGCTTCAAATCTGAAACTTGGAAATCTATTCATTTTCTCATTTCCAACCAGAAGAAGGGGAGCATGATCAGAGCATGCGGATGACAGAGGGTAAAGATTCGAGCAGTCAAACATCATGTCCCAATCAGTTGTAACAAAGGCGCGATCAATTTTTGTTTGAGTTGGGTTTATGCCCTCTCCCGCCCAGCTAAACCTACGCCCTGGGAGGTACAGTTCTTTCACCTGCAATTTGTCAATGAGGCCACGAAAACGTTGCATCATCCTTCTATTATGTCGGTCGTTGTTCTTGTCTGAAGCTTTATATATTAGGTTGAAATCTCCAATAATGAGCCAAGCAGATTTCATAGAGGTCTGCAGAGCTTCAAGTTCAGAAAGAAAATTGATTTTATCTGGCTCTAACTGTGGCCTATAAACCACCGTGATAGACCATTGAAGCCCCTCTCCCCTCATTGTTAACACTGCAGATACAGAGTAGGTGCCAAGGAGTACATCTGAAATGGAGAAGTAATTCTCATCACAAGCAAGCAGAACGCCACCCCTTGTGCCGGTGGCCGGTAGAGAAACACAGTGCCGAAGAAATCTCTGGCCCAGAGTATTGAGAATAATGCGATCACTGATAGAAGACAACTTAGTTTCCTGTAGACATACGATGGTTGCACCATGCTGTTGTAAAATACATCTCACAGAATCCTGCTTTGCTTTGGAATTTAAACCTCTCACATTCCAATTAAACAGATAGACATTTTCTTGTGACATGGGAACAAAAGCAAACAGCTGGCACTAACTAGCTTGGAGAAGTTCATTGCTCCTTTGCCGAAACACGACCAACACAGTTGGAAGAAACAAAGGCAAAGGGGAACTTTACATCTTTGATGGGAACACAAGCAGCAACTGGCACTAACTAGCTTGGAGGAGAAGTTCATTGCTCCTTTGCCGAAACACGACCAACACAGTTGGAAGAAACACAGGCAAAGGGGAACCTTACATCTTTGACACGGACTAAGAAAAGACAGAGAGAGGAGAGATGAGCTAAATCTTCTCAGGTTGTTCCTTTCCATGGCCAATGCTGAGCGCTTCAAGCTTGGCAGTCAACCGCTTACAGGGGCGCCACCGTCGCCTTCTTGGAAGCCTTCAGGCGAATGCTTTTGCAGCCTCCCTTCTCCACCAATTCTGCAATTGTCTTCAGGGACGCTGGAGACAGAGGCTTCTTGTAGCGCTGCAAATAAATCTTTTTGATGTTATGATCAAAGGAAGATCTTTCGTCCATTATACCAAAATTTTTAGATAGGATTTCCTGAGCAAAAGATTCAAGCTTTGCCCCTGCTCGTCGCTTGCGAAGCAGGCGTTCGCTGTGACGCTGAGCTGAAGAAAGCGCCGGGATTGTCACCTTTGCTCTTCCCGGACGGCGAGCTTGTGTTTCCGGAGCAGGCAGGAGAGGCGGCTGCACTGGTGTTGACAGAGCAGCAATGAACTCCTGGACAGGGCTTGCCTGGGTTGCCGCCAACTCCTCTTGCGAGGTTCCCTGTACTGCAAAAGAAGGCACAAAAACAGGGGAAACAGCACGCGGAGAGGATGTGTCTGGCGAATAGATGGAGTGCTGTACGGTTGCCTCATGAAGCATAGGGTCGAGATGGCTCTCCAGGAGGGTAAGAACCTCCTCGCTCCCCTGCGAGGAGAAGCAAGAATCAGCTTGAAGGATGGACTGATCAGGGATGTGCTAGTTGAGAGAAGGGCTTGCGGCAGCGCCCCCATCAGGGCTCGGACTACGTAGGGAATTCTGTAGCTTGCAAGGTGAAGCAGACGGAGTAGAGGAAAGTGGAAGAGTAGCCTGAACAGAGTCATCTTGAGAGATGGAGCGCGAAGAGAAAGGCGGTCTCACCTCGCTAGGATCACGAGAACGACAGCTTCTGCTTCTATGCTCGGAGCGTTCCCGGTTGCGCGGACGCCCCCTGTTTTCATTGTCTTGGCAGTGGCCGTCTCTTCTGTCCGGCTCCCTACTGCGGCTTGAAGATCGCCTCCTCAACCGGTCCCACAGCGAGCGGCTCCTGTGGCGACTCCTGGAATGATTGTCTCTGTCCTTGTCTTCATCATCATCTGCCGGTCCTCTTGTTGGGTCAGGTTCTGCCCTGCAGGGCAGTGGATATTCTTTGTAGAGAGTGCCATCGTCTTGAACATCATAATCCCACTTGTAAGCTCGAGCTTTGCGAGAGAGGAGATCTTCCAAGGTGTCAACATGAACCAAGACATTGTATGTCCACCCTTTCTTCGGCTCAGACGGCGGCGGGTTGCGGAGTGGTTCAAGGTCTGGCAGAGGAATGTCTGTGGCCAGTCCTTCTTCATCAGCAGAGGTAATAGCGAAGGTACCTCCACGCGGGATAGCTCTCGGCTCATCCGTCCAAATCCACAAATCGAAGGTCCGGTTGTAGTTGCGGCGGCGAGAGTACTCTTCAACATAGTGAATGGAGCACTTCCGGCCTATCACCTTAGCCGCTGCTTCATCAGTTCACACATGCATTGGGATCCCCTCAATGCATACTCGTGCTCGGTACCGGAACCTTGCCTCGACGCCGTGCAGGCTTTCGTCCCAAGGACGAAAAACATACACCCTCCCGGAAGCCGTGGCAAGTCTTGGCTGGCGAAGTATTGCGTCTCGATCACCCTGGTTGGAGCAAGTGATGAAGAAGTCTTCTGGGTGGAACTTGGTGAATTGGATGTCAGCTCTTCTGATGTTGAAGGCTGAGGGGACGTCATCTGCAAACGTGTTGAGCTCGACCCTTCCTTCTTGGGCACCCACTTGCCATGCCACCAAGGAATGGGCCGAGAAGCGTTCCCGGTTCCTCTCGATCTCCCCTGTGGCCGAGATCACCACCGAGTCGAGGAGGGGACGAGCTGTGAGGTCGTCCATGATCGGGGACTTGGGAGGGGATGGAAACGATCGTGGGGGAAAACAAAGAGGAGCAAGAGCAGGAAAAGCTTCAGTGTGAGTCTTCAGAGGAGGCAAGGTGGACTTATAGGCAAACTTCTTGCTACAGCTGGAAGCCAGATGACCAAATTTTAAGCAGCGCCAACATCGAAACGGCTCCCTGCAGTCGACGATCTTATGCTTTGTACTCAAACAACGGAAACACTTGCCTTCCATGTGTTGAAGAAATCTTGCTTTTCTTGAATGCATTTGCTCCAGGTTGTTTGGTGTAGTGAATGCGGAGTGGTTTCTCCACCTGCGTTTTCCTTTGACCTCTTTCCAAGGATTCTCTCCAACTTGAATGTCTCCTGTACCTTGCGCTGATGCAGAGAGATTTTGGGTAGACAAATCGAGCAGACGTCCACTCTGCAGGATCCTTATGTCCTTTGCTACTGCCCCTGAAAATCTTGAGGGAGGCTGCACTGCAATGAAATCTGAAGACTTGGCAGCTGGAGGTTGAGGAGGAGCAGTAACTACATCGGAGTAAAGACGCTTGAATCCCGGCAGTTCACCTTTCGGCGAACCTTGACATCGAGAAGACAGGCGAGGATTTGGAGCAGAACTCGAATCCAGCATCGGATTCTGCAGATCTGGCGAGGATACCGCAGACCGGAAAGGGCAGCCCGTCCCCGGAACCCGATATCTTCTGCTGACGAAAGCTGGATCTGAAGCAGGGACGCCCAGGCTAGGAAGAGTAGGGGGCTGACGGGAAGGACCAACAGGAGGGAAGAACTCGAGGGTTGGAGAGGCTAGGGAAGCTGGTGGATCTGGGGGTAGGGGAAGAAGCGGTGGATTTGGAGAAGGGCGAAGCCTATGGTGACGGGGGTGAGTGTCTGGGCTTAGAGACCTAGCCAGCGATGCTCCAGAGAAAGGCGACATCGCTAAAGCTGGTTGGGAAGAGAACGCCGTGGCCGGAGAGGCCGCCGACGCAAGAGCGGAGCCAGTCGCCTAGCAGTCCACCATGGGAGCCCCCCTTTTTCCCGTGCATCAAGGTTATCACTTGTTATGATTATCACATTTATATCACATTTGATGGATCTTTTTGAGAGTTTTTACTCGGATTCTTATCAAATGTGTGAATTTATGGACCTTTAGAGTGTTTTTCACTCAGGCCTTTCCATATCTTCATTTTTGGTATATTAAAGCTGAAAGCAGTCGGCTGGCTGTTTTGTTGAACGCCGCATATGCTTTGCTATATGGTTGTCTGATCACTCGGTTGGATGTAGTTTACATCTTGACTATATGTTTAGTTTTTAACTAATCATACAGTCGGGGGCTACATCTAATTAGGTGCATCTAGTCGATGCACCCAGTTTTTTCTATTTTTAGACCTTCACAGTCTTTGATTTTGGTACTAGGGAGATCAATACAGAAGAAATTGAAGCACTCGGATTATTACTTTATGTTTCAAGAGAAGGCTATTTCGTCGACTGAAAAGGTCTCAGGGGCTACTGTGGAGATTATGGATACCACATATCTACACGGCATGTATAGTCCGACTGGGTATGGGGTGCCATGCATAGATAGAATATCTTCGAGAAGACTCGGGTTAAGTTTTAAACTTGTATGTCAAGGAAATATCCGAGATCCTAGTCGGTTACGATTGTATTTTATCTGTAACTATATATTCCATTAAGGATATGGACTGTATTTTGTAATACGGACCCCTTCCCCTATATAAGGAGAGGTCTGGGTGCTTCTAGGGGCACGATTTTCTCCCAGATCATACGATCAATAATACACTCGGCGAATCAATCCCCGGACAGGAGTAGGTTATTACTTCTTGATTAAGAAGGCCTGAACCTGTATAAAATTCCTTGTCTCTAAACCCATCCACTTTTCTAACTTGATAGCCACCCCTTTTAGTATTGCCGAAATCTTGTTTCGACAAGCCTTCATAGAGTCGTTCTCCAACCTTACTGAATCTTGGAGATTTCACTTCTGACTTGCTTTAGGAGCTGAAGTCCCCACAGCAACCTTTTATAGAGCACTAGATAATTCCCCACGTGTTGCTGCGGGGATTTTTGTTAAAAAAAATATATGGACAATAAGAAAGCTTAAGAATTAATAGTGAGAGAGTGATAAACTCAAGGATAGAAGAAAGTTCGGAGTTGTAGTTGGGACTCTCAACTAAATAACATATATTTTAGGATATGTACTTGTGGAGCAGAGCAATATTACATATTGACATGTGCACCTCTTTTATAGCCCGTAAAGTCAATTGATATGGGATTGTCTACAATATAAACTCAAACAATTAGAAAAGCATGCCAAATATGTTTTTAACTTACGGCAAGTTCATCAAGAATGGAACTGATTATTAGGTTCATTCTTTTTAAACATACTAATTTAACTGCTTTAAGCAGCAGTCCGTACATTATTTGATTAAGCATCAAGCATCTTCATCTACAACCAGCAAACAACGTGATCAATGGAGCAACAGCGTATTTGCGCAAGCTGACCTATATAGGAGATGGCATTGCAAGATGGCCTGAAAATAGTAAAGAAATACACGCGATTGTAATATTAGGGCAAGGAAAACTTTAATGGTTTAACAAATTGTTGTATTCAAATTAACATTTTAGTAAAGGGAAGTGAAATTCAGTGACTCGATTCTGAATGATGGTAAGAAAAATTCTCAGAACATAGAAATTGGTTATCAGTTCTAAACATACCAAAAATCAAATATATATACCTGTGTACTGATGCAAATGGTTATTGGTTGCACTCTTTCTGCTTGATCAAATCACTTGATGACATTATATCATTACGATCAAAAGGAACGATATTGAGCTGAAAGAACTGGAAAATAGGGTGAATCCCTCAAAAAGTTCTGAAATCACCATCCTAATTTTCATTAGTGACAAACAAATGAAATAGGAAGATGGAAAGATAGGGGATCATAAACTTGTTCGCCATTAGCGAAAATATGTGCCATGAAAATCCAAAGAAAAAATGTAAGGATGTATGATCTAGTAGCATAAAAAGGGAGTCCAACCTTCTAGTGGCCATCTAGGTAGAAGGTAGCTTTGAGAACTTCTGCTTACGGAGAATACTGAATCTTCCAAACAAACCTTTGGCTATCTGTTGAGGGGAAAACACAGGAAGATTAAACCCAGCTAGCAGGCCAGCAAGTGATAAAAAAGAAAGAAAGAATGAGTAAAATATAAAAAATAATATGAAGATAATATAGCTCTTTCTGTGCAATCTTGGAGATCTCTCATGAATAATATCTTCTTTTGCTTTTACATACATTAAACCCTTTAGAGAGAGTAGTCTTAAGCTCCTGGCTTTAAGTTTTGTAGTTTTTTCTTTCGATATTCATTTTAGTAGAGCTTTAACTGTGACGGCTTCCTCTATAATGCTTTGGGTCGAACGGCACTGCTGTCCAGCTGTTGCAGATTCATGTATTTGGACGATAAAACTCTAAAATAAATCGATGGTTGTCGAGGCAGGGATTTCAACTATCGGAGTATGAAAAAGATAGCCTCAAACCCCGTTACTGGCTTGGCCATGTCCAAAATAAATATATAAGGGAAAGTGATTACACACCAGCCTTATTTTTGCGGATTGAAGATTGACAGGAGCAGCACACCACATTTGGAAGCAGTTGTACATATGAAAGAGCGGCAAGTAAGCTAACAGATGCCTACAACAGTTAATCAATCAAATAATACAGGGGATTATTGCAGGTGGCACCTATGCAGCATAGATGAAAATGTAGTACCTCGTACAGGTGGAAACTTGGATGGAACAAAGTTACTGGACAACTGAGGAGCTGAATTTGTATGGATTGAAGTCTTACCTAAATGAGTCGTCAACACTGAAGTGTCAATACCTCTTTGTTTGTGAGAGAAATAAAAGATTCATGGATTAGAAAGACGTAAAGTTATACAACTGCTATAAGGGATGATAAAAGAGTGAATCGCAATATAGGATTGCACAGCTAACATCTTCTCAACTGAACAGATTACGAAGCAATCAAATTGCCCACAGGGAATGATAAAGGAAGAGTGAAACACATATTTGAATAGGGAATGCATGCTATCAAAGGTTTAGGTAAATAAACCTTGGAGAAACAAACGATAAAATAAACTAAACATAGATGGCTAAAAGATTAAATAAGCTAAACGAAAGATTAAACAAAGTCATCGAGATACAGACCTGGCCCCTTATCTTGATGAATCAGATTCATACACAGCAACCTTTCAGCTCATTGTAGTTTACATGAAAAAATCTGGATGTATTATTGTGTAAGAATCTGCTGGAGCGCACTATGTTGACAGGAATGATCTGCGACCAGAAGCAAGAAGTAAAATAAATGATATGTGCAGTAATGGTGTAAAATTGGGTTGTGCAGCAATGGTGTAATATTGGGTCTACATAATCTTGGATTAATTGGTTATACATGCCTCTCATCTTAAGAGTACCAGTAAAATTTACAAAAGAAATCAATTTCAGTACCCGGCTAAATAGACGGGAGAAATGCCTTTTTCAATAAGCTGGAGAAGAGCAGGGACTTTTTTTTTTGTTAGTCGATACTCTGAGGGTCAGTAGATAAAAAAAAAATCAATTTGGTCCGACTGGAAGGCGTCAAAACAGAAAATGAGGAAAAGATCACGAGGAAGCATACCTATGGGCGGGAACGTGGCCACCGGTGAATAGATCAGTTTTTGGCGCGCTGTTGCCTGTTGAAGCCAAAGAAAGGAGTTCCTTCAGTAGGGCTGTGTTTAGTTCCGCACCAAAATTGAAAGTTTGACTGAAATTAGAAGTTTGAAGAAAAAAGTTGGAAGCTGATGTGAGTAAGAAAGTTTTGATGTGATGGAAAAGTTGAAAGTTTGAAGAAAAAGTTGGGAACTAAACAAGGCCTAGATGTCCTTGAAATTTCTTCAAAGTGGACGAGGCCGGTGGTTACAGGTGAAGGAGAGAACATACGGGAGGTGAAAGAAGATGCAGGAGACGAATCAATGGAGCCATGGAGGGAAGGGTTGTCGGTAGCACATGATGACCGTTATGAAGGGAATCATCGGTTTCCGGCTTTCCCGCGGGGGTGTGGTGGGGGCAGGGGAAGCGCAACCACACCGTTAGCGCGGCGGATATGCTCCCTGCCGGCGTAAAGCAACCGAGAGGATCCTGGAGGGGAGGCGGCAAGAGGTGCTGCTGGAGGAAGCAACAATAGGGCGGGGGAGCCGGGGAGGGGAGGGGAGGCGCCGCTGGCGCTGGAGGAAGAAGCAGAGGCATTGAGCGGCGGGCTGCTCCGTCCTGGGAAGGAGATGAAGGGTCGGATGGTATGGTGGGCCAGGGTGTGAACTGGGGCTTTTTCATATGCAACCAGTTTAGCCTTGTAGAGTACAGAGCCATTCAGATCAAATCAGACGGCCAACATTTTGTTGCTGATGTGGCTTAACCACAAAGCTGAGAATTGCTATTAACTACACTAAGTGGGGATCAAACCATATAGATATATATATAGGATTCATCACATAACGTTTCGGAGTTTTTTCCTAATCAGTTGAGACAGTAACATGAACTGCATGTTTGCAACTCTGTCCACCCTGGGGCACGACCGAAAGCTTCTCATCAGATTTTGATTAGGAGTAGCCGAGGGAAAAAAGCAAAATGATACTATAATATATGAGAGATGAGCATGCATAGGGTTTTGTGTGGCTACTAAATTGGTGGATGTGCAAACAAAGCAGCTCAGTAGATATGTATTTCTAACTTGCTCAGAAGATTGCTGTCTAACTTGTTTTAGTTTAATTTAATTTGGAGGATCCATACTTCCAAAAGATATCGACTAATTCGCATGCGCATCTATATAAAACTTTTTGTCGCTCATTATATAACAGTGTTGTGGTTATTGGTACTACATAGCAGGAGTGCATGAGTTGGCAAAAAAAAATTTACTAGTCACTGGTACATCTAACAAACAAAACAAAATGTACATAATCAATAGTACTACTGTTAGGAGCGCAATGTGTTCCTTAGTATTCTGAGCGCCAAACATGTATTAGTCCAGGCCCACCTCACCCCATGTCCTATCATCCCGCTCCCATCATTATTAGAGTAAACGATTTACTTCGATAATAAAAACAACTTCCCTACTTCTGATCCCACCCCACGCCCCGTCATCCTGCTCCCACTATTACCGGAGTAAATAAAAAACAACTTTCCTTGATTCCGGTACGTATATATTTTATTTTTCCGGTACCCAACCAACCACTCTTGCTCCAACTTCATTTTTCCCTTTTTTTTTAGATTTGAATCGATCCACCATCCAGACCACTGATCGGTGACGCACCATGCAGGAAGACGACGACACCGTGGTGGTTGATGGCGGTGGCCGGCGAGCGGTGGCTGGTGGCGGTTGAGGCGAAGGCGCTGCTTTGGGCCTCGCTGCGAGACGTCGGGCGGCACCTTAGCCAGCAAGGAGGTGTTCACCTGGGCTAAGAGCAACAACTAGCGGCTGCTCCATGTTGGCGACATTGACAGAACAAGCAAGTAAGGAATTGGCACTCCAATTTGCATCCTTTACCTTCACGCATGAAGAACCTATTTCTTTTTACAAATTACTGCAATCTCAAATATTACTTTATCTGAATTGATAGGATGCACAGGTCCTACATTTGCACATGGTGCTCCATGTAGCTAGCCTCAGAGGATAGGGTGGAGTCCTCCAGTGATAGAGGTTGTTTGCTATTTTTCTTTTGCTTGTCGTCTCTATGACATGAACGAGAATGCTTTTGCATTTTTTTCGTGCTTGCTAGAAGA
Source organism: Oryza sativa Japonica Group (assembly GCF_034140825.1). Lineage (NCBI taxonomy): Eukaryota > Viridiplantae > Streptophyta > Magnoliopsida > Poales > Poaceae > Oryza > Oryza sativa. Next base: position 14,655,121 of record NC_089046.1, read on the forward strand.
TGGATGGCTGCTACTGCGCAATGTCGAGCCCATCTCTATACCACGCCACTACACCCTTACATGATTTCATCGTCGACTACTGCTCGCCACCCGGTTTCCCTCTCCACTACGTGTGATAAGACACAGACCAGCCTCTCCATCCTTATAGCAAGATCCAGCAAAGCCATCAGGATCCTAGTTTCACGATGGATTTTTGGCTGAATCATTTTTTTCTTTTCTAGTTTGATACACCTGTGAGTAATTTTTATCACTTCTATGTGATTGAGTCTGTAATTTTTTGATTCGTATGTCCATTTTGTGATACAGATTAAAAATACTCTTAGTATCAGTTTTTACTCTTATACTATGTATTGAACACATTCTTAAATATATTACTACATGGTTGCTACGAGATCACGGGCTATATCGAGAGGAAGGTGATAATTTTTTTACGTGTAGACCACGTAGTCTCAGTAAACATATTACTACAAAGTGGCTAAGATCATGCGCTATATTGAGAGGAATGTGGTAATTGTTTTACTCGCAGACCATACACTGGTGAAAGAATTACTAGCGTTGTAAGCTGGTAGTAATTCTTTTATGACCATCAAGGAATAGTGCTATAGGATGCGGGGGCATTCACGAAAGTAAATTTGTTACTTTTGAAGGGGGTATTCATGCGAGTAAATTTGTTACTTTTGAAGGAGCGGAAGTGGGAGGCTGGGAGTTAAACGAAAACTTCACTGGGTAAATTCGTTACTTTTGAAACGTGGGGAGACACTAGAAAAATAGAAAACCCAGAAAGAAAAACTAGACAGTAAATATTTTACTAAAATGAGAAAACAGAAAAACTGGAGAGAAGGAAAAAAAAGGGAAAAATCTAGATGGTTAATATTTTACTGGGCCCTTTGATGAACCATGGGTAAGATGCAAAAGAGAAAAAAGGAACATGGAAGGTGGGGTGGTAAAAAAACGAAAAAAACAAATTAAGCACTACTAGAAAAAAGCATTTACCCGGCGTGGGGGTCTTATTTTCACAGACGGACGCTAGCGAAAATCTATTTTCCCAGGCGCACCTTATGTGGTCCGCCTGCCAAAATAGTACCAACAAAAAAAAATCTAGTCATCCTTATCCTCTCCTCCACCATCCTTATCCTCTCCTCTCCACCACTCATTTCCCTCCCCCTCCTCTCTCTCTCACACACACACTTAGAAAAAATCGCCGGCTCCCTCCTCTCCAACGTCCGCGCGCGCGCCGCCGGCTCCCTCCTCGTCGCCGGCGGGCTCCCTCCTCGCTGCCGATGGCTCCCTCCTCTCCCACGTCTGCGCGCCGCTGGCTCCCTCCGCTGCCGGCCATGACGACGATGACGACCGCGACGCCGCCGTCTCCCTCCTCGCCGGCGACTCCTTCCCTCCGCCGACAGCTCCCTCCTCTCCCACATCTGCGCCGCCGGCCACGACGACGACGACGACCACGGCGCCGCCTGCTCGCTCCTCTCCTATGTCCACGCGCCGTCACCCACGACGAGCGACGACGCTGGCACTCCAGATCCCTGCGCCGTCGGCTTCCTCCTCGCCGCTTGCGCCGCCCGCTTCCCCTCCTCGCCCTCTTCGCTGCTGGCTTCCCTCCTCGCCGTCTCTGCCGGCCGCTTCCCCTCCTCGCCCCCTCCGCCACCATCCACAACGAATGACGATGATGGCTCGCCTCCTCCGCCACATGCTTCCCTCCTCGCCGCCTCCTCCACCGGCCACGACGGGCGACGACGACGGCTCGCATCCGGCCGCCGGCTATCCTCGTCGACGCGACGACGATGATGACGGCGCCGACGGCAGCGGACGGAGGGGAGCCTTGGCCGGCGGCGCTCGTGAGGCCGGTGGCGGCGCCCTGTGGTTTTTTTTTATTTTTCTGAGATGAATTTCACAGGCGGGCCACAGGCCCGATTGCGAAAATGGTCTATTTTCGCAGGCGAGATGGTACCGGCGGTCCTTTCCCCCGCCTACGAAAATGGTTTTGGGCCACCCGGAAAAATCTTTTTTCTAGTAGTGAAGGAAAGGTGGGAGGCGGAGTAAAGGTGAGGTGGTAAAAAAGGGAAAAACCGGAAGGATGGAGCATTGTGCGGCGCTTGAATTAATATTCCACGCGCAGCGCGTCGATTAGCGCTACAGCATAATCAATCATTTTTGTTCTTTTTCTTGGCCCTGACAACTGGCTACGTGTCTAAAACCGCACGAACTCAACAAAGTGCATAGCCTCAAAGAGGGATGAGACCCAAGCCAGCCTACAGACTTACAGCTCAAGGAAATACACGCAAAAACTACTCTAGTCACGTGGCCATTGAAGAGAAATATTCTAGTACTGTATGTGGCGTAAACAATCAAAGTCACTTTGTAAAAAAAAACAGAGCCATTGTATCAATTAAAAAAACTAGGAAGGTAGCCCGTGCATTCGCACGGGCATGCATCGTAGACTATGTTTGAGAACTTATAATGATGAAATATTAATCTGAACGTATAAAAGATCATTTTATTTATTTGGATTATTTGAGCACATTCAGAAAAAAGCATTAAGTAATTGGACTATTATCTCTAATTAAAGGAACTCGATGTTTTATGCAGTGGCTCAGACAATTCATATTTCAGTTAGTTATTTTTTTTACGAAGTGTACCTTTAATTTAGCTATACATGTTTCAAAACATAGCATGGTGCGACTCTATGTTGTTGAGTTATTTCTTTTTCTTTTGGCAAATTAAATATGAAAATTTTATTCTGGTACTATTGATTTAATTTAGCTATGCATGTTTGTAGAATTTTTCATAATGACATAATATTTATTGTCAAAATTTTAAGGTATATAGATGTGGTGCAAAGTGCATGGGTGGACTGTGCCCAAGTGCTATAATTCTATACAGCAAAATATATGCATATATAAATATTACATTGTTAGTTTAATTATAAATAGAGAATAATTAGATAGAAATCAGACATGTATAGCTTATAAAAAAATTGTAGTTGTCCTCTACATGTTACAAAAATAAGGAATGGGAGGGCAGTGTTCTCTACATGTGAGATGGAGGAGGAGGTGGAAGGATTTTAGTGAAAACCGATGAGAGATGTTTCTTTTTTCTCAGCATTTCTTTTATTGTTTTTATAACTTGTAAGACATGACACGTGTTGTCTTATGTTTTTTTTTTTCTAAAAATAGATGACATGTGTACTTATGGTTCTTTCAAAAATTGATCTAATTGATGAAAATAATGAAATCCATTGAGTTAAGTTGGATCGTTTTCTATTTTTTGAGACATGATACATGGTTACTTACAAGTGCAATATGGGACGTTTAATCAAATTTTATCAAGTAGACTGATTTAATATAACATAATGCATATAGTCAACCTTTTCGAAATGTCTCATTCCTATTTGGTTTCCATGCAAAACATAGGTGCCAATGTTCAAATGATGTATTTAAATTTATAATAAAAATATGGATAACATGGAACTTGAATTATTTATTAGTTATAAATAAAACAACAATTGAAACAAACTAAAAATAAGATACAACTTTTAAAATTATAATCATTAATCTTTCTAATTATTGTATTTTTACGTAATGTTGTCCATTGAAAAAAAGAGAGGATGTGAAGGGAGAGAAGCAGAGATAATGTACGTATGGAGATGTCACTTGAACACATACATGACGTATGAAGGGGTGGGAAGTGTGTCTTTTCCATTTTTATATTGTTAAGATAGCAGTAGAAAATAATAGGTACACCATGTTTAAGTTAAAATAATTGATGGTTAGGTGTATTATGTAATTTCTTTAGAATTTCTATGATTTATTGTACACTACTGGAGAAACCATCTTTGGTCGGTCGCCTAAAACCACAATAGTCCTAATTCGAATAGAAACCGGGACTAAAGATTATTTTTAGTCCTGGTTAAAAACTTTTTGATCTTTAGTCCTAGTTGATGTTATCAATCGGGACTAAAGATCATTTTTAGTCTCGGTTCAAAGAATTTATTGGGTCGAGTTAGGCCCCAATTATCTTAGATCTTAGTTCTGGTTCTTCATACCAACCGGGACCAAAAATCCTCCCGAGCGCATGTCGAGTCCTCTCTCTCGGTCTTATCGATAAGACCGATAAAAACCATCTACACTTCCTCTCTCATTAGAAACCATCTCCACTCTCCAGCCTCTTCGATCCCATCTCAATCTCAGGCGTTCTCCTTCTCGATCGGCCTCCTCGGTCCGATCCCCTTCTCCTCTCCCCTTTCTCCCACTTCCCCTCTCCTCCCCCTCCCCGCCTCCTCCTCCTACCACGGCCTCTCTGGGTCAGCGGCGGCCTGTCGAGGTCGGCGGCGGCGGCGGCCGGCTGGCCGGGCTGGGGAATCGCACGCGGCGGCCTTCGGAATTGATTTTCTTTTTTTGAGGATTTGTGATGATTAAATGTTATGTGATTAAATGTGGGAAAAAAACCAATTACACAGTTTGCGTGTAAATTGCGAGACAAATCTTTTAAGCCTAATTGTGCCATGATTTGACAATATGGTACTAAAGTAAACATTTGCTAATGATGGTAATTAGGATTAATAAATTTGTCTCGCAGTTTCCTAGCGGAATCTATAATTTGTTTTGTTATTAGACAATGTTTAATATTTCAAACGTGTGTTCATATATCCGATGTGACACCCCAAAATAAAATTTTTTGGGAACTAAACCAGGCCTTAGTAGAGTTCTTTGTCGAGGTTCAGTATTCTTTTATCTTTATTAAGTTATAATCGGATGAATTCATATTGTTTTAATTTACTTAATACTATCGTTCTAATTTTTTTGTGATGGTTTTTCAAAATTTGTGATGTAATTTTTTTTAGAATTTATGATGAATTTGATCTGTGATTTGGAGATGATTTGGGGATTTCTCTATTAGGGGATGTAATGATTAGTGAAATCAATATGAAAAAAAAACAATTAAAAAAACTGCCAACTGCCGTTTCTGGCTCTAGCATTTTTAGTCTCGGTTAGTAACATCAACCAGGACTAAAAATTGATTTCTTTTTGTCCCGGTTATTTCAAAACTAGGAGAACATGGGGTTACAAATTGGGAGGAAAGACCATTCGTCCACCAGTGGTAGTGTCACATGGTGGCTTAGGTGTGTTCGTAGGAGTCCCGCATGGTGGTTTGAGAGTATTTTGTAGGAATTTTAGTTAACTTTTAGCATATAATGGATAGATATGGCATACAAGTTGTCGAAATGTGCCTAATATATATCTACATGTTTCTTTAGGGAATATATTTCTACAAGTAAAATTATACTGGTGTAAACTACATTTTTCTGACATTGTAGAACTATTTTAGTTACATGCCAGTGAAGTTATTATATAGCATGAAACAATATAATAATGTCACTTTCTTTTCATAATTTTTACAAGCTAAATTATAGTTAAGAGGTGTATTAAATTCTAATTTGTGATTTTAGTCATAATAATGACACAAATAGAACATGTAATTTCATCCGATAGCAAAAAAAAAAAAACTTCCTTAAAAGAGAAATGGAGAGGAGTTATGTACATGCGTATGCACGGGAAGAGGGGATGCCTCTTTGTAAGAAATAGAAAAATCAATCTAATCCAAGTATCCAACGGCTTGGAGTGATGGGCCTATTAATTTTAGTGAAATCAAAGGCTAGGTTTTTTTTCTTAGATTTTTGCTAATTTATTGGAGTGTCACGTGGCATTATAGGAGCATTTATATAAGCATCATGTGACAGCTTAGAAGCATTTATAAAAATTTTCACAGACTTTTACTATATAATAGATAGATTGGATATCATCGATATAATTTAGCGAAACATATCTGTAGAATTATTTAAGGTGCCATATAATATGCCAACTGGAGATGAGAGGAGGAACGTACAGGTGGTGGGGACCGATGTTGAGAGGAGGATTTTATTTATTTTATTTGATCTAATGGTTAAAAGTGTTGGACCCACCAATTTAAAGAAAAATCAACGGTTAGATTTTTAGACTGGCACTTGGCGTCTTAGGAGCGTTTGTAGGAGAACACGTGGCGGCTTAGGAGCGTTTGTAGGAAGTTTAATGGACTTTTAGTATATAATAAAAGATATATAGATAGATGTGAAATGACAACCAGACTATAATACTTCTCTTATGACCATTCTAAATCAAATGCTGGAAAGTACATTTGTAGCAGATCTCGCTTATGAAGTTATGAAGTATTATCTTTATACGTAGAGTAGTGGGTAAGGTTTTTCACAAACATGCTTATTGTTGTGCGAGAAGTTCGGCCTGTTTGACAAAAATACCATGAAAGCCATAGGGGATACGACTAGGAAGTTGCACTTCTGCAACAATGTCTAGCTCTGGAGACTTTGCATCCATCACCACAAACCAACTCTCTCCGGTGTCCTCTTCATGGGTGTAGCACACCACATAACCACTATCCTCGTTTCCATACCCGTCGATGTTGTCTGGAACAAAAAATGGTTCCCCAGCAAAGCACCCTAGACCAAAGTCACGACGTCCAACCGTGCAATCACCAGAGCCGACGAGATCAAAGTCAAGCTTTCTTATCCCCTTGATCTTGGGCAACGGACCACTTACACCAAAGTAGCCATAGCGATTTTTGCGACCAACATAACCTTGGTGGATGACACCGAACTCAAGGCTCTCCGGTGAGAGTGCAGTGCACGACACGTCACCGGTGCAGAGGTTGATACGTACCATGTCGACACGAGCTCGCATGAGCTCCATGTTTCCTAGCATGTGTTCGATAGATAGGATATTGGGTGCCACGAGCACAATCTCCTCTCCATCAGCCTCTTCCCAACCATTCGTCGTGTGCAACATATTAAATCTAGGCACCTCAAACCATCTCATGTCTGACTCATCCTTGGCGTACCTTGGAAGCACGCCAATCCGTGGCACCATGGTACGGTCCAATCCTACCAACGAGCTCCCCCGCATGACCATGTCCATGGGATTAACGATGAGTTGTGACTCTGGAAAGATTGCATATCTCTCTGTTATTGCAAAGTCATGCATCACCGATGGTTTCTGCAAGGACAAGATGGGCACATCTGCGACCTTGCTGCCTGCTCGATCGAACCAGAAGTATGTTATGAATGGTTGGAAGACATTGTAGCGAAAAGCAAACAACTCCATGGTGACCGGGTCCTTCTTGGGGTGTGCTGTCATCCTAAAAGAAAGATCACCACCAAAGTCACATCGACCAAGTGTGGTGACTTCTCCGTTGGCTGGGTTGATGTGCATGGAGTAGGGAAGGTCAGATTCGCATAGCGCATATAGGCAATCTGCAAAAAGAGTGATGCTAGTGTTGGCCAGCCCGAAGCCCTTGTTCAGGTTAATTTGACCAGCAAGCACTCTTGCGATCATGACCACTGCACGAGCCAAGCCGGCCACTCCATGGAAGCCAGCGAAGAAGTTTGGTAAAACCGGTCCTCCGGTCTCACGCTCCAAGAGATACTTGTACGTGTGCACATAGCGTGAACAAAGCACAGGCTCCGACAACAGTGTTGACGAGGCCGAGGGAATGAGAAGGGAGTGGAGCATGCCATCACCATCGAAGAGGTGGTGTGTTCGCTGGGGAAGCCGGTGCTGTGGGTTGGGACCATTGCGGATGTAGACCCCACCGGCGAGGCAGCTTGGGATGGAGCCGCGGATGACATGGCAGCTTGTCGGGGGCAGCTCATCAACAGGAGCGAAGTTGCCAGAGAGCACACGCCGCGGATCCACCGTTGGTCGCTGCTCCGGCAGGTCAATGAACCTATTGATCACTTTGTCTACTGTGTTGCAGATTGCCATAGGCAATGAAGCTGGTGTTGCATGGTGGTGGTGAGCCAGGCGAGTCTGTAGATTACGGTGAGCCGTGGTAGCAGGGGAGATATGGGACCTTTTACTCTTTGGCTGCCTTGAAGCCAGAGTCATAACATTGGCTGGGTGGGCAAAAGTCATGGCAGCAATGGGTACCTCCATTATGCAAAACACCAATGCATGGTTGGCTCAGATGGGAATATGAATTCAGCAATAATATTACAATGTATGCAACTATATATAGATCGCCAGAGTAAGGCTGTGTTTAGATTCAGAGATGTAAAATTTTAGCGTGTCACATCAGATATACGGACACACACTTGAAGTATTAAACGTAGACTAATAACAAAACAAATTACAGATTCCGCCTGTAAACTGCGAGACGAATTTATTAAGCCTAATTAATTCATCATTAGCAAATGTTTACTGTAGCACCACATTTTCAGATCATGGAGCAATTAGGCTTAAAAGATTCGTCTCGCGATTTACATGCAATCTGTGTAATTAGTTATTTTTTTCGTTTATATTTAATACTCCATGCATGTGTTTAAATATTCAATGTAACAGAATGAAAATTTTGCCAGGGAATCTAAATAGGGCCTAACATGCATTGTTTGCAAAGGTGACATGCCAATCTTGGCCTTGTTTGGATCCTCCAGGCTAATAATTAGCCCTCCAAAATCTTGCTATTTAAAAGTATTAAACGTAGATTACTGACAAAATCCATTTTATAACCCCTGGGTTAATTTGCGAGACGAATCTGACGAGGTATATTAATCCATGATTTACTACAGTGATGCTACAGTAATCATCCGTTAATCATAGATTAATATACCTCGTTAGATTCGTCTCGCAAATTATCCTAGAGGTTAGGGAAATGGTTTTTGTTAGTAATCTACGTTTAATACTTATAAATAGCAAAATTTTGGAAGGCTAATTATTAGCCCCAAAGATGTAAATAAGGCCCAGCATAATTGCTGTTCCTACCTGTTGCCACGGGTTTAATTAAAGGCCACAACCAATTGCTTGCAGAGGCCATAAAAGATGTGAACCACTGTGGATTTTCTGTAGCGTTTTCTCTAGTACTGTGACAAGACGATGGGGACTCCTGTTATATTTTGGCTTGCCAAAATTGATAATGTATGCGAAAAGATCCAATCAGACTGGAAAAAATAATTAATAGTCTCTTTCTTGGGAAATATGACGAATTGTACAGACATCACGTGGATGATTTACTGATCAATCCAGTTTGATCCCTTCAAAATGATCTGGAATGAATATATATCCAATTATATGTTACATAGACAACCCCTTACATCTCCACACCAGTAATAGTTGACTGATTCCAAGGAAGAGAATAATGGGTCATCAACGATGAAAATAGGGAAAATTTCGAAAACCACTTGTTAGTTTAATTAAAGAACATGTTAATTTAATTAAGCACGTGAGGACCGGAGTTGTTTTTTAATAAAAGTGAGTACTGTGTGGACATTTGCAACAAAACACAATTTTATGGGATAGAATGTTAAATTGCAAGTAACTTATAAGGTGTTTTTTTCCTTTTGGCAAATTTCCCATGTAAATATATAAAAATACTGTGAACGGATTTAGATTGCACACACGAAATGTGTTCGGTGCACGTCTAAACTAATTAACGTTGTTAGTACTGATTCAGACTGGTCTAGATCAGTTGTTTGAATTGCTTCGTTATACAGTGGTATCGTCTTTTGTAATCTCCCAATCAAAACAGAAATAACATCAGCCGCATGATTGATGCATTACTCAAAGGTCGCAGTCTACAAAACAACTCATCCATCATTGATATTAACTAGCTATAAGAGTTGATTATTAAGTTAGCCCTCCTCTAGCTAGTAGGAATATGGACATATTTCGATTTGTATTACACAAATCACAGGAGGACATATCTAGATCCAATATTACAGAAGCACATATTTTCAAGGTATTTCGTTCCCTATGAACAACGGAAATAGAAAATACGAAATACAAACAAACATACTTTTCCTGAACAATTACAAAAAAAATTAAGGATTTTATCCAATAATTAAAGGTCTTCACTCCTTATGTTGATCGATGGTATCTATACTTTTTATAAATTTATAGCCCACTAATTGTAAAGCTCAACATGCAATCATGCCACATCATCACCCATGTAAGCATACAACATCATCTACAATTTATTTAATTCTACAAATCATCATGTAAGCATATCCAATCATCACTTCTCACATAATTTGCACATTATTTTAACAAATACATCTATCATTTTTATGATAATTAACATATACCTATGAATATATTTCACATTAAAGCACGGGTATCATTTATTTGTTTCATGATAAATACTAATAAAACCCTTATGTTTCATTATTTTTTTCTTGTTTACTGCTAGCTGGATTGTTGAAAAATATATTCTGAGAACAGCGAAGCGCAGGCATCACTTAGCTGTGACGATAAGAGCGGAACAATTGCTGTGGTCTGAGAGGAAAATCATGGACTAACAGTCATGCATACCAATGATGGTTTGGGCACTTTCCTCAATAACGTTTTCAACCACTAGTTGGGTTTTCTCTCTCCTTTTCTCCGCACTGTACTTATAGGCACTAAGTATAACAATGTCACTGGAAATAGTGCAACGGGGAGTAGTATTGTAGATAAACTTCCTTTAATTCACTGACCATTTATTAAGAGATCTTTTATGGTCCTCAAGTAGCAAGAGATCTTTTCAGTGTAAAATTTGGTGCCATCATTCTCTTCTTAGCATTAAGATATATCATGGGGTACCATATATTATTACGACAATTGTCATATCTCTCAGTATGTAGAGTTTCTCATTAACTAACCATTAGACTTCAATTTCTTATTTAGTCTTGTGCTTGTGTATTGTGTGCCCAACAATATTTAATAGCTGGCCCATAAATGGATAATTAGCACGGTGACAGTGTGGAAGAGTAGCAAGGGTGAGAACAAATATTTTTGTGGATTAATGATTAGAACTCTATTGTCTCTTATAATTTGTTTAACCTGTTAGAGCCAATGCTACGCTCAGCTATGGTACTACTTAGTTATCACACTTAGGTACGTAGCAGAAATATATTGTCTCTGCCGAACCAGCCACATTGAATTTAGAATCGTTCTTTACTTTTATAAATTAAGCAATGACAGGAGAGCTTCCACTTTGTGTTATACACTTATTAGAACAGAAAATTACATTGAACAAGTTATTCCAAAAACAAAAGAGATCCAACAGTCCTTTAATTTCAAACATTTTCCGATTCATAGAGAGCTAATAGAGCAATATAATAATTTTCGTCCTACAAATGCTAGTACGCCATCACGTGCCATCTAGAATAAACAAAACATACAACCATTGATTTTCAATAATATACGATTGACTCATTGTTTTCTACCATTAGATTTACTTATCCAGATAGAAAAAGGATAAAGAAAAGATTGCAAGTCTCAACCCCTCCATCCAGTAGGTACCTCCCCACCTATTTTCTTTCTCTCCGACTTTCCTCTTTTAGTTATATGGAAAAATAAATTATGATAACAAATTTTAAACAACTATATTATCTAAATCATATTGCTATATTTTTACTGGTGCACAACATTAGATTACTTAAGATAAAATTAGAAATTGAAATATCCAAATTAACTATATCACTATATAAATTTTCACTGATCCAATAGATTTTTTAAATCTTCTGATTAATAACGTGCAATTAAATTAGAAAATTTTGAAACAATTTAAGTAGTCTAATTAGAAAATACAATACCCAAATTATTTCCTAGTGGAACTAAGATTAATTGTATTTATGAAAATAGATAAGAATCATCCTCCCATCCTGCTGCCTTACGTATACCTCCGACCCTCCCGCTCAACTCTCCCATCCTCTTTCACCAATTCAATTATCTCATCTTATATTTTTTTTCAACTAACATAATATAAAAACAGTCATAGCTATTCTTCTATTTATAATTAAATAAGTAAATCAAGATCACATTAGCTATATTTTTCAAAATATAACATTTAAAGGTAGACCCAATCATTTGCATGGTAACTAAATAACAACGAAAGATTAATTGAAAATATGTATTATTTTATACTAAATCATTGTACTAAAAAAATCAATTAAACCCCACCAGAGCGCTCATAAGTCACCGCGTATCATGTCGTAGAATTTTAAAAAAAATCAAATTAAATTGATGTATCCATTATTTTTAACTATCAGATCTTTATGTTTTGAAAAACCATAAATCGCCATGCATCACATGTAAAAAAAGGAGGAATCTTAGAAATTCTAAGGAAAATAAAACATCTCATGATTGGCTTTCACTTAAATTATTTTTAGAAATAGAAAAATAAAATCTCCTCCACCTCCTTATCACACTCACATGCACACGACACCAATTTTTAGCTATTAAACTAACAGAGAAACAATCAATAATGTTAAATTCTTTACTGAATTTTTTTAGGAACATAGTACAATTATATTAATCACCGCACAATTATATCTAATCGTTATCGTATTCATGTTAGACTACATGCATGGAGCCTCTCACCCACTCAACATGAATTGTTTGTAGATGGATCACCTCTCAAACTACATCAATCATATTAAGCTTTATAAACCCATATATTTAGTGGAGCTGCATGTCCCACCCATTTCACCCTTTAATAAACTATGACCATACAAATGCAACTAGACAAAAAAAAAACACCTTACTTTTACTTTAGCTGACATGTTTTCTAAAGAAAATAAGTCTACCTACCTTCTTTTCAAATGATGAGGAAAATTATAAATAATCGCTTATAGGTATTACTTAAATATGATATAATATAAAGCTAATAGGTTACAAAAATATGATATACTTCCTCCGTTTCGCAATGTAAGTCATTCTAGCATTTTCCACATTCATATTGATGTTAATGAATCTAAATATCTAGATTCATTAACATCAATATGAATGTATATCTAGATTCATTAACATCAATATAAATGTGGGAAATGTTAGAATGACTTACATTATATTGTGAAACGGAGTGAGTAATATACAAGCTAAGATATGCGTGTATGACTGATTGGTGGATGTGTGGACACAATCTGCTCAAACCAATCGAAAACATTCATGGACAGTTGCAGACATATCATCATTCGTTTACAACAACTAGCGTGACGATATGCATAGAAAGACAAGCATAGCGAGAAGTTGGCCCATGAATGTGACCTGATATATATATAGTCATGTGAAATTATTAAAACGCATCATTATTTTACCCAACCACCAAACATTTGAAGCTTTGAGCATCAAATATTTCAGCAAAAAATAATAGCGTAGAATATTTCTATTACTAATAGAACATTTTGATAATAATATAATTCTTTAGATTTGGCCAATACATTATGTTACAAATAAAACATTAAAATTTGAACACGAGATAGAAACCAATAGTTTTTACCTGATGGAGTATTAGATATATCAGAGAAAGACAAAGGGTGTGTAAACTGACAGGGAACAACGTACTGGCCTGTAAAAAATAACCCAAGACAAATGCTCGAAAAACTAAACAATTAGAGTTCTTGTTTAGTGGCTGTAGCACGGGCCGGGGTGAAACCAAACAGCGCGGATATATACAGACGAATAATGTGCATGTCATGTTTGTTTTCACATCTGTAGCAAAAGAAAATCTTATTTGAAATACAAATAATAATCGAACATGTTAGAACACGAATAAAAAAGATATTTGTTAAAACGAGACAACCCGAACCACACACACAAACACAAATGATAACACACAAAGGGAAACTAGCTCATCTGGTCTAATTATTTCTCCTTCTGTTCCTAGTTAATTAATAAGTATATGACCTAAATTTTTTTAATTACTTTGCTACAAAAACCCAAAGCCTAATTTGTCATTTTGCCCTACTATAATATCCCATCTACTTGAGACCTACATATAACACTTAATATCCTAACATCCTTAGGGAAATACAGTCACATGTAGAAAATATAATCACTGTATACTTTTTTTTTCCACACAATCACAAATGCTAATGAAACTGAACGGAAGGAGATCTGGCTCGTCGGTAAAATATACCGATATATAGTGCTTAATTAACTCCTGTTCTGGAAATCATTATCTGCATTTTTATATTTGTCATGAGATTATGGGCCTTGAATTAGCTAGATACGTTCCGTTTGTTTTCTTGAGCGGACATAAAATTTATTATCATCTCCATTTTTCTCATATGTATAGCTGTTGAGCTGTCGGCAGGCAATTAATAAACGAGCAAACTGGCAAGATCGATAATGGACATACGGTAGCCTCGTGGGACATGCAGTTCACTCGAGAGCTCTACGCGTTGGACGTACGGCGCGAGACAAAAAAATCGGACGCCTCGCGCGACCGTCCGATACAGCACGCGCGCGCCAGCCGTCCGATTGGAGAAACAACTCGCGCCCGACGCTCCCGCCGTTGCAACACCCGTACACGTTAACTGTTTCATTCAATGTGTCCGCCCGTTGACCGATAGCTCGAGGGGAGATTTCGGTGGCGCGACTGGCGCTGCGCGGCATGGCGCTGCGCTGCCACCGGCGATTCTCTCCGGCGCCGGCGACCCTATCCCCCACGCCCCTATCCTCCTCGCGACGCCGGCGAAGCCGGCAAAAACGCCGACGTGCCTCCACACCACACGCCGCCACCGCCGCCATGGCACATTTGATACACCAAGTTGAGAGGGATTTTCCGCCGAGTTCATCTAGTGCAAATGGGGGAACAACCCCAATTCATAATGCAACGAATTTCTAGGGTTTAGCTTGTTTCACTTTTTTTTTGAGAAAGTTTCAATAAAAAATTGAAGCACAGATCTGTGAAACAATGTCTTCTCTCATGCAACATTTATATTCATGTCTTATTTTTAATTTTAACTTTTGTATAAATTTGGACTGGAATTTGACTTGACCAATAATCATTAACTTGCTGAAACATAACTGTACAAGTTAATGAAACAAAACAAAATGTTACAGATTGATGTCCAAGCACCAAGCTCATCTGGTGGCTTCCTTGATGTGCTATTATCCGAATTCATTGGGCATGAAAGTTAGGATTTGGAACAAGAATTGCATCATCTAGAAACAGCCTGGCATCATCAGGGGAAAAAAGGCATCGAAGAAATGTAAAGTATATGAAAATGGAGACAATCATAATGATGAACCGAAGTTGATAAGGAGAGAATTTGAGTGTGTTTATGCATGTAAGCCAAAAAAATACCACAAAAGATAGTGCTGGTGGCAGTAGCTTCATTTCTGAAGGGAATAAGGAAAATCAACCCCTGCTTGAAGGTCACAAAAAGAAGGCTCCCTTGTTGGTGGAAGGGAAGAGGAAACAACCAAAGGTTGCAAAGTATGATTGCAAAGCTCATATGGCTGTAGGGCTTAGGGACAAAAAGTGGAGAGTTATTGCTTTCCAACCAGAACACACGCATCCGATGGTGAAGCGCCTTAGAAGAAGGAGATATTATAGATCTCACAGGCACATCTCAAATGAATACTATGAATTTCTAAAGACTTTGCATGATCGAAACATTGCAACATCGCAGATTTTGGCGTTGTTAGGAGATTTGCACGGTGGTGTGAGGAATCTAACTTTCACTGTTAAAGATGTCTCAAATTTGAGGACAAAACTGAGACAACAAGTTTCACTCAAAGATGTTGCAATGACTATTGATTATTTTCAAAAAACTCAAGCAGATAACCCCTCCCTCTTCTATGCTGCAAGATATGATGAGGACAACGTGTTGAAGGCACTGTTTTGGGTGGTGTTGACAGAAAACACGTGGCCTGGGAGATCTGCTTAACTCTAGTGCAGGTCCAAAGCTCGCCTTCGGGTATGTTAGCGTGCCAGTTGATTTGATCATGTAATCAACAAGAAATACAAGCAAAGAAACCGTGGTTAAATCTATAAATGATAGCCGATCGGCTAGATGCCGATGACATATCATTTATCTTTGAGCCGATGTTACCTGTGTGTCGATCAACGGTCATGAATAAGTAAAGAAGAACTAAATCTACTCGATCGGCTGGGGACATTAATGATATATACTCCTTATATTGATATATACTTAAACCAAGTGATTGGGATAGATCGGTCACCATGCCGAGACAGTATAAATCACTTAGATCGAAATATATATCAATAACAGGACTATATATGTTTATAGCATAGCCGATCAGATAGATCTAGTGTGTATCGGCTAATACTTCGATACTACTCTATATCAGGATATTAAGGTAAGTATAATATGTCAAACAAAGGCCTAACATGCTTAGATATAGCAATATCTTGATATAAAGGGCAGATTTAACATGTCAATGAAGCATATAGAACAAATATAGTTAAATCAGATAACATCGGCTGAAACTCCGATACTATTCTAATCGGCAACTAGAAGGCAGGCTAGAGATCGATATTCTAAGCACGACTTAATAGATCAAACTCAACTGATACGGCATTAAGTATGAAAAGAAGAACGATATCTAGACAATCAACCCGCTAGAAGTTTCATAGAGTGGTAGATATCTTATTAATCTAGATCAACGTCAAAATCTAACCTAATCGGTTGCCCTCTGCTAACAGATGTTAGCCAATAGTAGGTTAGATATCAATATTGCCCAAGATTATGTAAGATATATGATAACTCGACGAATTACATAAATGAGATTAGAGTATCATAAAGATGGAAGCACTAATCCTGAGAACACAATCCGTCATAACAAGTTTTACCTCTTGTTGAAGATCGAAACCGATGCAGCTCAACCCGAAAGCAAGAACTTGTCGAAACAAAACTAAAGCAAAAGAGTAGCGATGCACCAAAGTTGCATTGAACGTGTGTGTTGTTAATTACATAGGGCTCGGGGTCTATTTATACCCTGGAATTACAAGACATGCCCACACCAGACACGACTATTATCTCTAACAAACTCTAAGATACCATAAGTCTTTGCGGCAGACTTTTGCCCACATTTATCTATAAGGAATTTACATAAAATATCCAAATTAATAGATACAATTGCCTTCCCAGGACTCTATCCGTGCGTGGCAATCATCTTGAAGTACATTAACTTGAACCCGATGTCGCGTACAAGTCGTATTGTCGGAATCGGCTGTATCGGCTTACTCAGCCCGACTCAGACCCAGCCGATCCTAATCGTAGCCGATCTGGACTCCAGCTGATTACTGCTCTGTTTCCGAACTCGATCTCCGCCTCCAACTTTACTTTGATCCAACCTTCTTTCCTGACACAGATGTTACCAAATTTGGTTGTTAATACATGCCCCCCAAGTCCGGGATATTTGATAATGTTCCGGATTTGCCGTATACCGACTCCGAGCAAGTTTCGCACTCCGACGCTTTTGACCGTTATTCCAGCGCTTTAAATACTAACCGTTACCCCCGAGAAATCTCACGCCGTGACTTCCGTTTTCACCGCTCAAGCGAAACCTCTTCTCTCTCTCCTCTGGCGACTCCTCCGGCACAAAGGCGATTTCCAGGCGACCTCTCCTTCGATGAGATTTCCGCCCGCAGCAATGTCGTCTTCCGCCAGCC
Source organism: Oryza sativa Japonica Group (assembly GCF_034140825.1). NCBI lineage: Eukaryota > Viridiplantae > Streptophyta > Magnoliopsida > Poales > Poaceae > Oryza > Oryza sativa. The sequence continues at coordinate 14,672,578 of NC_089046.1, forward strand.
CATCTGGTGCGCCATCAGCAGAATATGCCGATGTAAGTTCTCATCGGCTAACTCCCCTTCTTTAGCAGCGGATCGTTTTTCTCATATCTCATATTGCTCTCTTCCTCTGGATCGCTTTGGATTTGTAGCACCTCTCCAACCTAGTTGCGATTCCCAGCCAGTCGCATGAAAACCACTACTTTCTCGGCCCAGTCGGCAATCCTGACCCCACCGAGTTCATCATTGGTGAAATCAATAGGATCCCCTTCAGATTAACCAACCCAGATCTAGGTCACTGGAAGAATACTTTCAAGTCCTGGCCGTCTCTAGAGAAAGTTCCACCAAAAAAGAGTTGCACTACATGGTTCAAACGTGTATCAGCCAGCAAGAGGGTTCATTGGGATGAAATTGGAATCGGCCAAGCACTTGACCTTACTATAGCAAATTCGGCCAAAGATGAACCCCTGATGGTAGCTGCTTCTTACTTCTGGTCAAACACCATTAATGCCTTTTTGTTTAATCAAGGCCGATGACTCCAACTCTCATAGATATCAGTATGATCATGGGCCTGGATGTCACCTCATCGGCCAATCCTATGAGTTTGAACACAAAAAACCAATATGATTTCAAGACCAAAAGCATAGGAGGCTGGTCAAGCTACGTAGCAGCATATATGGGCCAGGGCTCGGTCACCCCTCGGGAACATGTGGCTTTCTTGTTAATGTGGCTAGAACAATTTCTTTTCTATGGATCAAGTTGCGGTCCCACAACCAACTGGCAATTTCTAGCTGAAGCCCTAGAAACAAAGATACAATTCCCCTTGGGTAAAATCCTCCTCGGCTATCTATACCAGATGTTGAACAATGCATCGGCCAAGATAGCTGTCGGCTCAGTAGTTGGAGCAGGTAGACCCTGGTGGCTGCTACAAACTTGGTTAAACCTAATAGTTATGAAGGTTGTCAATCGGCCATCCGTATCAGAGGCTGAGTTCCCAAGACTAGAGCCAATCGTTAATGACGACGGAGAGGAACTCACTCATCGGAGATGCACATCATATGGAGAGTACGCCTCTACACCAACCGATGCTGGGGTAAAACTATCGGCTGAACTGCTCAAAGATTGGTTCTATAGCTTCTATGAAAGCTTTCAAAAAGATACTCGAGTTTGGTTTCTTTATGAAGATTCTGCAGAACTTGAGCACCCATTGGACTTCAGATTTGAAGACATCAACCACGAAATATACCAATTGTCTAGGGAGATTTTCTCAGCTGCAATCAGCCCATGCATCCTTCCTGTTGGCATTCATCAAGGAAGAAACATCCAATCTTCTTATGAATTCTATCATCCAATAAGCTCAGCTAGACAACTTGGAATGGGCCAACTCCCAATCGACTTATTCTTTGCCAACAAGATCCAATGCCGAGGAGAAATTTCATCAACCTTGATGATGGATCGGCTGCTCAACCTCCAAGGACCCCCTATGGGTAGTATTGACAACATAGAACTGGCAACGTTCAGAAGCAAAAACTTTGACAGGTGGTGGGGCGAATGGAAGCTGCATTTATTTCACCAACCAGCTTCAATGTATATGACAGACCTTTTTCCAGATGTTGTCCCTCAAGTAAGTCTTTAACTCTACTTGATTTCGTTTAAATAGCTGTTTAGCCGATTAACCTCAACTAATCCTCCTTTTAATTTGCAGACAACAGAATCTTCTCCTCCTCATCAAAGCAACAGTGGCAGGGATATCCAATATGCCCCAGGTTTAATTCCTAACAGAGGTGGGCTATCTCCTCCGGTTATTGGCTATGATGCCCCCAAGACCTCAGCTCTTCTTCAAGGGCTCATCAGAGAACCAGCCGATGCCGGCAAAAAGAGAAAAACCAGATCATCGGCTATAAACATCGCAGCCCCAACCAAGAAGAAGAAGACAAAGAAAACCAAGCCAGCCGATGACCTGCCTACCCTAGATCCTTCCATTGAACAAGCTCTGGATGAAGAGATAATATAAGACGAAGTTGATCAGGCTGCAGCCGAAGTAAGAGATACTGAAAGAACACCATCTACTTCGCCCAAGCAAACCCCTCCAACACCTTCTGCTCCGGACCACTTTTCAAGAGTAGGCAACTTTCTTTAATCCCTTTCATAATTATTTTGTCTTATAGCCGATCACTCCCAAGTTTTATAATTGCATAAAAAGAAGACTGCGGTGAAGAAGAAATCGACTGCGACAATATCTAAACCAGCTCCACCAGTAAGATAGTTTTAACCTTCATTAGTTAATTTCCAGTCGATTCGGTCTAACACTTGTTTCTTTTTAGCCTCCTCCTCCCTCTGAACATCAATCATCTAGTGACCAGACTCCATCAGCTGTAGGGAGTCACCATATAGAGGAAGAAATTCAACCAGCTGTTCCTGCTATCCCAGTAAGTTCTCCCTTGACAACAGACACGCAGATCGGCTATGCCCGTTTAACCTCTAACTGCTTCTAAATCATTGTTGCAGGTCTTAGCTGATCTTTTCTCTTTCGACATCGGAGACTACCTTGATGAAGGAGAAGAAGACACCACAAGCAAAGCCTTAGCCCCTTTATCTGATGATGTGAAGAAAACTCTAGGAAGTATCTTGGATTGGCTAGAAGCATCATCACTAGATAGCTTGGTGGTTGATTGTGGCTCAATCAGAGCTCGGCTACATGAGATTCAGGCTCTAATCCCAGATGAGTTAGCCGACATCCTTACTCTAGCCGTTTATCTTGAGCAACATCAATTCAAACTGGAGAAAGCCAGGTTAAGATTGGCCGAACGGCGAGAACGCAAGGACATTGAGGCCACTATCCAAGCTAACTGACAACTCGTACATGAAGAGAAGTCCAAGCTTGATCAACTATCTGAAGGCCCAATCAAGTCTAACATTGATCGGCTCGAGGCTCGCAAGATTGACCTGTTAGCACAACTCGAAGAATGCAATGCTGAGCTGGATATGGAGCACACAAAGTTAGCTGATCTCCCAAAGTCTATTGAAGAACAGAAAGCAAGACTCAAATCGGCTATCAAGCATGTTGCTGATCTGACCAAGTCTCTGAAAGTTATCCCTAGAACCGACGCTCAAGATGCCCAAGCCATAGAGGAAGTAGAACAGATTAGGCAGAAGGCCATATCGGCTATCCAGCGATACTTATCTCAATAATCTTTATGTAATAGGACTTAGAAACTTTTGTAATCAGCTAAGACATTCTAATACTGTACTGTCTTAACAATCCTTTGTGCCGATTAATATGACTTTGAAATTTGCTCAAAAATTTTGCATTGCATTTTGATCAACAATTTTTCATTGCATTTTGATATATATGTGTCCCCCTAGTTTTACAATGTCAAGAGCATTGATAAAATTAGAAAATAACTAAGGGCGATATAACAATATCGGCCATTGTACATCGGCAAACCACAAACGATTGCACCATGAAAAACAACTAAGGGCGATATAACAATATTGGCCATTGTACATCGGCAAACCACAAACGATTGCACCATGAAAAACAACTAAGGGCGATATAACAATATTGGCTATCTGAAGGCGATGTAAACACATCGGCTGTCATGCATCGGCAATATGAGCCAATCATGTGTTAACCCAAACACTTGGGAATACTTCTTCAAATATTTACCATTGAGCGCTCGCCCATAGACTTCGCCATCAAGCCCTTGCAACATATATGCTCCCTTAGACACAACCTTATGAAATTGGAACGGTCCTTCCCAGTTCGGCGACCACTTGCTGAATTTACTATCACGAGTACCAATCGGCAAAATCAGCTTCCATACAAGTTCTCCTTCTGAAAAATCCTTGGATACCACTTTCTTATTATAATGCCGAGCAACACGTTCTTTATCCTTCGTAACCTTCGCAAGGGCTCGCAATCGTGACTGAACCAGATCCTCCCTCTCATCGGCCATAAGGTTATAATATTCATCGGCTGTTAAATCGTTTTGTAACTCCGTTCGTCTAGAGCCGATTCTAACCTCCCATGGCAAAACAGCCTCATGCCCATAAACAAGTTTGTAAGTAGGAACTTGAATTGATCCATGACAAACCATCCTATAAGACCACAACGCTTCGGCCAACCGAATATGCCATTGCCGAGGATAATCAGAAATTTTCTGCTTAATCAACTTGATCAAACTTTTATTAGACGCCTCGGCTTGCCCATTCGCTTGTGCATAATAAAGTGAAGAATTCAACAACTTGATACCCACGATATCGGCAAATTGAACAAACTCATCGGACACAAAGATTGAACCCTGATCCATAGTAATAGTTTGAGGAAGACCAAATCGGTAGATTATATGCTCCTAAACGAATTGAATAGCATCCCCAGAATCAACTTTCTTCAAAGGAATCGCCTCTACACACTTGGTGAAATAATCAGTTGCCACCAATATAAATTTATGTCCTTTACTCGATGGTGGGTTTATCTTGCCGATCATATCAATTCCCCAACCTCTGAACGGCCATGGCTTAATAATAGGATTCATAGCCGACGCCGGCGCTCGCTGAATTGCTCCAAACTTCTGACAATCCTGACACCCCTTATAATATCTGAAACAATCCTCCAGCATTGTCGGCCAAAAGTACCCTGCACGCCGAAGCAACCACTTCATCTTGTGAGCTGATTGATGAGTACCACAGATTCCTTCATGAACTTCACCGATTGCAACCTTAGCCTGATCGGCACTTAAGCACTTAAGTAATACCCCATCAATCGTCCGATAATAAAGCTCATCATCCAATAGTGTATACTTTAAGGCCTTATATCTTAATTTCCTAGAAGCCGACTGAGATGGATTACTCAAGTATTGATGCACATCGTGCCTCCAATCATCGGCTGTCATTGCTGCAATTTCAACTTTAACATCTTTGATCATCGGCTTATAACTCAACGCCCCTTGGGCTAAATCATTAGCTTCAATATTTTGTTCTCGAGATATATGCTTTAAAGTAACTAGCCGAAACTCTTTCATTAGTTCCTGGCACTTCTAATTATAAACCATCAATGTATCATTCTTGCATTCATATTCACCTGGCAATTGACTGATTACTAGCAAAGAATCTCCCATGATTTCAATGGTATCAGCTTCAACTTCCTTGAGTAATTGCAACCCCTTGAGCACTGCTTCATACTCGGCTTGATTATTGGTCGCATATGGTTTAATGGTATAAGCAAACTCAAAACATGCCCCCTAGGGGAAATTATCACTAAGTCGATGCCACAACCATGAGTATATACCGATCCATCAAAGAACACGATGCTCTACAATAAAATCGCCTATAGCTTGTCCCTTAATCGCTTTCGGTGATTCATACCGAAGATCAAACTCAGTCAAGGAGAATATCCACTTTCCAACTCTTCCCTTTAATATTGGAGCCGATAGCATATACCTGACTACGTCGGCTTTGCATATAAGAGTGCACTCATTAGATAATAGATAATGCCTCAACCTTATACACGAAAAATACAGGCACAAGCATAACTTTTCCACAGGGGAATACCGAGTCTCAGCATCCAAGAGCCGTCGACTAAGATAAAATACAACTTGTTCCTTCCCTTCCAACTCTTGAATCAAAACCGAGCCGATTGACTTCTCACCAGCCGATAAATATAACCTAAACGGTATTCCTTTCTGTGGAGGAATCAAAACAGGAGGAGAGCTGAGATACTCCTTAATATTATCCAAAGCCTTTTGCTGCTCTGCCCCCCAAGTAAATTGCTGATCGGCTTTCAACTTCAATAAAGGTGTAAAAGGTTCCAACCTTCCAAACAAATGAGAAATAAACCTTTTAACAAAATTTATCTTGCCGATCATCTCTTTTAGCTCTGTCTTATTTTCCGGGGGCTGAATCTTCTTGTTCGCATTAACGCTCCTTTGAATTACCTAGATCCCCCTTTCATGAACAAGATATTCCAAAAACTGGCCAGCCGACACACCAAAAGTAGATTTTGTCGGATTCATATTCAAGCCATATTTTCTGGTTCTCTCGAAAACTTTCCTTAAATCGGCTATGTGGTCCTCCACTTCTTTAGATTTGACAACCACATCGTCAATATAAACTTCAACCAACCAGCCGATTAAATCATGATATATATAATTCATGGCCATTTGATACGTTGCTCCAGCACTCTTCAAGCCGAAAGTCATGACGACCCATTCAAACATGCCGGTTGCACCAGGGCATCCAAAAGCTGTCTTATGGATATCCTCCCCAGCCATAAAGATCTGATTATATCCTGCGTTCCCATCCATAAAACTCAAAATTTTGTTCCCCGACGCAGCATCGACCAATTGATCGGCTACTGGCATTGGATATTCGTCCTTTGGTGTAGCTTTATTCAGATCTCGAAAATCAATGCACACCCTGACCTTGCCATTCTTTTTAATAACTGGAACTATCCTAGAAACCCATTCAGCATATCGGCAGGGACGAATAAAACCAGCATCATACAATCGTTTGATCTCAGCTTTAACAGGTTCGAGCATATTGGCTTTACATCTTCTCGGAGGTTGCTGGCGTGGTCTAACCCCTGGCTTGATAGGTAGCCGATGTTCGACAATCGATCGGCTGAGTCCAGGCATCTCATAATACTCCCAAGCGAAGCAATCTCTAAACTCTTTTAAGAACTCTATCAGCTTGGTTCTAAACTCTGGAGACAAATTCTTGCTAATAAATGTCGGCCTTGGCCGATCACCTGGACCTATGTCTATTTCTTCCAACTCATCGGCCGACATGAAACCTTGACCTTGCTTGTCATCGAGATCATCTACCGTATCTTTGGCGTAGACATTTGAACCCTCCACGACGCCCTTAAAGTAATAGCTTGGGTTCTCCATCTTCAATTGGCTGTATATCAGAATCGGACACTTTTAAAAAATCTCCATCCCAGACTTTTCCAGATAAACAATCAAGGCCATCCATCTCCCAAAGGGCTAAATCGGCACTGGCAACATTAACTGATCTATCGGCTGGCACAATCTCTATCTTGTCGCCTTGCCATTGAATCAAGCATTGATTCATAGTCGAAGGAATGCAACAATTGGCGTGAATTCAATCCCTTCCAAGCAACAAGCTGTACGAACCCTTCCCATCGATGACAAAAAACGTGGTAGGAATAGTCTTACTGCCGACTGTTAGCTCCACATTCAGAACACCTTTGGTTTCCGATGGATTACCACCAAAGTCTTTGAGCACCATATTTGTCTTGATGAGATCCTCGGCGTTCCTACCCAACTTCCTGAACGTAGCATAAGGCATCAAATTTACCGCGACCCCACCATCGACCATCATCTTAGACATCGGCTTCCCATTGACATAGCCGTTTATATACAATGGTTTAAGATGCCGATTCTCTGTCCCCTCGTGTTTATCAAAAACTGCCCGTTCTGGTGACAGAACCAACTTAGCCGATTCCTCTTCCACTTCATCGACATCGGCCTGATCTATCCCGAATTCAGCTGGCAATGTAAAGACCATGTTAATTGGTGCCGCTACAACACTCTTTCCTTTTGCCAACCTCTTCGCCTCATCGGCTGCAGCATCATCAGCTACAGGAACCAGATTCTTAACATGCCACTCCTGTCTTGTTTTTGTTTCCGCAGCCGATGATTGATTTCTTGTTCAACCTCCTAAAGGCGCTCCCTGTTCCTCAATCTTTGGACCCTTCTCTTCTGATTTTTTGTGAAAATACCAGAAGGACACCATTGATTCTTCCTGATTGCCTCATCTTCTTGGCCACGATCCTGATTCACCGAACCCAGTCTTTGATGAACAGAAAGTCTCGCCTGCCTCGGCCGATTGCCCCTACTATATGGCCGGCTCGAGCTCTCGATGATTTCACTGCACCTAGGGCAATTTTCGATAGATAGCAACCTCATCCCTTCATTCCAGCAGAATCTAAAGAACTCGCAACCCCAATGAGGATCGAAACCATCATCGTATTTTTTGTAACGCTTCTCCTGCTGCTTGTCATACTTTCTCTGATATTTGTTGATAATCTTAGCCGAATTTACTTGAAAACCCTTTGCACGGACCCCATCGGCTGCTTGACCAGCTTACTATCGACCTTCGTCAGCTTTTTGGAATCATCAAACCTAATCTTGCCCCCCTCAATGGCAACCTGAATTTGCTGTCTAAAAACCTTGCAATCGTTAGTAGAATGAGATCCAGAATAATGCCATTTGCAATATCCCTTCTTGCCTAATTCCTCAGGCGATGGGATTGTATGACCAGCAGGAAGCTGAATTTGCTTTTCTTGGAGTAGTAAATCAAAGATCTTGTCAGCTTTGGTAATGTCAAAGTCATACTTTTCCTCTTTTCCAGGACTTTTTACCCATTGGCATGGTATGACCTTCTTGCTCCTCACCCATTCGGCTGCAGCTATTTCAGAATCATCTTCTTCGTCATCCGACCCATACATGTATGGACAAACATGATTAACTTTCTTAAAGCTTTTCCTGACTTCCCCGACCTATGCTCATGCAAGGTTACCTTCTGTATCAGATGCGATAAGCTATCAAAGTCTTCGGACGAGAATTTCTCCCTGATAGGAGGAATCATACCCTGGAAGGCCAAATCGGCTAACTGAGCATCAGTCAAACTCAAGCTAAAGCATTTGTTCCTCATCTCCCTGAACCTCTGAATATACTCGTGCACGGGTTCATCATGCCACTACTTAATCGCCGTCAAGTCGGACAACTTCATCTCATAAACCTCACTGTAGAAATAGCTGTGGAATTGCTTCTCCAAATCGGCCCAACTATTGATCGACCCATATGGCAAGGAGGAAAACCAAGTAAAAGCTGATCCAGACAGAGATAACCGGAATAACCTAACTTTTAGAGCGTCTATAGCCGATGCTTCACCACACTGAGCAAGGAATCGGCTGATGTGCTCATAAGTCGACACGCCGTCTTGTCCCGAAAACTTGGAGAAATCTGGAACTTTAAACCGATTGGGAAGAGGGACTCTTTCAAACCACTCAGGATAAGGCTGTCGATACAAGCTTCCAGTCTCTTTTGGATTAAGCCCAAACTGTTCTCTCATTACATCGGCAATCACATCGGCCCACGGTCGTTGCTGAGCTGCTCCTTGTGGCTGTTGTTGCATGGGCTCAAACTGACCATACTGAGATGCGAACTGGGGCTGAGCCGATCCCCCTGGCTGATATTGGGCTTGCGGGGAAGGAGGCTGATATTGATAACTCAAGTTACCCCCTTGGTAATTATGAAGATTTGGCTGGATATTGCGCACCAAGTGCTCAGGAATCATCTGAGGCATCACTGTGCCATCCGGCTGTGCATGGTGAACCAAATGCTCTGGGATGACCTGATTTACAAACTGCTGTACAGGCTGACCACCAGGTACTGCTAACCCGGCCGATGCATTTACTGACCCCGGGTGCTAAATCGGCTGAACGATCTGCTGCCTCAACGGAGTCTGTTGGATCGGCTGCAGGGGCTGCTGCCTTGGTGGTGTATGCTGAATCGGTTGCAGAGGCTGCTGCCTTGGTGGTGTTTGCTGAGCTGGTTGTACGACCTGTTGTTGGATTGGTTGTACAACCGGCTGGATTGGGGGTGCCTGCTGAATCGGCTGTTGCTGTACTGGATCGACAACAGGTGGAGGTGGCAGAAACATGGCAGCAACTTGATCTTGAGTTAGCCGATTCGCAGCCTGCCCGCCATGCTGTGGCTATTCCCTTGTTAACAACCGAGGGTTCACCGGCTGTCCCGGCGTCATAGCTAGTGTAGCAGGTAAAGGACTCGACGCTGGCGCCGTCGGCTGAGTTGTGGGTGCAATAGAGGGAACTGCTTGAACAGATGGCTAAACATCGGTGATCAAAGATCGATAATTTGGGAAGACACCAACTGGGCCAGCAGCCTGATGCTCAGCTATCGAACCATCGGCTATTGTCTTCATCATGTTTGACAAGGTATTGACTAATACCCTGGACTGATGATCAACCCGGCTATTGCCTGATGATCAAAGCATGATGCACAGCATAATCAACCCGATCTTGGAAGTTATTGAAAAAATCTTGTGCTACTTCACTATTCTGATTAAGATTTCCTCCTTGTGGCTCCTGAGCACCATCACCTTGAACGCCATGAACTCCTTGAGAATTGTCGCCTTGATCGCTCGGAGAGCCGTCGGTAACACCTTTAGAACTCGGCTGAGCTGAGCCGCCAGGAGCTTGTTTCACTTCTCCATCTTTAGAAGAACCGGTCCCAGGACTATCAGGAACCACTTTTATTTTATACTTCTAAACAAGTGTCCCCTTGCGGGTCTGCATGAATGAGTTCAGGAACTGATCCCATGCATGCTGCAACGTTGCTTCAAACTCTTCCTTCTGCTCAGGCGTGAACTTCTCTGGATCAATCGGCATGACGTTTTCTTCAATGATGTCAGTCAATCCCAACACCTTGCCATTAACGGAACCTGGGCTAGATGGTGGTGGTTGTTTCTCGGCCATGAGGAAGAACTGACGTCTGACTTCTTACAGGTCCCACCGGGCGTGCCAAAAGCGTGTTGACAGAAAACACGTGGCCTGGGAGATCTGCTTAACTCCAGTGCAGGTCCAAAGCTTGCCTTCAGGTATGTTAGCGTGCCAGTTGATTTGATCCTGTAATCATTAAGAAATACAAGCAAAGAAACCGTGGTTAAATCTATAAATGATAGCCGATTGGCTAGATGCCGATGACATATCATTTATCTTTGAGCCGATGTTACCTGTGTATCGATCGGCGGTCATGAATAAGTAAAGAAGAACTAAATCTACTCGATCGGCTGTGGACATTAACGATATATACTCCTTATATGGATATATACTTAAACCAAGTGATTGGGATAGATCGGTCACCATGCCGAGACAGTATAAATCACTTAGATTGAAATATATATCAATAACAGGACTATATATGTTTATAGCATAGCCGATCAGATAGATCTAGCGTGTATCGGCTAATACTCCGATACTACTCTATATCAGGATATTAAGGTAAGTATAATATGTCAAACAAAGGCCTAACATGCTTAGATATAGCAATATCTTGATATAAAGGACAGTTTAACATGTCAATGAAGCATATAGAACAAATGTAGTTAAATCAGATAAGATCGGCTGAAACTCCGATGCTATTCTAATCGGCAACTAGAAGGCAGGCTAGAGATCGATATTCTAAGCACGACTTGATAGATCAAACTTAAATGATACAACATTAAGTATGAAAAGAAAAACGATATCTAGACAATCAAGCCGCTAGAAATTTCATAGGGTGGTAGATATCTTATATAATCTAGATCAACGTCAAAATCTAACCTAATCGGTTGCCCTCTGCTAACAGATGTTAGCCGATAGTAGGTTAGATATCAATATTGCCCAAGATTATGTAAGATATATGATAACTCGACGAATTACATAAACGAGATTAGAGTATCATAAAGATGGAAACACTAATCTTGAGAACACAATCCGTCATAACAAGTTTTACCTCTTGTTGAATATCGAAACCGATGCAGCTCAACCCGAAAGCAAGAACTTGTCGAAACAAAACTAAAGCAAAAGAGTGGCGATGCGCTGAAGTTGTATTGAACGTGTGTGTTGTTAATTACATAGGGCTCGGGGTCTATTTATACCCGAGAATTACAAGATATGCCCACACCGGACACGACTATTATCTCTAACAAACTCTAAGATACCATAAGTCTTTGCGACAGACTTTTGCCCACATTTATCTATAAGGAATTTACATAAAAATATCCTAATTAATAGATACAATTGCCTTCCCAGGACTCTATCCGTGCGTGGCAATCATCTTGAAGTACATTAACTTGAACCCGATGTCGCGTACAAGTCGTATTGTCGGAATCAGCTGTATCGGCTTACTCAGCCCGACTCAGACCTAGCCGATTCTAATCATAGCCGATCTGGACTCCAGCCGATTCCTGCTCTATTTCCGAACTTGATCTCTGCCTCTAACTTTGCTTTGATCCAACCTTCTTTCCTGACACAGATGTTACCAAATTTGGTTGTTAACAGGTGGATGGCAGAACACGAAAACTGTATCAAAGCTATAAAGACTGTGTCTTCTTTGACACAACCTTTATGACTAACCGTTACAACATGCCATTTGCACCCATTGTTGGAATTAATAACCACCTGCAAACAATATTGCTTGGATATGCTTTGATTTGTGATGAAACAACTGAAACATTCATATGGGTCTTTGAAACATGGATGCGAGCAATGAATGGACAGATGTCAGGTTCAGTGATGATAGACCGAGATAAAGCAATGAGAGCAATGATTAAAAAGGTGTTCCCCGGTACAATTCATAGATGTTGCTTTTGGCACGTGACAACAAAAGCAGATCAGCAACTCCTACCCGTGTATACTTCAAAGAAAGGCTTCCTTGAAGCTCTGTGTAGATGCATATATGATTGAAACAATAGATCAGCTTCTATCATATTTGAAAAAAATGCTAGATGAATATGACCTCCATGGAAACCAAACTTTGAATAACTTGTGGGAAGCAAAAGAAATGTGGGCTCCGGTATACTTTAACACAAGTTTTTTCCCTTTTACTTGGATGACAGGGAGATCGGAAGGTCTAAAAGGGCTATTGTGGGGACACCCGATAAAGTCATGGTGCCCCACGAATAAGTAACTGCCCAGGATGTTCAGTTACGCATGAAATGATATAAAAGCATAACCTTCGATTATACAATACTTAAGTCACTTAGTTCACAACACAACATAAATACAAACCATTACATATATGGCCTATAAAGCTTTATTTCTACAAACAAATAAACTGCTAGACTTCACCACAGGAACTGCCTAAGCATATGATGACCTAGAAACCATAGCTGTCCCACTCTAACAGATCAACAGGTTCTCCACAAGCATCTTCCTCCTCATGATCTGATCCCATTTATGAGTACAAAAGGTACTCAGCAAGACATGCTTATGATAATAAATACAATAATTGCAATATAAAACTTGCAGTATCGAGAGCTGGAAGGTTTAAACCCTAACCTTAACAGTTATTTCATAGAGCCTAACTTAATAAACATTTGATATAAACAACACTATTGAACATTTAATTTAAACAATAATAATGAGCATAAAAGTATAAATGTTACTTATAAATAACTTGAATAGAACATAAAGTAATATAAATAAGTTAACTATATTAATTAATAGCCATTTAGTTTAACTTGTGCCCATAATCTGGAATCACCCATAGACACATCTCCATTAACCGGGAGCACGGCATATTTGAATACTCAACGACTCTGTAGCGTCTGCGCAGCTTGACCCACATGATACCCACAGCTGGCCGGGCTGAAAAGTAACAAGGTGTAATATTGCTACATATATCTCTCCCTTCTGCCTAGTAAGTTAAAGGATGCTCGGGATGTTGCTCGGAGTGATCCGGTCCGAGGTGTGTGCCAACCTACCTCCGCATCCACTTACCATTGTTCGTTACTCGATGGGCAGCCCAGAACTTCGTGGACCCATAGGGTAGTTTTGAACTCTCGGGGCCCATCGAGCCCACATATATAAATCATATAAACATGAACCATGTCACTTTGCTTCACACACTTGAAAGCTAATGGCCAGTACACCGAAAGGCCTGTAGAAGTTCAATCAATTGGAGCAATATACGGCTAGGTTTGACAAATCGATCGTGTGGATGGGCGAAACTATGTCATTCTTATTGACACAAGGGGGTTGATTATTATATCAATTTTAAATAAGAAATAACCATAAATATATCCACATATCCATCACGACCATAAACAGGTCCATGAAACCAAACACATGAACTCTATCATGTGTACCACCCGCTCACAAGCGGTGTCAACAGTTCTTAGCATATAGCCATAAATAGTTCCATAAGCATGTTTTCATATGCAGTAATAATATCCATATTAAATAGATAGCATGTTAAATAATTAACAGTTTGTTTAAATGTTTCTCAAATTTTATCCTAAGTTGGTTAGACTCTAAGGCTCATTAAGGCGTCCATAACAACATAAAATATAATGCAATAATAGCAATATAATTAATTTAAAAGAATTCGCTCAATCTATCGTACTCCAAAGGACAAGTACACTACTAAAATAGCTCCCTATCTACTAGGATTAAATTGTTCAAAGGAGGGTGCATGTCTTGCAACCTTCGGGTTCGATGTAGTCGTACAAACCGTCTCCTCCTGGCGCGGAGATTTCACTCGCTTCGACTACCGAACCAACGTCAGCGTTTTCTATTTACGCAACAATCATCACTACAATAAATAATAGAAAAACAAAGATAACCAAAACAAATAGTATCACAAAGTGCAACAATGGGTGGAAAGGATTTAAGGAAATAATTTTAGGGATTTTTGGAATTTCGGTGAACGGCGAACCCTATGGCTAAAATTAGGGTTGCTACAACGGGTGCTCGGATTGCAACAAAACTGACACGGATGGATTCGGAATAATTCTAGGAGTTTGGAATAGGTCTTGAATTTCGATTTTGAGGTCAAACGGATGGTCAACTTGATAGGAAAAGAAAAAGGGTATTTTCTGATTTATTTTTCAACAGGAAAATCAGATTTTCTGTTCTTCTCGTTCTCTGCACAGGAACTGGCCGGAATCCCACATTGCTGGCAGCCGAGGAGGCCGGTTTTCGGTAAGGGGGCACCGGTTTTGTGATCTAGAGGTCGAGGCGATTCCGTTTTTGTGGTCGGCAGCGAGAGAAGCACCGGTGGCGAGGCTGGCGGCGGCAGGCAGTAATAGGAGGTGGAGGCGGCCATGGCGGCGGCGACTCCGGCGAACTCCGGGGAGGGCGGTGGCTTGATGAGGTTCACTGAGGCGAGAGGAGTCCCAGGGTGGCGACGGCCAAAGCTAGGGCGCCCTGGAGCGGCGGCGCGCCATGCGGCTGGCGGCGGCCGAACAGAGCAGCGACGCCGGGAGGCGGTGCCGGCAACGTTCCAGCGATGGATTGGATGGGTAAAGAGAGGGGAATGGGAGTACTCGGCATGGAGAATCCGATTTTACCTTCGATTTCAGAGGATTGACGATGTATGCGACGAATTTTGAAGTTCAATCAATGGTGCCGGTATTAGGGTTTCTGGGAATTTTCCTCCGCTGACGACGATTGAGTTAGTTGGAGTAGGGGCAGACTTGAGAAGGTGAAAGAGGTCGAAATTGCGGTTCTTTCGCCTCCATTCTTCAGCCTTCTAGTTGAGGAACGAAGGAGTTACGGAAGCGGGAAGCTGGAGGTGTCGTCCAGGCATTCGTTCGTCGTTCGTCCTCGTGTGCGCACGTGCGGGCGTGTGGCGTGCGCGGGTCGGCACGAGCTTGGCGCGAGCATGGTGAGGGATCGGCGCAAGGCAACACGGGCGCTGGCTCGGCCTGGGTTGGTCTAGCCAAGTAGAGAAAGAAAGAAAAGGAAAAACAGAGAGAGGAAGAAGAAAGAGAAAAAACAGAGAAAGGGAAGGAGGGGGAAGAAAAACAGAGAAAGGAAAAAAATATAGAAAAGGAAAATTAGGGTGGAAATAGAGAAAAGAAAAATGTGGGGAAGATTAAAATAGATAGGATTTGAATTGGTGTGGAATTTAGACAGTCCGACATTCGGGATAGAATTAAATCGGATTCAAAGGAATTGTTTGAGGGATGATATGCACTTTGTGACAAAAAATTAAACGAGAAAAGAAACACCGGAAACAAACTTGGAAAATAAAATTTTAAATAAATGTCTAACTCGACGGTTATATTTTTAGAGAATCAAAGCAAACTAAATCGGTTTTAAAAAGTTGTCAAATTTTAGGGCTGTTACAGCTATTCAAATTATTTGTACACCCGCAAGATTCGGTGTGGATCTTTGTCAAAAAATATGAGCACATAATTGAGACAAGGCTTGACAGAGAGGACAGGGAGGGCTACAGAGCAGAGACAACAGAACCTAGAATGTATTCAAGGTAATGTGATCTGCTGTCTTGAAACAATTTGAAAAAGATGTGCTTTCTGTTTGTAATTCGAAAAATTGATGAAACAAATAATATCTATACTGTGCAACATAAACTGTGCAAGTGTGGAACAATTGACATTAATGGGTTGAAACATTGAATTATGCAGGTCACTGATTGAGAAACAAGCATCGCAGTTTTACACTACAAGTATGTTTGCAGACAAATTCCAGTATGAAATATATGAAGCAACAGGGCTGGATGCAGAAAAAACACAAGAAGTACCCAACATCATGTATAATGTTATGCCAAGTGACAGAGAAAGAACAGGTAAAAAATATATGGTCACATTTGATGCAACACACTCAACATACTCCTGCTCGTGCCACAAATTTGAAAGAGATGGACTTCTTTGCTCACACATCTTGAGGGTGATGGCTGTCCTTAACATCCATGAGATACCGAGTAAGTACTTGCTGAAACGGTGGTCAGAGCAAGCGACATTGCAAAAATGTGATGAGTACAATGGTCCAGCACCATCAATTGGAGTCCTGGCAACAAGCAAGCTAAGGTTCAACGCGTTATGCAGGGCGACGACAAGCCTTGCTTCAGATGCATGTATTAATGAGGAAAAATACTTGATTGTTTCGGCTGGGATTCAGAACCTACAAACAATGGTTGCAACACCACACACTGTTGAGACACAACATCAGCAAGGTATTTTGCCTAGTCAACAAGCCCCATCAAGTTCAGCTAAGAATCCACCAACAAAGAAAAGAACAGGGAGGCCAGCAGAAAAAACTCACAGGATGAAGCCAATAGGGGAACAAATAACTGAAAGCAGCAAGAAGAGGAGGACAAAAAAGAAGAGCTCATGCTCATATTGCTTTGATGAGACACACAATGTTTCAATATGCCAGTATCTCAAGATAGCGAACATGCGAGACGCTCTACTAAACCAAAAAATGGTGCAAGAGACGGAGTTGACAATCTGAGAAAAGAGTTCCAGGAGCTGTAGATTTAGATGCGATGCACTATACTTTTAGAAAATATAGTGGTAATTGCCATATTACAATATGAAACTATCTTGTGTTAGGTGAAACACATTATGTTGTGAGATGCAATAGACATATTTTCTTTTAATTCACATATGGGTAGAATGTTGGATGATTATGTGAAATGAGTCTTTCTTATGATTTATGTGAATGATTGTTTAGTGGAACGAAGGGAATGCCAAAAAAGAAAATTACATCTCTGCACTACTGATTACAGTGGAAAAAGAATATGTAGAGCTTGTGAAACATTCATGAAGTGTAGGGTGAGACAACTGTATAACAGTAGGTGAAACATTTGCTTTTATGGAACAAAACATGTGGAGCTGTCAAACAACATTAAGAACAGGCTATAACAATTATGTAACAGTAAGTGAAACATTGCTTCTTATGAAACAGAACATCTAGAACTATGAAACAATCATTGATAACAAGCTGAAACATATAAGTACTAGAAGGTGAAACATTGTTTTACTCTGAAAAAGAACATTTGAACTATGAAACAATCATTCAGAACAGGCTGAAACAAATATCTCACAGTAGATGCAACATTATATAAAGAGTAGTAGTTCAACTTGATAGCGTAACATCAGTGCACAAACAAAAAACAGAAAAACACAGCATACTTCAGTGCACAAATTCAATCCTAACAAAAGAACAGAAAAAGCACAACTTCAGTGACACAACTGCCCCCAACACTAATTTGCTTGAAGTTGATCATGGTCAACTTTAGCCAGATGCGAAGAAACCATCATGTGTGTCATGAATTTTTGGTAGTTAGGCATGTCCCCTTCATTGAATGATTGCAGGTTTTTCCCATCCCAATTCTCAATGTATCTCAAGCTGAAGAAACCGCAATCAAACCTAGTGCATGGAAAAGCAAGTGATAAATTAAAATGACACACTTGTGCACAAAAAAAAAGAAAAAAGAAACAAAAATTTGTAAATAAAACATACAAATTGCTTTGTACTGGATACTGTGGAGGAGAGCAAGTTTGAAACTTTGATATATCTTTGATTGGAATTTTAGCATCCACTGCAACCTTGGTGAAATTTGTGACCTGCACGGCACATCGGCATTGGGAAAAAAAAGAACTTAAAACTCAATGAAACAATAAAAAAATTATAATGGAACACATGGTGTTCCCGTGAACATCTTACCAGGTTCTGAGACAGTATGAACCACTGAGAAATATCACCCCTCTTGATTGAATCAAAGTAATTTATTTGTTCCCACAAAAGGTTGATGCAAGTCAGCACCCAATGCTTGTCACGTACAATTGGGAAGAACAACTTGATGGGGTGGGAGGCAAAAAAAAAGTAACTTATGTTAAATGAGAACTGGAACAAGGAACAGTTATGGATGAAACAATATGTTAGAATATGGTGAAACTAACTATTGAAACAAATAAATGATCATTGGAACATAGAGTTAAAAATAGCTGAAACACTGTATTGGTATGTTGTGAAATATATCAGCAGACTAACCAAAACATGAAAAAAATCAGAGGGATGGGAGAACTAGTACCAGATCTAGTTTAGGAAGTTTTTGCTCCTTGTTGATTGATTTCACCCATTTTACACAGCTTTCAGACACAAACTTCTCGGAATTGCAAATCAATTTATCCTAGGAAAAAAAGGGAACAAGTGAATTAAAAGCAAAAAAAACAAAAACAAAACAGATGTAATAAAAGGGAGGGGGTGGTTAAAACATGTTACCGTCAAGCCAGGGGGGAAAACAAAATTTTTTATGCTTGATTTCATCTTAGAATCTTCCCTGCAGTTTGCATTGAACATCTCAATCCAACACGACGTAACTTCGTTGTTCAACTCTCCTCTAGGTTTCATTGCTTCACGGAAATACTCAAG
The DNA here is from genome assembly GCF_034140825.1 of Oryza sativa Japonica Group. NCBI lineage: Eukaryota > Viridiplantae > Streptophyta > Magnoliopsida > Poales > Poaceae > Oryza > Oryza sativa. The sequence goes on from NC_089046.1 coordinate 14,691,488, forward strand.
TGAGACATGGAATCCTCCAATCCTTAAGAATGGAGTTGGCCTGTTTTTCCAAAAAAAAAAGGTTGGGAAAAAATTCAGATAAAGCTGTTCTGAAACAAATGTGTTGCGTTTAGTGAGATATGTCATAGTGACTGATGAAACAACAGGGGAAACTACACTGAAACATATTAATAATAAAAAGGTTGAAACATATTTTGCGCAAAAAGAAAAGTGTGAAAACACTTACAACTCTTTGGCATCTACCTTCCTTGACCTGTTTGGCACATAATCAATGACAAATCTTCAACTTCTTCGTCTCTACATCACAATCACCTTTCCGCGCCATTTTCTTCCTATTTTTCTTCTCATGCATGCTTGGACCACTACTACCAGTACCTACTATAGAGGAAAAAACATTAGGGAGGGGGAGGAGTGTTGTTCATAGTTACTTTAACCACACCGAAAAAAATGTGAGAGGGAGAGAAGGAACAAAAAAGTGGTGATTTTACCTAGAGGTGGCGAGCCCTTAGCACGTGGCGGTGAAGATGTAGCTGGGGATGTTTCCCTTACTGCTGCTAGAGAGAGTACTACTGAAGTTCATGTTTTTGTTGCAGTGGGTGAAGGGGGGGCTGGAGAAGGTGTCTTTGCAGTGGGTATCCTTGCAGAAACAGGTGACTGAGGTGATGGAGAAGGTGTCCTTGCATCCATTGCCGACTGAGGAACATTTAAAACACGCAAGGAGAGCATCTCAGCAGCCAAGTCCTGAGTTCTAATGAATTCAGGATCAGATTCATTGAAGAGGCTGAATGACGGTGCATCACATGCATAATCTAGATTTGAGATATCAGAGCGGTAAGCCAAAATATAATCATCAACAGCTGGGCTGCTTGGCACATAACCACCTGAAGCTTCCTTGCTTGGTCCATCAACATCTGTAGCCTCAGCTGCCCCCTCAGTGTTTGATGGTTTTGAAACGGCCTCAGCTGCCCCCCTCAGTGCTTGGTGGGTTTGAAACAGCCTCGGAAATGCACACTGCAGTGTTGCTATCAGCTAGCACCTTGCTTATGTCAGAAATCATATCACATGTTCTTTTTGCATGCAAATCAATCATGTCCCTCTTGAAGTTGTCATATGCTGAAACAAACTCATCCTGCCACATGGTACTGTGCTTCTCAATAATATATTTTAAGCTTGTTGGAAACTGAGACAAAATGAAACAAAGAGAGGAACAAGTTAGATTCAAGTTAGAAACAAAAAAAAGAAAAAAAAAGGCAAAAATGTAGATAAAAGAGAGGGTCAGTGAAAAAGTGAAGAAAATTTTTACCGTAGTCCCTTGGCTGCTTGAGGCAGATAGCGTGATCCATTCATTCAATGAAGCAAAATCTTGAGCAACACCATCTTGGGCGACACCAGCTCCAATGCCTAAACCATCTTGACCAACACCAATTGGAACATCCGACAGACTGTCACTCGAGTTTGAAAATCTTCAAAACATCGATCAAAAACTGCTCGAGCTGTCACTTGAGTCACCATCACTGCTCGAGCTGTCTTCGCCAGATTCATTCCCCTCATTTTCTTCATTCTCCCGAGCTCTTCGTTCCCATCATTACCTTCATTATCTGTATTTTCTTTGTTTTCTTCAACTTCAACATCGTCTTCATCAGAGGACGATTTCCTCGTAGCCTTCTTCTTTTTCTTCTTTTTCTTGCCCGAGTCAAGAACAATCTCAGGATGAACTCGAGCAGGGATCTCGAGTCCAAGGGCAGACATCACTCTGTTCATCCTTGAACCATTTTGCAAGGTTTGGTACTTCGCGTGCTCATCTTTGGTATAAGGACCAAGATATGTTTGGCAGGGGCGGACAATGTTTGCAGGGATAACAACTATAGAAAACAAAAGGCATACATAAGTACAAAGTACTCGAACAAAATTGTTCGAACTTAATAAATGACATAAATGTGTTAACAAAAAAAAAGAAAGAAGAAGAAAACTTACTGTTCAAATCAACCTCAAAGGGAGGCAAAGTCGAAGTAGCTTCGCTCAGCATCTGCCCTAGAGAAATATTCCATCCGGCCGTGAGCGGTTGGATACCAAGACAAACAAATTCTTCAACCAAGCCTCGAGCACTAAATTTCGAAACAAGTTCTTCACCTCGAGAATGAATAGCAAGAAAATCTGCCGTTAGGCCTGCTGATGGTTCGGCTACAACCTTAGTGGTTTTGCAAGAGAAAGTGAAGGGGACACTCTTTGTCAGTAAGCAGGTCGGCAGGGATCTGATGATAAAACCACGTAGACTACCATTTGTTCCCCCATTTAGTTCGAATACCGGGCATGGTTGGCCAAGGACATCCATGCTTCGAATGAGAGGAGAAGTTGAGGCAACCAAACTTGGAGTTTTGCTTGTTATAACAGCGGATGCTGTGGAAATATGCAAAATCCTCGGCATGAGGGTTCCCGCCACAGCTGCGAATCATCCATTCGAATATACCCACGTGCACAAGCGCGTTAGGGGTGAGTTGTGGGAACTCGTGTTTGAAAATCTTCAAAACATCGATCAAAAAGGAGCTGCATGGAAATCTAAAGGTTTAGGAGAAGGATCCGATTCGCCGACAGGTCGAACCAGAGATTTCCAGTTCGAAATAACTCCATTTTGAACAAGTTGATTTAAATGCTTGTCTTTGATGGCCACCCAAGACAATACCACTTTTCTCGGATTTTTCGACCTTTTTTGACTTTCCCTTCTTGGTTGTTTTCTGCTTATCTTTCCCCATCACGGAGAAAAGAAAGTAGTCGAGAGAAAAGGGTGTCTTCGAGCGAAAAGGGTGTTTTCGAGCAAAGACAAGGATTCGAGTTGGTGGAGGACAGAACAGTAGCCGGTAGAAAGCGACCCTCACAGACCTTATATAGGTCTAGGGGGTGGGGGGTCGTGGCCATGAGTGGGCGCGAACCCCGAAGCGGCACTTCTCTTTCCAATCATCCAGTACAAAGTTGACATGTGGCACACATACAAGCATCATAATAAATGTGCATACTTATATACAAAAGATATATACATATAATAAATAAAAATATATAATAATAAACAAATAAATGCATAATGACTGACAAGAGTAACCACCTTCGAACTTCAAAATTTTCTATCCTAGTGTTTTTCGACCGAATAGGAGGACGGCGGTTCTCCCCCAGCTTTTGATTCGAACACGGTTTCGGCCGAAAACACACATTGCCCTTACCCGTGAGGGGCTTGTTGTAGCAGGGGGTCACCACCGCCCCTCCATATTCGGCCCAAAACATTGTAGAGGAAAAGACTGGGTAAGATTGAGATTTTATTCTAAGTATCCGAGTGGTAAAGGGTTATTCAAACAGGGAAACGGTAAAATGTCGTTCGAGTTGGAAAACACCATTCGAGTCGGAAAATACTATTTGAGCAAGTTCCTTCCATTAAGCTAAATCATCCATTTTTGAGTATTTCTTGAGTTAATGACAGGTCAGCCACCAGGTAAGCCGGAAAGGATGGTCGAGATGGAAAAGACTACTTTCCGTGGAAAAGACTCTTGGTCGTGGAAAAGACCCTTGGTGGTGGAAAAAGCTCTTGGTCATGAAGAAGGCAATTTGAGCAATAAAGATGCCAAGAGAATATTCCCGGGGGGCCACTCAACCACTCCTTCTAACTGGCACCAAAAGACTATAATGACCCCTGAAATGTACTAAAATGCCCTCAGGATTGCTCGTATGGCAGGGGCATAATTGTAATCTTACATGGGCCCAATGAGGGGCACAATTGTAATCTTATATGTATAGCTATGAACTATATAAAGCAGACAAAAAGCCTGTAGCAGACATGACATATTGGAATACAAAAATCTTGTCAGTCAAAGTGTGTGTTCATTTTGTATTCAGGCTCATTTCTCAGGATAGGCGGGAAAAGGGTGTTTTCCCCGTCTATCCCCAATCTTGTCCATGACCTTGGGTCATGACATTGTTTACTCTACCAATACCACCACTACACCAAGGCAAAGTAACAATGCATTACACTTGCTATCATCTAAACGTGAAACCATCAATTGGACTAGTGCCAGCATATCAAGCACCAACTACGCTAAGCCATGTTGTGACTTCATCTCCATGAGATTGTGCCAGCCAAGGATTGAGTGCCGAACATCATTCAATAAAATAAGACAAAAGGTTAACTCGTTTCTTGCTGAAATTAACTTTAGTGTACATTTCTACTTTTAAGGTTTATGTCCGACGATCATTTCACTGCTACAACAACGAATGACTATATAAAGTATGGCATGAATTGCATAGAAAATGAAGCGGTCATTGCTCAAGTCGAGATGGTTCACACTAACGAATAGACCAATTACACACAATTGGTTCAACTTCCAAGAGATGTGCGATCAAGCCAGTCTCGTTTTACCATGCATGATAAACATGGTTGGAAATCTTATCAAGTCTAGTTTCAAACTTATTAAACATCTCGTCGTTTCAACTTCGAAAGACAGAGTAATGTTTATTGCAGCGGAGATTGCACGGAAGCTGAAAAGGCATAGCGGACTAGCTCACGAATGATTTTTGGAGACCTTTCATCTTGCCAATTTACTCCAAAGCTCAACAGCCATTTCACATCTAATTTGGACGGATGTTCCTAGTATAAATACCTGTAATACCCCGTATATTAAAAGATATTTAGGTTTTTTTAGTTTGGGTTGACTTGTTAAAATAAAGATGTTAACAGAAATAAATAAAAGAAAAATATCTTTAGAAGTGGGCCAACATGAGAAGGTCCATAAACCCAGCCCACTAGTTCTCCCCAAAAACCTAAAGAGAGGGGAACCGAATCCCACCTCCCCTCATAGTGCCGCCATCCCTCTCCCTGGCTGGTGCCTCCTTCCTCCCCTCCTCCTGTGTTCGCATCTCTCCCATCTACAGCAAATTGCTCTCTCTAGATCTCCATCTTCATAGCTTGGATTAAGAAGCGAAGTAGAAAAATGGAACGAGGAGGAGGAGAGGAGTAGAAGGAGGAGTTAGACCGGAGTCTCCCCTATTGTCTCCTCAGAAGTTCTCTAAAGAAACCCTAGGTGAGGCTTATCCCCTTGTTGTATCAGTTGTTCTAGCATGACTTTAGTGCATTAATTCGTGGTTAGGGAAGGCTAGAGAAGGAGTTTGAGTAGTTGCGGTTCGGTTCGTTGCAGTTATGCATGCGGGCAGATTTGCAGTGCTTCAGTGTTTTGATGTTTCGGGGCTCTAAATGTTATTTTCTAAGTATATAACTAGGAAGTTGTAGATAATGTTTGGATATATCTTCTGACCAAAGGGCGCGATTTTATCTCAAGTGGTTTAGGAGATATAATTTTTTTAGTATGACTATTGTTTTTGTGTCATAATCTGGATAGTAGTAGATTGAACTGTTTTTGGAGGGGTTACACAGTGGAATCAGCTAGGCCGCCTATAGACAAAGTTGTAGAGGTTTTCTTAGCTTTCCATATTGGTAAAGTACACCCTGATTGGGCGAGTAGAACTCCAGTTATGATTGTTTTAGTGTGGACAGTCTGAAATTCTGGACAGATTCTAAAGCCTGCTTTCAAGCACAAATTAGACTATTTAAATGGCAGAATAAAAATATGCTTTCTACATAAAAGTTGTAGGTATTGTTCTGTAGATTTTCAAAATGTACACATTTTCAGTCATAGCCTTTTCACATTCCAAGATATAAAGGTTTGAAGCAACAGTCTTGTGTATAGTCCAAGCGGCGTTCCTTGTTATTGAGTTTTGATGGGATGGGGCAGTAGGTTCACCTTTTTCATTGTTTTATATGCATGTTTGAATGTGTTTGCTAAGGTTTTGTTTGTGATTAGGTGGTGGTCCATCAGATCATGCATGATACCAATCCTTCGTTGGAGGCAAGTGCATGACGAACTAATTGTGTGATTCATGGATTGTTTACTCTATCTATTTATTTCTGATATATTTCAACGTGATAAGTAACTGCTTATGTTCATATTATTGTTCACGCCATTTAGATTTCAAGTTGATCTTATGTGTACGATGTTATTCTTGTTTTAATATTCTGGATTCTGGTTCTGCTTAAATAATTTAAGTTCCTTGCTTGCCATGGATGTGTTTCAATTTGGTTCTTTGATTCCGGTTTCAATTATTCAAGTACCATGCGTAGTCATGGGAGTGCAATTTGGTTCTTTATTCAAGTTCCTATGGGTAAGCGCTGATCACGCTTACTCGGCTATGCCGGTAAATGCTAGGATGTATTCACTATTGTCTGGGATGGAAATTACTATTTCAATTCATGCCTGCCCGAGATGGGAACTACTATCTTCTTTGACTTGGTGTTTGGAAATGTGTTTCCTATCAAACAAAGAAAGCCTTCTGTTCATACTTTATTGTCAATGATGTGTATATGTGTTTTCTAGTTCCACATTGTACTTGCTGAGTATTTTTATACTCACTCTTGTATTTTATTTAGTTTTACGTATGCATTGAGACCGACATGCATGGGCGGGAAGTAGCACCCTTATATACACATCTACTTGCACACTATCAAACTATATAGCTTAGGTCTATAATGACACTTAAATTATATCCTAGTTTGGTCTTGTAATAATCTTTTAGATTTATAATAGTTTCTTCCCCATGAATTATAAGAATGGATCGAATTCTGGGAATAATATTGTTATTAGTTTAACTTATAATTGTCTGTCGTGGATGTCCGTATTTATAGGGGAGACTTTGCCGAAATTTCTAATAATTTTGGAAGTTAGTGGTTTGAGTGTTTTTTGGTGTGGCACTCTAGGTACGTGGTTACCTGGGTGTTACAATACCCCTCATGCTATAAAAATTAGAAGAATTTTGACAATGAGAATATGAACTCTTATGTTTAGCTGTGTGCTAACAAATTCAAAGAGAGATCTCTACCGCCTTGCTTTTCTGATTTCCCCATGAGATTGAAGAAGTGGCAACTACGGTTGTCAGGTTGCATTGTTACCTTTGATTGCTTGAAGCTTATCTTGATCTCATTGAGGCTAGTTATCGATTTGTGATCGTATGTCGTGAAGTTCAGGACATCACCCCTATCTGGATTGAAACAATTATTTTAGTGGCTCGGGAAATATGAAAGTACCACAATGATCATTTCTTCAATTGTGCCTGCCTAAGCAGGCTGTTTTGCATACGGTGGCTAGAAAGAGTTCTCTTTGGTGTATTGCTGTAGCTAAGACACTTCGTGAATTTCGGTCTGGGCTGCTCCCCTTGGACAGCCTGTTAATCCTAAGGGGTGTTTCGGTCGCGTGTCACGTTTCATGATTCTTTTTGTTTTTTTTTGTTTTCGGAGGGGTCCTTTAATTTGGATCACTTTGGTTGATGAACAGTTTCTCTTCTTCTTACTTAAGTGAAGCACAATACTCCTATGTTTTGGAGTACCTCTGAACTATCATTTTTGCCAACTAGTAATGTAGCCCGCGCAGATATGCGGGCACCTTCTTATATAAATGTGAGTAAAATTTTATTATGAATATTTATGTGCGGGTGACTTTTTATTAAAATAACTTTTGTTATATTCTAATAAAAAATTAAACTTATTTGTGTGCTTTGAACATTGAACATATAAGTTCTAAAATAAAATTTAGTTGAGATCATGCGGTTTTGAATTGACGAGAAAAAATGGATCAAAACAATGGAGGTGGTTCCTATGAGAAAATTTAGGAATTTTAACTCCCCAGAAGGATACTCCCACCATTGCAAAATATAACGCATAATCATCCTTAACCCAATGACCAAGAAACAATTAATTATTATCATCTTTCTTGTTAATCACCCCAACTAATAAAATACATGCAACCGGCATAATTAAAGATCTTGTAAGTGTAAGTTTTTAAAAAGTAATAATTTAGGGGAGATGAGATGCTAATTAATTGCATGCATGCATGCACGTCTTATATTATGAAACAACTTTGAAAAGTATTGTGTCCTATATTTCGAAATGGAGGGAGTATCTTACAACCAACAAAGAAATCCAATAATATCATTTTTATTGTATTTATTTTTTTATATTTTTTTCATTCTAACAGTCTTCGTAAAATGTTTGAATTTTTCTATTTTGAATGGGTTTTAAATCCAGCAACATCTATTAATATTCAATTTGTTTCATGTCCATTTTATTTATTCTTTTTTTGATATTTTCATTCTATGAATCATCCTTGAAATGATTTCATCTTTGCAATTTGGGATGAAAATATAAGTGCATGTAACGTGGTTTGGGGTAAAGGCACACATTCTAAATTTTCTCTCATGAAATATTGAACTAATGGTCATAGTATTTTTAGCGAATCACCACTAAAGTGGAGTGTCTTATAACAAATACACGTTTGTAGATGGTTTCTACGTCAAGACTTTACAATGTACTGTACAAATAAAGTTTTACCAAAAAATTAAAAACTGGACAATGTCTTTCATTCCTATATAGAATTCACTATTAAGATTCCTAGGTGCAACGCATATGCTTATCGGTATTCGGTATGATGTTCAACTGACCACACCTTTATTTTAAACTTGTTGTCTATATTGCTAGATGAATAGTTGTTATGATTAGTAACTTCTTAAGAATATTTATTTATTTCATTAAAAGATCATTTTAAAAGTACCAAGGTCAATTTGTATAGGTACATAGCCCTGATATGCATGTTTAGAGAAATTAATGAAGTTGGTAGAAAGTTGTTAGATGCCTAACGTGATATAAGTAATAGATGGAGGTTCATTTGTGTTTTTTTGCCCATATAGATAATTTTAATTTTAATTGTCACGGAGATAAAAAAAACAGAGATAAAATGATGGCGCATGCTATACATGGGAAGGGAGGGAGGGAGGTTTGGGATGTTTTTCTAAATGGTTAACCTAACAACCAAAAATATGTGTTAAATGATTATGTCAAAACCGATGGTCGGATGTTTGGTTTTCTTGTCAGAGTTTTTAGGATTTTATCTTATTTAAGAAAAAGGTGTAACATCTTAAGAATGTTTATAAGACATGTAATGGACTTTTAACACCACATGCCACAAAAGGAGGAGGGAGGGAAGGAGGTTTGGGGTGTTCTTTTTTTTAAAAAAAATAAATCTACTGACCCAAAATAATGTGTCAATCGATAGAAAATAATGTGTCCATTGATTTATGTCAAATCCAATGGTTGGATATTTTTTCCAAAATTTCTATGATTTTTCTCTAATTTAAGAATGTAATAGCAACTTAGAGTGTTTATAAGATGTTTAAGATTTTAACGCCGCACGGGGATGGGGAGGGAGGGAGAGAGGTTTGTGTTTTTCCTATTAAAAAAATTAACTAATCGATAGCTCTAATTTAATAGCACCATGTAGTAGCTTAAAAGGGCTCGTAGGATGTTTAAAGTGATAGAGTGAGAGCTGCTAGACCTAGCAAGTTGAAGTCTATTTGTGGTTTTATAATGTAAAAATAATTTTTATTTTAATTTCTCATGAAGATAGCTCGTTAGTACGTACGTGACGGGGGTGTTTTTTAATTTTGTGCTTTCGGATGTTTTTTTTTAAAAAATAACTAACCTTCTAAAATAAAAGAACGAATCCACCGATTTAAAAAAAAAAATCGATGGTCGGGTTAGAGTATCGCTTGGCTACCACGGAGCATTTGTAATATCTCACTTGACTGCTTAGGAGTATTTATAGGATATTTAAAGGACTTTTAGTGTGGATAGTTTTTTTTTCTGAAATTTCAAATATTTTCTTTAATTTAAGAATGTCATATAGAAGCTTAGAGGTGTTTTGTCACGCCCAGAAATTCACTAGTAATTTCCGAACTTATTTGTGCATTAAATCCTCGTCCAGGAATCAGCCGAGGTACACAAACTGACAATTTAATATACAGATTCATCAATAATACAACGTTACATACTTACAAAAGAAAAGAGAAAACAGCAGCGGAATTACGGTCTAGCGAAGCTCCGGCTCCACTCCCACAGGCAGCTCAACTGGGGTATAAGCCAAACGTCTTCTCCTTCGCAACTTGTCTTCAACTGAAGTTTGATTGATTATTGTAAGGTGAGCATATGACATACTTAGCAAGCCACACAGCAAATATGCAAGTGCACAAGGATACCAAAGAATGGCATAATATAGGGCTCAGTTGCAAAAGCAGCATTTAGCAAACATTTAAGAGTAGTAAAACAGTAGAGTACTTAATCATCAATATTAATCAATCACTGAACAGCACACCCATGCTGCACAGGCCCAACCATCCTGAACAACCATACCCGGCTGTACAGATCTATCTCCAAACCAGGAATTTAGCATTCCAAACCAGGAGCTAAGCAGGTTATTACCAGTTATAGCATCATTTATTATGGTGAGAAGTGTGAGACTAATCACGAAAGACATTGTTAGACCCGCCCATAACCGTGGGCACGGCTATTCGAATAGTTTTACTCTGGCCAGAGGTGTACCACTGTACCCACAAGACACAGTGCCACAACATGTCACCATGCGCCTCGATACCACCATGGTACCTCGGAAAGGAGCTGTGACAGTACCCCTCGCACAACACAATCCACCATAGCGCACCATTCCTGGATCATAATCACCCCCTTATAAAACAAGGCATGGACTCCCCAACGACCCCTGTGGGCTTATCTCCGCCACTTCTCAGTCTGGTGCCCCGCAATGAATCATGCTATGCAAAAGGTAAAGCTGTTGCCCATGCTGGCTTGTGGTTGGCACGGTTAATGTTTCACAACCGAAAATCGTGAACCGGTCCTTAATTGTCATGAGCACTACCATCAAAACCATGTGCTCACAACCCACCATTATCAAGTTTTAGTTGGCACATTAATTAATTAACCAATCACGATAAACCATCGTGAGCTATCATTAAATATCCATCATTAAGTGATAGTGAAACATTAGTTATCCCAATCATGTGCTAATGTTTGTAAGCATGGCTAAGCAATTATATCTAATATCTAGCTGAACCAATATATAAGTCCCACTAGTCAAATTGTTACCTAAGGTATCAAAGAATAGAGTAAGCAATGCAAAGTGGTCATAACAAAAGGAATTGGTTCACACCACCCGGTGACATTCCAAAAATAAATGCATAGTTGAAATAAATAGAGAATTTAAATATAGGATCAACATGCTCAAACGATTCACGGTAAAGCCCCGGTACTGCAAACGATAGGCCGGTAGAAACCTAGGGATGCACCTACGGCTAGACAACTTGGCTACCGAGCAACGGCTAAAGCGGCGGCTAGGTTAAAGCGGCACACTGCTGCGACACGGCGGCACTAGGGTGACTTGGCTCGGCTAGGCGGCGGCGGCGGCTCGACAGAGACACGCGGCTAGGGTTAGGGCGACGGCACAGAAACGACGACACAACCGGTAGCGACGGTGCACGGGCTAGAGCAGCAGCGCGGCGAGGAACAACGCAACAGGCACGGCTGCGGCTGCGACAAAGCGGCTTGGCAAGCGTGGCCGATGGGTTGAAATCTAAACCAAAGAGACACGGATAGACGTCTCACTGGACCAAAACGATCGGAGAGGGAGAGACGACGACGATGATCCAGCGGCAACACACTGAGATGTAGCGCCCGTTCCGTCGTGGCGCCTAGCGGGAAAACTATCTCTTGAAAACCCTATTTGCGAAATCCGTTTCTTTGCTTGTTGTCTAGTGTCCGTGCCATCTCAGATCTCAAATCCCCGATCTATTGTCGAGTTCAATCCCGAATCCAAATTCTTCCCAAATCAAATCCCTCCGCAAAAGTCTATTTGGCCTCCCTCGATGGGCCGAATCCCTCTCGGCCCATCTCCCCCTCCCTCCCATCTCTCTCTCTCTCTCTCCCTCTCCCCCGCTCTGCCCGTGCGCTGCTCACGCGTGCAAGTGAGCCGCGCTGAGCCAAGCGCCCTCCGCCCTCGCTGCCGCTTCCCGCCGACGCCGCCAAAATCGCCGCGCCTCCCGTTGCTTCCCGCGCGCGCGCGCCTTGGTGGCCAACCGCCTGGTCGCTGCCGCCGTCATTATCTACCGCGTCTGCCCGCGCCTGCCGCCCGTGTCGCCACTCCGCTCCACACCACCCCCGCCGTCATAGACGTCGTCACGACCCGGCCCCCGCCACTCCACGCGCTAGCCTCCAAGGGACGGAGGCAGAGCTCCTCCTCCCTCTGCCGCGTCGCCCCCGCTCCCTCCTCTTTTTCCCAAAGTGGCAAGGAGCAAGCTCCCTTTCTCCCTTCCTTTTTCCTTTTCCCCTTCCCGCCGGCGTCATCCGCCTCTGTCGCCGTTTTGGCCGCGAGCGCCGAGCGCCAGCTCGCGCCTTGACCGCCCAAGGTCGGTTTCCAAACCGACATCGTCGTCCTATAAACCAAGGCGCCCTCCCATCGATTCCTCCTCCCGTTTCGCTCGCCGCCACCGCGCCATTGCCGCCCCTCTGTCTTGCCTCCGACGTTCATCGCCAAACACCGGGAGAGCCGATGCGTTCGTGGACGCGGAAGGGGACTCCGGGCGCTCGCCTTCTTCCTCTTCCCCGGCCCAAGGCCGGAGAGATCACTCCCGTGCTGTCGGCCTCTTGTCACTGCGCCCCGTCCCACACGGTAGTGCATCCCTCCGTTCTCCCTCCTCGTTCCATCTCCTCCCCTTAGACTCGGGTAGTAGCATGTGTAGCCTCCCCGTAGCTAGCCGGCGCCGCCCCGACTGCTGCCGTCGCTCACCGTGTGCTCGCCGCTGTCGCCGCCCATGCTCCGTAGCGCCCGCTCGTCGCCGGCCTCGCTCGGCGTAGCTCCGCCCAATCCGACGCTAGCAATGGGTTCCCGTAGCTGCGTAGATGCTCTCGCCGCCGGGAATCGGCCCCTCGTGACCTCGTCGCCGGTTGCCGCCGCCGCAATCCGGCGCCGTCGAGCTCCCTCCGGCGAATCCGAGCCGTTGGCTCGTCTCCCCTCGTCCTGTGCAACATCCCGGTGTGCTCGCCTTCGCCTGTATCGCCATGGTTCGCTCCGCCGCTCGCCGCCGTCGTCCGCCGTCCGTTCCGGCCGACGTCGTCGTCTACCTCCCGCCGGCCCACGTGGCAGCCACGTAAGCGCCACGTCAGCGCCACCTCGGCCGCGACCGGATCGGCTGACCCGGCCAGCCGCTCCCTCCGTTCCCCCCCCCCCCCCGTGCGCATGGTCCGCGGTGAGCCGTGAGGCTGCGCGTGGGCTCGCCGCACCGCGTCCTCCGCGAACTGCGCGCATGCGCCGCGCCTCCCTCCCCAAACCATAGCACGACCCGTGTCACACCCCGAAGTTCTCCTCCCAAGCCTAAATTTAATTTATAAATGACCCTAAGAAAATACCGGTGCAAAGCAAGAGTAAACCCTTTTAAATCAATGCAAATAATAATCGGAATCGGCATGTGGAATTTTTCTTGGATTCTACATGTCAAAATATGCTAACAGGATTTTTAGTGGAATTTTCAGAGCCTTGGAAATAATTTTAACCAATTAAAATAAGCAAAGTGCAATATTAAATCCCTGGGAAAATCCTTTTTCCTTTTTATCTTTCCTTTTTCCCCTCTTTTCCTCCTTTGGGCCGCCGGCCCATCTCTCCCGCCCCCTCCCGAAGTCCAGGTCGCCTCCCCCATTCTCCCTCGGGCGCTGACAGGTGGGGCCCACCTGTCAGCACCTTCCCCAACCTCTAGCCGGAGGGGCGGCCTCCCTCCTCCCAACCGCCCCGCACTCCCTGCCGCCCCGGGCCACGTCGCCCACTCTCCCGCATGCCCCGCCCTCCCCGCGCCCACGCCCCACTCCCGCTCACCCCCGCGCCTGCGAGATGGCCGGGATTCAAATTTGAATCCCGCCTCTCTCTCTCTCTCCTCCTCCACCTCCTCCACTACTCCGGCGAAATTGCGTCGTTCCCGGCCACGACTCGCCGCCCCCCCCTCCTATTTAAGCACGCCCACACCTTCCTCTCTCTTTTTCCTTTCTCGGCCGAGCCCTCCCGAGCTCTCCATCGCTCCCGCGCCTCTCATCCCGCCATCCGCCGCTTGCCGCCAAGCTCCGGCCGCACTCCGCCACCGCTAGAGCCGTCGCCGCACCGCACCGTCGACGCCGCCGGGTTCGCAAGCTTGTGTGCCACCCCGTCCGCCGTTTCCCCGGTCAATCCCGTCGCCGGAGCTTGCTTCTCCTCGCGCGCCGATGAGTACCCCCATGGCTGCCGCCTTCGACCGGCGAATCCGCTCGCCGTTAACTACCCCTCTCCCTCTAATCCCTCCCATCTTGTTCCCTAGGAGGTCTCGGAGCTCGTCCGCCTATCGTCGCTGTTCCCCGGTCGCTCGCCGTCGCCGTTCGCCGTCGTCTTCCCCCCACGCCGGCCAACTCGCGGTGAGGCGCCCCTCCCCCTCTTTTCCCCTTCCTCTCCCTCCTAGCGCCGTGCCGGGCCGAGCCGCCGCTTCGGCTGTGTGCCGCCGCCTTTGCGCCGCCGTCATCCGCCGCCGCTTCCCGCGCCTCCGGTTGCCGTCGCCGGCGACCGTGCATGCGCGCCACCGCCCTCGCCATAACCGGTCGGCCGGTTTGAGGCCGAGCCGAGCCGACCGGGCGTCTCCTCCTCCCCATGAGCCGCCGCTCGGTGGAGCCCGCTTGCCAGCCGCCCCTCTCTCTCCTTGAGTCACTAACCCGCGGGTCCCGCGTGTCGGCGCCACCCCTCCTTGTGCTGACGTCAGCCCTGGGATGAATTATTGCGCAATAAATTGATTAAGGCTTTTTCTTTATTAGTAAAAACATAGATAATCTTCTAAAAATCATAACTAATTCATCCGAGCTCCGATTAAGTCCATTCAAGTCTCAGTAAATTCATAAAAATGTATAGAATCCACTAAAAATGGTTTTGTTTCCTGTTTCAGTAGTCTTATAGCATGTTTTGCTTGTGTGCTTTGTTTGTCGCGTAGATTTCGCCCGTTTCGTCGATTCGTGGTTTTTCGAAGACGTTGCTGTGGTTCCATCAGTGCGAGAGCAAGGCAAGTCATACATTGCAATTGATCATATTGTACCCAATTTACAAATGTCCCGCATTTCTATTAAATATTGCATTGTTTTACAATATCATGTGGGATGGGTCCTATTACTCAGCTATATGTTGTTTCCCTTACGCCATTGATAACTTGGGTATTAAAATGACTAGATGTTGGTTTAGGAGATGCTTAGCCATGCTTAGTTCAACTAATGCACAAAAGGGGATCACACTAAAGCATAGACTTTGATTATTGGTAATAGCTTTGGATTAGTGCCACCGCAATGGTGTTGGTTAATTAAAGTACACTACATGGTGGGCTGTGGGTGCATGGTTTTGCTAGTCGTGCCCATGGTGATTAAGGACCGGTTCGCGGGATGCCCTGGAAGAACTTATCGTACTTACCACAAGCCAGCGTGGGCAACGGCTGGGCTTGTAGTGTAGCTTTTCTCTAGCCGACGTACCCAGGCGAGGGTGGGCGTGATGGAGTTGGGTCGGCCGGGGTGTCCGGTTGATCGGCTTCCGGATTCACCGCGGCACGAAAGGGGGGCTGCCCGTTGCCTGCTGGGGACGGGGGCGAACCCTAAGGTGTGGTGCGATCGGTTAGAGAGGGTTATGCGAAGGGTCCTGTCACGGCCTCTTTCCGGTATGTCGTGGTGGCATGTCGGCGCACGGGAACGTGTCGTGGGGCTGTGTCTTGTGGGTACAGTTGTACTCCTCTGATCAGAGTAAAACTATTCGAATAGCCGTGCCCGCGGTTATGGGCGGTCGACCAGATTCACCGTGATTAGTCTCACCCCTAGTTTAGCTTAATGAACTGGTGTAGTTCAGGTGGTTGGTTAGGCCTGTTGCAACGTGGCGTAGCGTTGGACAGTGACTGGTTAATATTGCTTAATTACTATAACTATTTTTACTGTTTTCAACTACTGGTTTTAAATGCCTGCTTTATGCAAATGAACCCCGTAGCCTCCTTTGGTTATATCCTGCATCATACCTCCTCTTCCGGTATGACTTGCTGAGTACAGTGGGTAGTACTCAGTCTTGCTCTTTTCCCCCACACCAGAGTTGAAGTTCTTCTCAGTTGGAGATGTCTTGAAGAGGTTGGTTTCGTCGCTGCCGTCAAGGGTTGCCTGTGGAATGGAATCGCCCGCTGCAGGAGTCAAGTCTTCAGGCTTAGCTCGCTTTTACCTTTTTCGCTGCATTCGTAATCTTTTATATTTTTGTAAGACGTGGATCCGTATGTCAACAATTGTCGTTTTTGTACCCTGGCTGGTCCTGGACAGGGGTTTAATACACATTCAGCTTAGAAATTCTGGTTCGTGAATTTCTGGGCATGACAACCCGCGTGCACCTCGCTCACGGTGAGCCGAGTCACCGACAAGCGGGTCCCACCCGGGACCACGCGGGATGGACCCGGCCCACCGACTCTCTCCCTCCTCCCGGCCCGCGCGCGCGCCCTGGGCCGCCTTCTTGGGCCGGCCGGCCCATTAAGCTCGGCCGAGCCGCCCCTTTCTCTCGGGCCGCGCCCTAGCCGCCCGAGGGAAGTCTAATTTCCCTCCCTCCTTCTTTTCTTTTCTTTTCTTTTTCAAAAAGGATTTAAATAAATCATTTTCCTTTAGACCAAAAAATTCCAATAATCTTAGAAATTCAATATCTTCCCAACCGTAAGTCCGTTTGACTCCGTTCAACTTCCAAAATTCCTCAAATCTCGAGATCTATTTAATGGCTCGCTTAGAGGTCAATAATAAGGCTTTATTTTAGCCGCGTGTAGTTTCGGAGCCCGAAGACCCGCAGTGCGAGGATTTCGAGGATAAAGCTCAAGATCTCGAGCAAGGCAAGCCACCTTTGAACATCTTGAGCCTATATTTTAACTAAGTTATATTTCTTGCAAAATATTATGGATTGCTAGGATTGCACTTAATATGTTTGCCCCATCTACGAGGCAGATCGGTGAGCATACCTAATTTGTTGCATTTGATCCTTCCTTTGTTAATTGCTATACCATGTTCCCTTGTACCCACCTAGT
Source organism: Oryza sativa Japonica Group (assembly GCF_034140825.1). Taxonomy (NCBI): domain Eukaryota; kingdom Viridiplantae; phylum Streptophyta; class Magnoliopsida; order Poales; family Poaceae; genus Oryza; species Oryza sativa. The sequence goes on from NC_089046.1 coordinate 14,708,495, forward strand.
TGCGCCTCGGTAATCGTGCACTCTGCACGGGTATCGACGGTCGCCTTCAAACTTAAAATCTGAGAAACATCTTGGGTGAAACTTGGGTTTTACAAAAGACTTGGAAAACCCGACACTTGAGTCGGTGCTTGCGAACTAAATGAATTTCCAAAACTGCGGACCGGGGAACGTACCGGGTGTACGGTTTCCCGCTCTTGCACTTAAGGACCGTTTCCTTGGAATTTCATCCGATCATAAGACAAGTACGACCACATGGGTGGAATGGGACACCCCTGGCTGAGTAACTAGCTTATCGGGGGAGCCATGATGCTAAGAGACATGTGGATTCGCCAGGGTGGTGTCGGGGAGGACCCCTTGGCATCCTGGCACAGTATGGTCTAGGACCTAGTCTGGTGTTGGTCTGGGACCCCTCTCGTTGGCATATGGTGAACCTGTGTCGGCTCTCGAAATGCCTTGTCATGAAAGCCCTAAGGTCTCTAGTCGTGGCCATTCTGCAAGGGCTGGATGATCCGGGTTAGTAATGTCGTGTGGGTAAAGTGTACCCCCTCTGTAGAGGTTATTAAAACTATTCGAACAGCCGTGCCCACGGTGATTCCTAGCGTAGTTTTGTTTTCTGCCTTGTGAAATTGCTGTTGTGGAATGGGTTTGATGTTTGGAAAATCTGCGGCTGATGGGATCAGCCAGGCCCGGGTGGCCGTTTGAAAGCTGTTGGCCGGGTGCCAATCTTGATCAATTTAAAAGACTGATACATTGCACATACTCCAACCGGACGAGACGCACTGTCTCATCCGTGTCGTTTGAGAAGCACTCACTTAGTTGTTTCACAAAAGAGTTCAAATAAAATCAATTGCAAAAACAACAGCCTTTCCTTGAAGCCGGCATTAAACACTTATTTCCCATGGCTTGCTGAGTACTCCTTTACTCACCCTTGCTCTATATAAATATTTCCCCACCCAGTTGCTGAAGAAGATGAAGCGGATCCCGCTGACAAGGAGTTCACGGGCGCGTGTGTCGCAGTGGACAAGGCTCTGATACCATTTTGTAACGACCCGCCTCTCCCAGACCGGGCCCACTTACATCTGGCAGCTTTCATAGGTCATAGACTGCCCTCACAAACTAACACATGTCTTTTCTGCAACACTTTGTCCTCACTCGTGTGCACCCGGGAAGAATTTTCCGGTCGGTCACCCATCCCAAATTGCTCCAGGCCAAGCACGCTTAACCCTGGAGTTCTTTGGAGATTGGCTTCCGGAAAAGAAGTTGCAACTTGTTGATATGAGTATTCTATTAATCTTATTAAGCCCTAGGCCGGGATGTTACACCCTCACCCCCTTAAGAGAGATCGACGCCCCCGTCGATCAACCCCAGGCCAGGAACGTCCTCTCTTGGCCACGTCCATGTGTCCAGTGCCAACGCATGTGCCATGCTATGTAACCACTCCCGGTCTACACCAGCCATGCGCACCATGCCTGCGCAACTGCGACACACGCGCCTGTGAAACCGCGAGAGTCGGCTCTGATACCATTTCTTGTCACGCCCCAAACTAGTTCCGGTCGGGACTAGTTCGGGGCGTGACATGAGACGACAACGACGCTAGATAGACAACGGGTTAGGTTAGATTGGATTAAGGCCCCAGGGAAAAACCTTCGCCGGTAAACGGCATGGGAGCGGCGGTTGCCGGCGAACCACGGCACAAATATGCAAACGGAGGGCACCGGGAGAAAGAGCGCGAGGCGCCGGTCCTTACCAACACTTACGCGATGACAGATGGCGACGGAAGATGGCCGGCGACGAGATCGGGACGGCGACGAGGTACTGTCCACGGTGGTGACGGCTTTTCAGTGACGGGAGACGACAACCGAGGGGTGGATGGGGTTCTCCTCGCAGCTGCGATGCCGAGGGAGGCTGCGGCGAAGCTTGGCGATGACGGGAGGAGCAGCAGGGCCTCGCCGGAGATCAAAACGCGACGGCGAACTTCGGGTTGACGGCGACGATGGAGCTCCGGTGGATTTCAGCTTCGGGGAAGTGGAGGACGATCTTCTTCTCCTCCTCGCGAACACAACGGTGGCAGCGACGACCGAAGGCGACCATAGACGACGACGAACGGCGCGGCTGTAGATCGGAACATGACGGCAACCCACTGGTTCATAGCGAGGACGGCTTCCGGCGAGGTTTCGGCGCAAGGGGAACGGCGGCCAGGGTGGAGCTTGACCTTGCGGAGCCGAGAGAGGTGGCGGCGCAGGAGAGCGACGGCCGAGGCGACGACAAACGGCGGCTGGAATTGGTGGCGGCGGTGGAGAGAGAAGGTGAGCGCGGGGAGAGCGTTTCCGGCGACGGCGGCGGACGGGACTTGAGGGGATGGGTAGAGGACGATTAGGGGGTCCTTTATATCGGCACGGAAGCTCAGGTCCAGGCCCAAATCGACGAGAAAAAAATCGGGAAAGTCTAGGGTTCTCGCCGGAAAAAGGAAGGATTTGATCCGCGAAATTGGAAAGAATTTCCATATAAGATTTTGGGGATTTATTGGGGAAAAGGAAGAGGAGATTGAGAGGATTCCATTCCCACAACTAATTCGGAAAGAGGAGCAACGGGGAGGTCGGATTGGTGGGAGGAGGCGACGGCACTGTGCACGAGCACGGCTGGCTCGGCTCTGTCTGGAGGAAGAAGATGGAGTACTGTAGCGGAAGGGAGGTAAATCAGACTTTGGCTGGGCTGAGAGGAAGGGAGAGAATGGGCTGAATTCGGCCCAAGCTGAGGAGGAGGATTTTTATTACTTTTCCACATAAATTAACCAATGAGATGATCTTTCAATTGTTAAAAATACTTTCAACGCTCAAATAATTCGAAGAAAAATCTTGAACATACTTGGACACTCAAAGTATTTAAGAATATTAAAACCAGACCATTTAATGATTAATTTATTAATTAAATAATTACTGAAATATTCTTTGTATTATTAAAATTAGGAATTGAGCTCTGAAAAATCCGAGAAAATTCCAGAGAGTATAATTAATCATGGAGAATTTAATAAAAATTAAATCCATCCATGCTTTATATTTAGAAAATTTTATTTCCCACATTTAACTTCACTTGTAAATTAATCAACATTTAATATAAATTCTATTAATAATTTATTAAATAATTTATAAATCCTGAAACGAAATTCAGGCTGTGACATGTTTATAATATATTTAATGAATTTTAACACCGCATGGGGGTGGGGAGGGAGGGAGAGAGGTTTTGGAATTTTTTTTATTAAAAAAGATCTAACAATCCAAAACAATGTATCAATGGTCGGTTGCTTTGTATTTTTTAAAAGATTTTCTAGTATTTTCTCTAATTTAATAGCACCACGTAGTGACTTATAAGCGTTTATAGGATGTTTAAAGTGTTGGAGGGAGAGCCGCTAGACCTAGTAGTTGGTCTATCTGTGATTTTTTTTTGCCTCTAAAAAATAATTTTGATTTTAATTTCTCATGAAATAGAAAATAACATAGGAAGGAATAGAGGAGAAGGACATACAGTAAGTACGTTCCTATGATGCGAACTATTAATTTTGTTTGTTTGTATACATTGGATCCGGATGTTGGTTCCGGATGTTTTTTTTTTCAAAATTGATCTAACTATCCTAAACAATGGGTCCATCGATTTAAATAAAAATAGATGGTTGGATTTCTCTTATTTATTATGGTTCCACTTAGCAACTTGAGAGCATGTTTATTGGAAGTTTAATGGACTTAGGAGAGGAGGAAAATTGAGTTAGTGGGGTGGTGAGAGAAGTTTCCCAGGGAGATGTGCGCATGTACTGACTTTCAAATATGTTTACCAGCTTGAGTTATCTATATTTTGATATAATATTAGAAATCTAAAATAATGTATTTCTTTTACTTGCTAAATATTTTCTAATTAAGGTACTTATTATATTAATTTTATTAATTAATTTTATGGGTTTCCTATTATTTTTATTTATGATATGTGTTTTTAATCAGGTGGTTTCAAAATGTATATGATTTTTCCATAAAAATGTGTTGTGAGTGTCAAATAGATTGTCGAAAGTAATGCATTTCTTTTACTTGGTAAATATAGTTAATTTTGATCGTAAATCGTAAATCTGTTGTAAAGAATCTAATAATGTATGTGGAAAACAAATTAGTCATATGATTTAGATCTTTTAGTTGTTTTGTTTATTATCATAAAATATGTTTTTGATTTCTTTCTAATACGACATAAATATGTGAGAGAGATAAATAGGAGGGGAGGTTGAGCGTGAGGCTGAGGACAAACGTACGTACGACGTGCACCAGTATCACGTACAAGAGGGAAACTTTTCTTTTTTATAAATTTAGTGGGTCCACCTTATTTAACGAAAATTGATAGTTAGATGTCACATAGCGATTTAGGAGTGTTTTTAGGAGTCTCACGTGACGGATTGAAAGCGTTTAAAGTTTAGTGAACTTTTAGTATACATAGTAGATAGATAGATAGATTCCTTCATTCTTTTGTGTTCAGTTGGGCTACATAACTATGACCATGATGCTCTATAGTATATTTCAGTTCTTCCATTGTTTGTTTTTTTTGCAAAAGTGATGGGGAACGAAAATAAAGAATAGATTTGCCCTGCAATAATATCCAGGGTGAAGAGGTAACAGGTTAAATGGATGGAGCATTTGCTCATATTCATCTCATGACGTTTCTGAGTATTTTCCTACTCAAATGAGACAGTAACATGAATTGCAAGTTTGCAACTCTGTCCACCCTAAGGGGCACAATAGAAATGTGGACCCCCGTTTTTATAACAGGAATCAATCGTGTAAACAGTACCATTTCCCTGGATCAAGTAGTCTGGTACACACGAATTCATAGCTGAAATAACAAGTGCACATACACGAGTGTCTAATACGAATTATTACATCATAAGCCCGCAGGCATAGTCTTAAATCATCGGACCGAGCGGTCCGGAATACATCCCAAAAGCAGAAATAGATAAGGCAGCGGAATTCAGGCAGCGGCATGCCATTGCCACAGGCAACGACCGTACTAAGACCTACTGAGCGCCATCGTCTTCATCTCCCTCCTGGTAGTAGGCATAGGGATCCTCCGAGGCTTCATCTCCCGCTTCTGATTAATTTTATATTTGCAAGGGTGAGTACCAACCGTACTCAGCAAGCCATCATAGCAATGATGCACATGACAGAGGAATTCAAAGGATGGCTATGGTTCTTTTGCACAAAGCAAGTTTTGTAATTCTTTTCACAAGCCTAAGACCTAGTATAGACTGATCAAGTTTTTAATACCAGTGTTCATATTAAACAATGACGGTTCTGTCCACCATCCATTGTGATCCCAAGGATAGTTTCCCGTCATTGAGTCGTTATGGTTTTCTGAGGACGTCCACATTCCTGCCTCTCAGGAAGTGGCTCCATCAGCATAAAAATCATCATGCAATATCCCATCCCACACAAGTTAAAGAATTTAGAGTCTAGCCAAGTGTAATACATGTCCCGGTGCTCAATAACCGTGAGCACGGCTATTCGAATAGATTTGGTTTACTCACACTGCAGTGGATGTACACTTTACCCGCACTCCGCGACTGCCCAACACATGAGCCTCGTCCCAACACATGAGACGCGTCACGGCAAAGCTTTTCGATAACCTTGCATTGGCAGTACCCGCTCCATGAACTTAAATCCTCATGCACTCTAGGCGTCCATGTTTCTAGCAGTGAGAGGAGTTCTGGCGCTCCCGGGGAAAGAGAAGTCTTACACGCATATTAAGTTATGGTTCAAGTTAAGTTCTCTCTCTCACACATTCATGGCAGTCCTACTAATGGCGACACCGATGTAGGGCACGCTTCTCGGCCCTACCTCAACGGCTGTCCCATCGTAGCGCACCTGCCTCACTCAGGGGTGAACCATCTATGCAGGGATACTGCCTCCGCTCGGCTATCTAATCCGCTAAGTCTATACCCATTCGAGAAGTACGGTTGTACGGGGGTCGTTTCATGCTTAACTTCATGGCTCGGTCCTTAATTGACTGGGGACGGTACTAGCCTTTTCCAGATACCACCCAAATCCTCCGTCCGCCCCAGTCGAAAACAGTTGTTTAATTTTATTTCTCCTTTCACAAATCATGTCATCAACAACATGGCAATGTGGCGCTCATGTCTCCACATGCCGCATCTCAATTACCTTCCCAAAGGTAATTGCCCAAGCATATAGCATTTGATAAATATGAGTGTGCATGATTCTAGAATAGCATTTCTAAGCAATTGTCATAGTTGACTAGGGACTCATACTAAACATGGTTACAAAGATTTAAGGGTAAATAATAATCAAGGCATGGCATAATCACAAGTATGATGTTCATCATTGCATGCAACTTTATTCGTAAACAAAACAATTTCGCAATTAGGATCAACATGGCCAAGGAATAGTGATGACTTGCCTTGCTCAAAGTCTTGCGGGTCTTGGCCTTCGCTTGGATCCGCAACTCCCTCGGGCTCTATAGTTACGTGCAAAAATTGATTTGAATTCGGTTAGAATTCAAATAAAAATCCAAATAAATCCAAATGAAAGTCGAATGCGAAAGTCGATTACTTTTTATTAACTTTACCATCTGCAAACTACGGCAAACCCAATTTCGATTTAAACTATTTTGCGGGTATAATTATTTTGTTGTCATAAGTTTTTAATTTACTCTTCCCGAGCATTATATCCATATAATAGGTTAGAAATTTCTATTACGAGCTAAATATCGGACGAAATCCTAGAATTATTATACAATTTAATTTAGTCTATGACTAAATGATTAAATATAATACACGGCTAAAATTCCTAGTAATTAAATCCGAATTTCTACCGTGAACCGATGGCTCATAGAGATTACCAAAAATAATCTATAATAATCTATAAGAATTCATCTAATTGTTTAGTTATTAATTATATCTAAATTACTACCAATTTTAATCTAATCTGATCAAGAAACATATTTTTATAGTTAACTCGGAATTTCGACCGAAATACTATTACGTTCGAGGAATTTCCAAAAATAATCTATGATTAACCCCGACCATTTTTATTTCCTAAATCCTCCTAATTTCTCCCCCAATTTCCCTTCTATTTTCTCCTTTCCTTTGTTTCTATTTTCCCTCTTTTCCTCTCCTCTTTTTCTTTTTCTCTCTTTTCTCTCCCGGCTCTTTGCCTCCCCGGGCGGCGACGGCGGTGGGCGCGAGGTGAAGGGGGGGAGACGGCTCACCGGCGGCGGCGGTGGCGGCGACGACGGCGACGGCAGCGCAAGGCGGCGACGCACGGCGCGGCGGCTCCGGGGCGACGGCGCGGCGGCTTCGAAGGTGGCGGCGCGGCGGCACGACAACGGCGGCGCGGCGGCTCTATGCGACGACGCGGCGGCGTGGAGGCGGCGGCGTGGTGGAGTGGGTAGAGGAGAGGAGGTGAGGATGGAGGGAAAGAGTGGGAATAGGGGTTTATATAGGAGAGGGGAAGAGGGGAGAGGCGACGGCGGCGCGGGGCGCGAGGTGGGGGCGCGCGGAGCGAGGCGACGCGACGGCTGCGTGGCGCGAGCGACGCGACGGGCGAGCGGCAGCGGCGGCGCGCGGCGCATGGCGACGGCGACAGGCGGCGAGGTGATGGAACGGGCGGCGCGGCGCGGTAGCAGCGGCGGCACGGGGCTCGGGGAGCAGCGCGGCACGGGGCGCGAGGCGACGAGGCGGCGCGCGGCGCGGTAGCGGCGATGGGACGCGCGCGGCGACGGGACGTCGATGGCGACGGCGACAGCGGTGGCGCGCGGCTCGGGGCGGGATGCGATGGGCGGCGACACGATGGCACGGCGTGACCGCAACGATGGGACGGCGCGGCGCGGGCTCGCGGAGTGGCAGCGGCAGCGGCACGGCTCGAGGCAGCGATGGAACGCGCACGCGGCGACGGGATGGCGACGGCGACGGCGCGGCAGTGGTGGCGCGCGGCGCGAGGCGGCGATGGGATGCACGCGCGGCGCGGGGCGGGACGCGACGGCGACGGCGTGGCCGCGGCGATGAGATGGCGATGGCGACGGTGGCGCGGCGGCAGGCGACGAAGGCGACGGCGTGCGGCGGCCGGCGACGGAGAGAGGGGGAAAGAGGAGGAGCTGGGTTAGGGGACCGCGTCGAACACCTTAGGTGCAATGATCAATGCCGTTTTCTAATTAACCCGATTTTAGTGTATTTTCCATATAAATTTGATTCCACAATTCCTAATTTTGCATATATGCATTTTACTCAATATTTGTGTTATCTTAACTAATGAATTCACTCTAGATTAATATTACTCATATTTTATTTTTATATAATTTATTTGAGTTTTAATTAGGGTTAATTCTTATTCCATCGTATTTAAATTTAATTGATCCAAATATGGTCGCGATAATATTTTATTTATTTCTATCCCCACCTAATCTTTATTTTAATTTGTATGTATTTTACCAATTTTGTTTTTACGGTTTATTCCTAATTAACTATTCTTTACTCACGATTAATAATCTTCGAGATCAAATCCAGATAAAATAGACGAATAAGATCGGTATGATGCAATAATTTAAAAAGTTTTTGAAAATCCGTATTTTTAGAGTTTTGATTTTGTCGGTCGAATTTTCAGGGTGTTACAAGAAAGCCTCTCATTAGTTATAGTATTTGATTTAGACTAACCGAGGGAAGAAAGCAAGATGTTACTATAATATATACTTCCTCCGTTTTACAATGTAAGTCATTCTAGCATTTTTCACATTCATATTGATGTTAATAAATCTAGACATATATATCTATTTAGATTCATTAACATCAGTATGAATGTGGAAAATGCTAAAATGACTTGTACTGTGAAACGGAGGGAGTAACATATGAGCATATGTAGGGTTTTCGGTGCGTATTAATTGGTGGATATGCAGGCAAACGGCTTAGTAGAGATGTATGGACAACTTGCTCAGAGGATTCCTGTGTTTAACTTGTTTTAGAATCATTTAATTTGGAGCCACCGAAAAATAGCGTGCTGTAGTTCTTCATAAATTCAAATGGATCTAATCCAAAACTTACTAATTGAATTTTCATAGCAATCATTTAGTCGCTTATTATATAATAGCGTTACGGTTATTGGTACATAGCTAGATTGCATGGGTTGGCGAAAAACATTGACTAGTCACTGGTATATCTAACAAACAAAACAAAAATGTAAATAAATCAATCACATTTTTTTTCGTTTTCTTGGGCCTGACAACTAGTTACGCGTCTACAACTGCAGAAACTCAACAAAGTGCACAGCCTGAAAGAGGGATGAGAGTCAAGCTAGCCTACAGGCTTACAGCTCAAGGAAATACTACCTCCATATTCTAATATATGACGCCATTGATTTTTTATTCAACGTTTGACTATTCGTCTTATTCACAAAATTTATGTAATTATTATTTATTTTATTATGACTTGATTCGTTATCAAATGTTCTTTAAGTATGACATAAATATTTTTATATTTGCACAATAATTTTAAATAAAACGAATAGTCAAACGTTGGTCGAAAAGTCAACGGCGTCGTAGGGGAGTACGTGAAAAAACTACAGTAGTGACGTGGCCATTGAAGAAAATTATCACTAGTCTGATATCAACAGCACATCACCATATGGCAAGATAGCAACACGCATAGCAGGTTTGCATCTCTGTCCACCCTAGAGCACGCCAAAAAGCTTGTAATGGTTTAGTCGACTATAACTGCTCTCTGATTAGTATTTGATCAGGAACCATATCCGATGGAAGAAAGCAAGATGTTAACATATGACATGAGCATGTTTATCGTTTTATTTGGCTATTAAAATGGTGGTTATAGAGGCAAACAATTTAATAGAGATGTATCACCAACTTATTAAAAAATCACTATCTTACTGGTTTTACTAGGTTTTTAGTCTTTTAATTGGTGCGAACCGACAAGTATTGTGCTGTCGCTTGATACTTCCAAAATAACACTAATGCTCATCCATCTAATCCAAAACATATGAAATTCATAAAAGGCTTTAGTCGCTCATTATATAATCATGTTGTTTATTGGGACCTAGGTGAAATGCACAGGTTGGCAAAACATTCACGAGTCACTGATACAAAAGAAAACTGTAACGAAACACATCCTTTTCCCTTTATTCCTGGCCTCAACAACTAACTACGCGCCTATACCCGAGAGAACTCAACAAGTGCATAACCTCAAATAACGATGTGACCTAAGCAGCTTACAGGCTTACAGCAGTTGGAACTCTGATGCACTACGACTGTCAGACAAAGCTTGCCAGATTGCCACCCGCAAGCATGACACTCAGAATTTCTACTAAAGCAAGAGAAGTAAGATGTCAAGTCCTCAATGGAGATGAACTGAATGCTCCAGCACTAATGCTCTCGGTGACTAATTCCTTCTCTTGGATATCATCTTCTTTTCCCGGGACCTCTCATTCCTATGGCATTTTTTCTTTGAGCGAACAATAACCTCTATGTGCTATTTGTATTACTGCTTCACATGAAGCCCTCAAGGTGATGCAATCTTGGAAGTATATATATAGTTCATTTGAATTATCGACACCATTAAGAGTGGTGGAAATATGGGATGTTTGGTGGAGCTATTTATTAAGGGTTAATTATTAGTTGTAGTGAAACAATATACCAAGCGAGCTGAGGTATCCGGCAAGATTATGACACTTACTACCTGCGATGTATTCCACCCTCATTTTACAACGTCAGTCAATTCCAGTGGTCCAATGTTGCTGGATGGAACAATGGGAGGTTAATAGATAAAACTACTCGCTCGTTCGCTCGTTCTAAAATATAAGAACTTATAAGGATTTCTAGCACTATTCACAACACTACTTTGCCTATCAACAGTTTGTATTCAAAAGTTTTCTCATCTTATCGCCACCTACCCTCTCACACTGATTCACTCCTCATTTATTGAGTGGCAGTAAAGTTTTTGTTCTCAACCTTAATCTTGGTTAAACAACCGAAAAATCGTTCTATCTCAAAACAGAGATAGTATTAGTCGAGTGCAGTTTTATCCTGGCATAAAGATAATATTTTAGTCTTGTGTACCACTGCTATATTCGATTATGGGAACTAGCTCGACAGCAGGTTCACAACATAGGGTCCATGCTGGTCGTTGAATCACGTCACAGCATATGTGAAAGACTGCTGTTGCCTTTGCATATTTGCCAATCCAACCCATTCTCTGTCAGGAACGAAAGCTTGATTGATGAACGCGAGAGAGGAAAAATATTGAACACGATCACAAATTTTGGTGCCGTGTAACGCCGGCAGCGTTTTGTTCTTCATTCTTCCTTTTATTGTCGCAAAACAAATAAACCTGGGAATGATGGCTGCATGTTTAGTCATGGATCCTTAGCTGCGAATGCCATCCTAGGCTCCAGATAATTGGCCGCACGTCGCGCTCCCGTGTGAACAAAATGCCACACGACCAGAAATTGTAGCCGTGTGCCTGACGAAAACAGAACTAAAGCCCAAAACAGGGGACAACGGGCGGCAAAAACAGAGGAGACCAAAAAACAGAGCATACTGAATGTGCAACCTTATCTCATGTAATGAACGAAGAATGTTTACTCCTTTCCGCAGTGAGCCACGTATACACCTTTAGCATGAGACTATGGATTCAGGAGGAACGGTTGGATTGATTGAATTGATAGAGATTAGAAGAAGAGTCCGCAGACTTCCATTCTGGAGAGATCAATTAGGAAAGACATACATGTCACTTATAAAATACTCCAGTTATCAGGCAACTTTGTCTAGGGAAAGGAAAAACCACATCGCCAACCCAAGAGCGAACTATATACCTAACGGTCTACTACCACCCCACTTAACGGTAGTATAATCGTGGAGGGTATTATTGTTTAGGAAAAAATATACCGCACTTAACGGTAGTATAATCGTAGAGGGTATTATTGTTCAGGAAAAAATATGTGTGGAAGGGTATAGTTGTCATTTACATCCACAATCGCTAGTAGCCCACGCGTTGCCGCCGCCGCCTGGAACGGATCGGAGGTCGCTATCGATGCTCATGCGTGCAAAATCGGCACACATGGGCTGCCGGGGATGGTTGGAGGAGAAGAAAGGGACACACCGGAGTGTGTCGTTCGCCGGCGGGATCAACACATGCCGCCAGGCGGAGGACTTGCCACTCGTAGCCGCCATAACTTGCGATCCAATTTGATTTCTCGATGGAATCGCTCTGGACGATGCGCCGAGCGCCACAGGCCCACATCCAACTAGCCAAGTCACGATGCATGGGCCTGATGTCATCGACCTGCTCATCCATGAGTATATTAATAAATTACTAATTTATACTTAATTAATAACGAAACAAATGTTTTCTACTTATAATACATATAATACTACTAGTGGAGAGCGGAGTATCGCCCTTTTTATAAAGCTAGCGTTATTAGTCAAGCAATTAGTACATAGTTATGATGCACACAATCTAGAATTATATTTAAAAAAGTAAAAATAAAGGAGAATAACATGGAAAAAAAAACTGTCATTGCCCTAGCAAGTTACAACTACAAACGATCTATATCATACTCCAGCTTAACAATACTTTGATTGTGATAATTAAAGGACCTCTGAAAGCAACGCCTCTAAAACGTGAATGAAGCACTAGAAAACCATTGATTTTTGTAATAGGAGTAAATTCTTCTAACTATTGACAATGTGTCAACAAGGAGCAGAATGTTGGCATTACTAGCTTTTGTGTGGATTTCCTCAAACTAGCTGAGTGTTACTTGCTTATGTTACTTTCTAAAAGTGTGGAACTGGATGTGAATGCTAATCATAGTCTTCCTTGTCCGTTGATTTATTCTTGTCCATGCATGCACAGTGGTGTTTTATATCATGTTTGTGCCTTTGATCTCGTAATGGCGACATGTTAGTGTAATCACTCTTTTCCTTGAAATTTGCTCTAATGCAATGCATTTTTTTTCCAATAACACCCCCATTAACTGTTCGGTGAATTGACATCACATACTCTTTTGAGGGTATAGATACTACTAGGAGCGCACTCACTCCAAGTATTTTGAACGCCAAACATCTGTCAGCTTAGGCCCACCTCACCTCACGTCCCATCATCCCGCTCTCGCTGTTATCAGAGTAAACGATTTACTTCGATAAAAGAACTTCCATGATTCCGATCCCACCCCATGCCCCGTCATCCACTCCCACCATTATCGAAGTAAACGATTTCCTTCGATAAAAACAATTTCCCTACTTCCAATATATATTCTATTTTTCTTGTACCCAGCCAACCACTCTTACCCCCACTTCATTTTTTTCCTTTTTTTTCTGAATCTGAATGGATCCACCATCCCAGCCCATAGATTGGTGACACACCATGGAGGAAGACGACGGCACCATGGCGGTTGATGGCGATGGGTGGCGAACGGTGGTCGACAGCAGTTGAGGCGAAGGCGATGTTTCGGGTCGCCGGGCAGCACCTTAACTAGCAAGGAGGTGTTCACCTAGTCCAAGAGCAATAATAGGCGGCTACTCTACGTCGGCGACATTGACAGAACAAGCAAGGAATGACCATCCAATTTTCATCTACATACTCTCCTTAATCTTCACTCACGAAACCCCGATTTCTTTTTGCAAATCAAATTAACGTGCAATATCCAATATTACCTGATCTAAATTGATGGGCTGCACATGATCTACATTTCCACATCGTGCTCCATGTGGTTGCTCGCAGAGGATATTGTGGAGTTCGCCAGTGATGGAAGTTGTTTGCTATTTTTCTTTTGCTCGTTGTCTCAATGACATGAACGAGAATATTTTTGCATTTTTTTTCGTGCTTGCTAGATAATGGATGGCTGCTACTGCGCAACTTCGAGCTCATAAATATACCACACTGCTACATCCTTTCATGATTCCATCATCGACTACTGCTCGCCACCTGGTTGCCCTCTCCAATACCAGTCACAAGACACAGACCAGCCGCTCCATCCTTATAGTAAGATCCAGCAAAGCCACTAGGATCACAACTTCATGATGGATTTTTGGCTGAATCATTTTTTTCTTTTTAAGTGAGTAATTTTATCACTCGTGTGTGATCTGTAATTCTTTACATTCCTACGACCATTTTGTGATACAGATAAACAATACTCTTAATTCAGTTTTTACTCTTATGCTGTGTATTGAACACATCAGTAACATATTACTATACGGTGGCTACGAGATCAAGGTCTATAATGAGAGGAAGGTGGTAATTGTTTTTCTTGCGGACCACAAAGTCTAAACAATATTGATAACAGTGGTAAAACAATTATGGTAGTAATTCTTTTAGGGCCATCTAGGAATGGTGCCGTATCATCACAGGGCATTCATGTAAAATAAACTTGTTATTTTTGAAGGGACATTCATACGAGTAAATTTGTTACTTTTGAATAAGCAGGTGTGGGAGGCTGGGTGCAAATGGAAAACTCCATGAAGTAAATTCGTTGCTTTTGAAATGTGGATAGAAAATAGAAAAACAGAAAACCGGAAAGAAAAACTAGATGATAAATATTTTACTAAAACGTGAAATAAAAAAATGGAGAGAAGGAACGAAAAAGGAAAAAATATGGATACTTCATTTTTTACCGGCCCTGTCATGAAACACATATGAGATGGAAAAGAGAAAAAATAAACATGGAAGGTGGGGTGGTAAAAAACAAAAAAAAAGGACGGAGGAAAGGTGGGAAGGTAAAAAAGAGAAAACCGGAAGGAGAGAGCGTTGTGCGGCGCTCGAACTAATATTTCGCGTGCAGCGCGCGTATTAGCGCCACCGTAAAAAAAATTCATTTTTATAGTGTTATCTATTGGTAGTAAAAATATCTTGTTTTTATTTTTATATGTTCTAAAGTTGTAACAGATCATTATTGGGCATAACTCGGCCATAAAGTGCATACTTAATAGAACTATATTTGGAAGTTTGCATAGCATTTAAATTTAGTGACTTTACTTATCCTCCTAGATCAATGTGTTTCATGTATAACACCATCACGGTAGGTGCATGGAGCAAACGATATATACACCTTGCTACGGAACTATTAATGAATGTTGAACTATGTATACAAATCATTATTGATTATTTTTTAGAAAATTCTTTTTTATATTTAGCACCTAATTATTGGAAACGTGAAATACATAGACGGATGAATCCAAATTAAGCTTCAATCGATCTTTTTGTTGAACACTAAAATTTGCTGATTGCTAACGTATGTTTGTTTGCAAAGAAACAACATACTCTCCTTTAACAGAAACATATAGGTCGCATTAACAGAAAGATATCCTTCATCAAATAATTAAAAATGAAGGAAATAAAGAAAAATTTTACGCCCTACCTACTCACCAAAAATTGCAAAAGTACACATCGCTGCACGCATGTCAAAAATGGAATTTCACAAATTGATCCTAGCAGTACAAGCAAAGCTCGAATCCATCGGATCCCACACCACCCATGGAGCAGCGTTATAGCAAGTTGTCCTGGATGCAGTCAGACGAGCGACGGACTTGAACTGAGCACTCCAGCACCAATGTTGTCGGTAACATTTCGATTTCCAGTAGCTTTTTCTTCTTTTCCTAGGTTCTCTCGTTCCTATTGTACGCTTTCTTTTTCACTGCCGCTTCCTAAGTAAATTTGGGGTATTTGTTTGAGTGATGAAGAACCTTCCCATGCTATTTCTGTCGCCGTTTCTCAGGAAGCCCTCCAGCTGATTCAGCCCTGGGACGAAGTATATAACTAGAAGAGGGATGGATGTTTGGTAGAGCAATTTATTCTGCTTTAATTCTCTTGTAGTGAAGAAATTTACTAGGCAATGTGTCTGGCACTAAGTGAGAGCAAGAAATGAAATTGAACAACCCATCAATTGTCGTATGTACGTTGGTCTGCCACCGTACACGCTAAAAAAGAACAAAATACATAATACGTAAAATAGTGCTCCAATAATTCAAAGTCTTGCTAGTATAATACAAAACCAAAATGGCACACGCAACGGTACACGAATGCCGTCGGCGCACTACTACAGAACCCTAAATAGGTTAAAGGTGTCGGTTCATAGCATATCAGCCACCTTTTAAATTATAAGTACTTGCTACGAGACAAAACCAGTAGCTATTATTAATTATATATAGGTAACAGTTATTAAATCGACATCTATGCTATTAGTCATTGGCACCCCCAAGTTGGTTCCGGCTGGTAAACCAGCTCCTATAGTTTGTTTCCAACCGACACCAATAAGGATTTTTGCAATAGTGGCACTCCCGTGCAAATGGCCATTGGTTGATTTTATCGACTCACTATCGATAAGGATCAGGAAAGAGATTAACCACCAATTTCCTTCCTAATCAAGAAAGAAAAATAAGAGATTAGATTTTGTTTTGTGTGATCGGTGCAAAACAAAATTCCAAACTAATTGGAGATAAACCCCCGAGTCCCACCAGTGTTACTATATAAAGAAAGAGAAGGAGGGAGGCAGATTGATGATCGAACTCTATCTAATCCTAAGCCCTAAATCAATTGCCCGATCGATTAGACATTGGAAGGGGTTCGTGAGGTATCTCGCAGCAGAAGAAACAAAGAAGAAGAAAGAAGAAGAACAATGGCTTCATCTCTGGTCAGTTAGATCAATTAATTTCCGCATAAGAAGAAGGTGATCATGTTTAAGCTAAGACTCAATTAATTAATTGGATTAAATTCCAACATTGTGGTGTCAGAGCCTTATCTTAGCCACTTGATCCCATCATCCCTAAGTGAAGCCATTGAGCCCTGTTGTACTGGTGGTCTCGGCCAACAGTAGAAGAAGCATAGTATTGAAGATTTAATTTTCGTTCCTTAGCAGTATTTTTTAAGAGAAGAATGAGGATCGGGATAAATGAGACTGAAATTCCCAATTCTCACACCAAGAATTCCTAGACCAAAGCTAAGGTTTCGGCTAGCACTCAGCAAACAAAAAACAGGGGATAAATTGGATTGAAATTCCCCACTATTAAGCAAAAGGGAATAAACAAGATTGAAATTTCCCAAAATCCCTAATAAGCCGGATCAAATTGGCCTAAAATCCCCAAATCTAAGAACCCTAATTTTTTTCGGGGGAGGGGAGGGAAGAACCCTAAGCCCCAAAGCCTGCATTAAATCCAAACAAAAATCAAGAAATTAAGCTTCGGGTTTTGGAGATTTACCGGATCGTTGAAGCCCTAAGTCACCGGAGATGCTGCACGACATTAGCGCCGTCATGCGGGCTTCGTCGGGAAGAAGGCATCACCGTCGTTGCCGCACGGGCAACTCCTTCACCCGTGTATGCCATGGCGCACCCTTGCCAACTCCTCCTCGCGGCCACGCTAGCTTCATCATGCGTGCACCGTCTTGAACCCCACCGACCCACATGGCGAACTAGCAGGACAGGAAGTGGCTCGGCTTGGCGCCGCTTTTGCAGCGCCCCCCAACCGGCGGAGGATGGAGCAGTGCCACCATGCGCGCTTCTCCTCGTCGAACCGCCGTCGCCGCCACCATCACCGCCGCTCATTCATTTGGGCTCGCCGGAGAGAAAGGGGATTGGGGAGAAGAATAAAATGGAAAGGGGAAGAGGGAGAAGAATAAAATAAGGAAAGAGCCGACGGACGGGAGTAGTGCTGCGCGCTCCACTAGGTTGTACCACCGCGCGCCATTGCTCATTTTCAAATTCAAAATTTAATAATAATAATAAAGCTCATATTCCTCGCAAGGAGAAATAAAATTGCCTTCCTATGCATGCTACTCTTGAAATTTTCTTGTGTAAGTTTCTTTGCAAGAAATAGGGACATGCTTAATGTCTTGATTCAAT
Source organism: Oryza sativa Japonica Group (assembly GCF_034140825.1). Taxonomy (NCBI): domain Eukaryota; kingdom Viridiplantae; phylum Streptophyta; class Magnoliopsida; order Poales; family Poaceae; genus Oryza; species Oryza sativa. Next base: position 14,726,371 of record NC_089046.1, read on the forward strand.
AAAGTAATTAAATAAGAAGATCAATGGCATTATTTTGGGTTGAATCATTATGAGACATTGTCGAAATTATGGCCTTATTATTCGGCCACATTTCTAGGGGAGAATAGACGTCTCATTAAGGTCGAGACACTTCACCCTTAGAAGTGATTCAAGTTCATAAGATATTACGCTTCCATTACATAAATAATAAAATCATTGCGAGCTCATCAAGAGCTCAAATAAGAGAGATCAGATTACTCTACCTCATTTATGACTCATAGCTCCATTATGTGGATGCTAAAATTTTGCATCTCTTAATTTGTGACTTGCACAATTAAATATACATAACATAGCTTGACGGTTTTGTTGTGGAAAGACAAGTCACACATAGTGTGCAGACTTAAGAAATCCATTTGTGGACTTAATCAAGCCTTGATGATGTTTTAAATTCCGCTGCATCATTAATGAACGAAGCTTAAATAAGAATGAGAAGAATAATTATTCTATAATGATGGAAGTAAGACGTCATTGAAATTGTGTCATTGTCGCTTATGCCACATTACTAGGGGAGTTTGGAACATCTCATGAGATAGAGATATTCTTTCCCTTAGATTTTAATGGTGTTGTTTAGCTTTATTAGAAAATTTCACTAAGTTAAGAAATTAGCCATTTATGGCTATGATTACCCATAAGCGACATCCGATTTCCTTTAAGAAATTTAAGATACTAATGCTAAAATCAAATAAAGTTAAGAGATCGGATTATAGTGGTAAACACTAAATAAAGCTTGTTCATTTTATAAGATATTAAAATAATCGTTCATCCAAATGGTTTTCGAACCATATAAGAATAATTAAGATTGATGAACAAAATAAAGAATTTAGTAGAAGTTTCTAAATGAGTCAAAATAGGCCATTTAAGAGGGTTAATAAAATTAAGCCTGACTCTAATGGAAATTTCGAACAATTCAAGTGAGGTGGACAGCTGCATGAAAATTAAAGATTGGAATTCAATTCACCGGTACTCTATACTAATGGCATTTTATTGTCAAGCAATGCGTATTGCTCTTGGAAACTAAAGAAATTTTTTCATGAAAGTATAGAATTGTTGATAGTAAAGGTAGGCATGAAGTGAAGATTTAACCTAGTGATTTAGTTTGGTCGCACTTGAGAAAGGATAGATTTCCAAAATTGAGAAAGTCTAAGTTGATGCCTCACGCTGATGGTCCTTTCAAAATTGCTGAGAAGATTAATGATAATGCATATAAACTTGAGTTGCCTCCCGGGTTTGGGGTTAGTCCCACGTTTAATATTTCAGATTTGAAACAATACTTGGGAGAAGAAGATGAGCTTGAGTCGAGGACGACTTCAATTCAAGAGGGGTTGAATGATGCGGACATCACTCCTTCATGGACCGATAACAAGAGCTCGCGCGCGACAATTGAATTTCGAGGTGAGCTCGTTCCTATGTTCTTTTTTGTACGAATTTGATAATAGATTGCTACCTAATGATTATATTGTGATTAGCAACAATGGAGATGACAAGGAGACACTTGGAGAAGGACTTAGAGTCATGGAGGATCATCGAGGATGTCCAAGTCAAGGTGGAGGCCCAATCCAAGTCGACTTCGAGTGCAATTCAGAGCCCATGCAATTTGGTTTGCATCATTGGTGGGGATGCGACCATACTAGATTGTTTGTTTAAGCAACTTGAATCATAAAAGTCTACTCACAACAGTTCGGTAGGCAAGTGGTTTAAAGTCTTATCTTTAGCAACCCCTCTCTTCCACCTCTCTTTTCTATCCCAACAGCAGTGGGTCAGTGTCAGAGAGAAGAGCAACAACAACGACGGTGTATTATGGTCACAATCAATGGTTCAGTTGAAAGCTGCAAGGTGCCCCAATGCCAGAGGAACCCCCGTTGATCAACTTTTGGCGTTCAAGATCAGATGATTGGTGTTGATGCAGGAGATGCAAAGCTCGATGCAAGGTCAAGTGTAGCGGAAGCAACTCCAGCAGTAGTGTGTTGCAGTCAGAGTCAGTGGATCAGTTCAAGACAACAAGCTACCAGCTGAGTCGGAGCACCTCGCTCTAGTCAGATCCTGGCTAGCCAAGATCTAATGATGGATGTGTCAGATGTTGATACCGCAACCGCAGAGTCCAAAGCAGCAGATGCAACGACAATCTCTCCAACAACAAGTACAAGCTCAGATGCAAGCCGGAATCAGGATCAGAGCGAAAGTCAGTTTGTTTTCCAAGAGCAAGCACCTGCAACCTCAGACAGTATGCCACCAAGTCTTCAGCAGACCAGCATAGCCAAGCCACCACTAATCCCAGGAGCAACAAGTGATACCTACAGAAGGTATGGGTTTCAAGGCCAGTTTCTTGCAAAGTGTTCAATCACCCGTTGGACTTATTTGTCAAAACGACCGACAATAGGGCACCGTGCCCAGGAGAGAAGAAAGGTCCAGGTTAGCTTGCTTACAAAAACTATGGTACACCTCAGTCCAGTCTTTGGCAGAGAAAGGATGCACGATTTTTGTGTGAGGGAATATACCATGGACTCAAGGATAATCAACTTAGTTTGGTGCTAGCTAAGGCAGTGAGAGACCAAAGGACAACCTTGCAACCAGTTCGTCAACTTATGGCAGTCAGTAACAAAAGTAGCAATACTTCCGCTCTTCCACAAGCTCCATCTGCAGCGGCAACCCACGGTGATAGTAATAACATTGTCACCAAGGTTATGAACCCCTCTTTGCTCCAGTTTCAGTTGGGAGCATGCACAGCGGGAAGAGTGCACATCAAAGATCCATCAAGTGAGACGTGTCTCAATTGTCTTGAGCCGGGACATCACCTCAGTAATTGTCTACTCTCGAGACCAAGAAAGATAGTCCACCATTGTTCCCAACTGTTGGAAGACCTATCATCTCTCAAAAGGTTGTTCAGCGCCAAAGCGTCAGTCTCATCAAGTCAGCAACATGGTTAAAACGCCTTTGCCTCCTCAAGTTACATCAGTTCCTATATGAAGTGGTTAGATCCAGTCCAATGACACTAGAAAGAGAAGTGCTTCCAATAGTCACTTGATAGTAAAGCTTCCATCATGGTGAATTGTCATTAAGGGCACCGATAAAGATTCTATTGTTTCGCTAGCAACCGCTTCAAGGCTACAGAATCAGCATTAGTAGGGCAATCAATGTCAGGGAATCAGTGATCTACTTTAACTGCAGAGAGACAGCTCAATTCTTCAGCAGCGAATGCAGTCAATGTCTCAAGCATCAGACTTCAATATGGTTGTCAACATCAGTCATGCACTTCATGCTGCTCCAACTCAGTGGTCTGGCAAGAAATTAACAGAAGAGTTGCACCAACAGTGAGAAGGTCTCGTTCCTTTCAGCTACCAAGAGGATTGATGTTTGTCTTAGGAACGTCATCAGTCAAAGTTTTGTTCTTGTGGGAGCTTCAGCTAGTAACCAACAAAAGGACAAGTCAACCATGTCAGAATCACAATAGGTAAATGTGCTACTGATCAGCAGTTCTGTCAGCAGGAGTCAACAATTGTGCACAGGCCTTTGGTGTTGAAATACCTTCCTTGTGCATAGAAGTTCCAATCCAGTGATATAGTTGAAAAGGGAATATTGAATAGAGTAGGAGTTAAGCGGTTCTCTTCTTTTCACCTTTGAGTATGCAAAAGGAAGTTAACATGTGTATCTGCAAGTTACAAGAAACCAAGAGTTTCCCATCTAACTCATCGCACTTTTGTTGTGCTCCAAAACCTGTTTGCGAGCCAGTAAAGAAAGGATTAACCAATGAAGTGACAATGGTTGGATCCATGGCGCTCGACACTATGAAATCTCTCTAAAGGCAGTATCAAGGGTATTCAAGTGTAAGGAGTAACAAAAAAATATTCGGAAGTAACATCATACAAGGAATCTCTACCCTTGGAAACCTTTAGAGAATGGTAAGCGGCAATTACACCCTAGTGGTGTGATAATGAAACAAGAATGGTTTCCATAGTTCAAGGCAACCGCTATAAATTTCAGAAAATCCTCATGAGGTTTCCCAGAAGTTGAAAAAAAGAAATTGTTCCAATACATGGGTCAGAAGTATACAGAGCCAAGTCCCGAAATGTGTAGTCAAGCAGGGTATACGGCAGAGAATCCCCTTTCAACGGATCGTTTTACCGAAAATATGAAAGCGAAGTAGTTATGACCAGAGAACAAAAACTCTCGGCAGCATCAAAGTCAGCTTCTGGCAGTCGCGCAGATTACAATATTTTTGGGAAAGCAGTTGCATGGTTTGCAGTTCATCAACCCAGGAAGAGTCAGCAAAAAAATAATCGACGTGTGGGGTTATGTCATGAGAAGGACTCTTGAGTTTGATCCGTTAAGTGGTCAGTGTGTGCTTCAAAGAATGTCGACTATGCAATCTGTCCAAGCATACGACACCGAAGTCAGGCCAGTAGCATGCTAGATATGCCAGCAGTAGAACTGATGAGAATTTCTTTATGTGGAATTTCCTATCAGCAACTAAGGGTTAAGTTCCAAGTCTTGACCTGGATGAAAGTGCATCGTCATTGCTCCATTTTGATTGATCGATGAAGTGTCAGTTTCCAAAGTCAGGTTCTTCTGTAAATCCGAGAAGTGATGGTTGTTTTTCAAGGACAGCAGTTCAAGTGTTTCCAGTTAGGCGAAAATATGACTACTCTCTGTAAGGGAGGTAGGTCTCAGAGATGAGTTTTGGCTTACCTCGTCGCCATTTCACTTGAAGGTTCAACCCCGTGCAGCAAGTTGGGTAGTACTTGAAAGAGCCAGCTGCAAGGCGTTAGTAGAGTAACACTGATTCCAAGTTTTCTAATTGAATTCGAAGGTATGCTGGTGAGGCCAGGTCGACTATTCAGCTTAAAGAAGCAGCATCAGGGATAGTTGCAATTCAGACGAAAGACCAAGCATGCGGCTCCTTAGAACGGTTATTGTTCAGGTCAAGAGCAGCTCACAGCGAAGCCAGAGTTTGTCGATTAGTGTCTGTTAGATGCCAAGTCCTAGGGACAGCTCCATCCTTTTTATTCAGCATGGTGAAGCGTCAGGTCCGCAGATTACCAATATTAACAGTTCGCCTCAAAGAAAGGGAATTCTAAGGGCATCCGAAATCTATGCCAAAGGTAAGTTTCAGGAACAACTCCATCCTCTTCTAGCCAGCTTGGTGAACTATCAGGTTATCAAACTGTCAGTATCAACAATTCAGCCCAAGATAAGTAAGTTTCACGAGCATCCCCAGTCCTGGTTTGGGTTAGTTCAAGCAGAACTAGTCAATTCAGTTTTGGGAAGCAATGGGATGGCAGGGTTGAATCCGGCCAGATCGCTCGTATAGGTTTGATCAGTTAATCGGTTGTGTTGGGTACCAGAACTCCAGGGATCTAATTCGATGATACCAGTCAGTTCAGTCGTTTGGATCAAAGTAACAGAAAGGTCAAATCTAACTAGTTCAATTATGCAATCAGACAGTTGAATCAGAAAGGGGCACTGTAGTGTGCAGATCAGTCAGACCGCCCGCCCAACCAGTTTTCTTTCTAGCCATCCCAGAATCTCGGGACAAGATTCCTGTAAGGAGGGTAGATTTGTAACGCCCCGATTTTCGTTCGGGATTAAAAATCATTTAATAATGCATTTTCTAGAAATTTAATAAAAGTTAAATCAATTTAATCAAGTGAAATTATGGAGGAAATCAAAATTTCCTTTAAAAATTATTGGCCGAGAATATTTTGTAATATTCTTTGTGCCCTAATATACTCTCCGGATTTTTCCGTGAGTTTTCGGAGCTCGAGAAATAATTTTAATACCACGAACATCAATTAAATCAATTAAAATAAAAAGCAAACAAATTAAAATCCTCTCCTCTCCCTTGGGCCATTTTTGGCCCAAGCCCTCCTTCTCTCTGCTGGGCCCGTTTCCCCCTCCCTCCTTCTCTCGGGCCAGCCTCTCTTTCCATCGGCCCGCTCGCCCTTGAAGTCTAAATAACCCCCTGGGTTCTCCTCCCTCTCTTCCTCCCCGACAGGTGGGCCCGGTGACCCCACCTGTCAGGCCCTCCTCCTACCTTCGGCTTCCCAGGCCGAAGCCGCCATGGCCGGCGGTTGCCGCCCACGTCCCGCCAAATCTGGCGCCCTCCCGCTCGCGCCCTCGCGCCCAAACCGCATGAAATCGGTTCCCCTCCACCTGCTCTACACTCTCCCCATGTTTCCCCCGAAAATCGCGCCGAGATCGAGCTCCACTACGCCCACGATGTCGCCCACGTCGCCGGCCGTTGCCGCTCCAAATTAGCCACTCCCCGGCCTCCCCGTTGCTCCCTCGCGCTCTAAAAAGCCTCCCCGTGCTCTCCTCTTCTGTTTCCCCTTCCTCCCCGAGCTCCTCGCGCCCTCTCCCGTGCTCCCCACGTGAGCCCAAGCGCCGCCGCTCGCTGGCGACCATCCAGCCGGCTGCTGCCGCCGTCCCCGGGCCGCGCCGTTTGAGTCGCCGGCCTCGCCGTACATTGCCGCACCCCGTCCCCTACTCCGCTTCCGCAATAAACCACCCGGGCGCTGGTTTCACCGTGCACCCGAGCCACAGCCGCCCCTCGTCGCCTCCAGTCGCTCGCCACCGCCACCCCCGTCGCTGTCGTGCTGCGCCGCCACTGCCGAAAGTTTCGCCGTGCCACGCCGTACCCCGGCATCCGCTTCGTTTCCCTAAATCGCCACCGCAACCACCCCTCCACCGTCGACCCGAGCCACCACCTCTGTTTGCCGACTGCAGCCGCATCGTCCCACTACTTTGGTCGTCGCCAACCCACGCCGTCGCCTCCCTCGGCTCCGCAAGGACGAGGAGGTCCTCGGCCACCACTCCCCGTCGCCCGAATCCTGCCGGAACTCCACCTCCATCGCACACCGGTGAGCACCCGTCGCTTTTCTTGCCTCCGGCCGGCGATTCACGTCGCCGGGAGTCCCCTCTTCCCCTCATAATTCCTCAAATCGCTTCCCCAGGTATCGCCGACCCTCGGCCACCCTTCCTCTTGTGCCAGACGCCGCACAGTCATCGTCGTCGTCCTCGCCCGTGGGATGCCGCCGCCATCTCGCCTCCCTCCGTCACCGTGCCCTCGGTGAGGACCCCCTCCCCCTTCTCCTCTTCGCCGCCCGTGCCACGCCGCCGTTCCCCGCGCTGCCCGCCGCCGCTCGCCGCTGGTGACCTTTGGGCCCAGTGCGCCGCCGCCGTCGCGTCGTGTGCTCAGCCGGCCGGTGAGCCGGCTGCCTTCCCCTCAGTCGTCCGATCCGCGCGATATGGATCTGGGCCGTCCATGTGTCCGCCTCACTCCCGCATCTTCCGGGCCATGTCGGCCACACCCGCGCGTGCGCCCGCGTCTCCCGCACCTACTCCCTCTCTCTCTCGCCCGCGCCCACGCTCGAGACGGCCGGGATTCGATTTTCGAATCCCGCCTCTCTCTCCTCCCCCACTCCCCCACGTCGGCCAACGATTCCCGCCTCTCCCGGCCACGTCCGGACCCCTCCTCTTCTATTTAAGCACCACCGCCACCCCCTCTCTCTTTTTCCCCATCTCGCTAAGTCCTCCCGTGCTCCCTAACGCCCTAGCGCCGTCGCCCTCCTCTCCACCGCTGCCGCCGCTCCGGTCGCCGCTAGCCGCCGCTAGACGCTGTGCTGAGCCGCGCCGTCGACGCCGTCACGTTCGCCGTCGTGCGGGTCGTCCCGTCCACCCCTCCTCCGTCGGAATCCGTCGCTGGAACCCACTCCGTATCGGGCGCCGGTGAGCACCGCCATGGCCGCCGCCTTCGGCCGGCGTTCTCGCCCTCTCCCATTTTCCTCTCTCCCTCTAACCCCTCTCATCTTGTTCGCTAGGTGGTTCCGGAGCTCGTCCCGCCGTCGCCATCGACCTCCGTCGCTCGCCGTCGTTGATCGTCGTCGGTGAGGCCCCTCCTCCCCTTTCTCCCTCTCTCCTGCGCTATCACCACCCGCAACGCCGCGACGCCGCCGCCCTCCGACGCCAGCCGGTCGCCGCCTCGCGTCGGCGCTGCGTGCGCACCGCGCCGCCGCGCGCCATGGCCGCCGGGCCGGCTTGAGCCGTGCCCGCGCGTGCCGGCCGCGAGCCATATCCGTCGTCCGATCTACCGGGCAGTAGAACGGGGCCGTCCGTTCGGCTGCCCGCGTAGCTGCCGCGTGGCCGCCGCATCGGCGCCACGTGGTGCGCCGCCTCTTTCCCGGTCCATAGACCCGGTCCACCGCGGACCGCCACCCGTGCCACTGCCATGTGGGGCCCGCATGTCGGCGCCGCCCCTCTCTTACTCTAGATTTATTTATTGCGCAATAAATCAATTAAGGATTTTTCTGTTTATAGTAAAAACACAGTGAATCTTCTAAAATTCATATCTAATTCATCCGAGCTCCGTTTAAGCCCATTCAAGTCTCAGTAAATCAAGAAAAATGCATAGAATCCACTAAAAATGGTTTTGTTGTCTGTTTCAGTAGTCTTATAGCCTGATTGTATTGTTTGCTTTGTATGTCGCTTAGATTCCGGCTCTCCCGACGCTCTGGTGTACTTTGAAATAGTCGCCGAGGTTCCTCCAGCAGCAGAGCAAGGCAAGTCATGCTTGTCACTTGAACATGTTTATCCTATATTGCAAATGCTCCATTGTTTTCCTTCAAATACTGCACTGTTTTATAATATTACCATGGGATGTTTACCTACTGTTATAGGCATGCTATTTTGTACCATGTTCCTTTATTAGCTTCGGATATAACGTGACTAGATATTGGACTAGGGGTTGCTTAGCCATGCTTAGTTCAACTAGCACACAATGGGGAAAATTATATTAATGTCTAGACTTCGGGTTCTAGGGTTGATGTTGGATTAGAGCCACCGTCCTGGTGTCGCTTCTTTAAAATATGTTAAATGGTGGGCTGTGGGTGCATGGTTTTGCTAGTCGCACCCATGGCAATTAAGGACCGGTTCGCGGGAAACCTGGAAGAATTCCTCGTACTAACCACAAGCCAACGTGGGCAACGGCTGGGCTTGTAGTGTAGCTTTCCTATAGCTAACGCATCCAGGCAAGGGTGCGTGTGATGGAGTTTTGATGGGCCCTGCGACAGCCTATGCGGCTTCCGGATTCACCTAGGCACGAGAGGGGACTGCCCGCTGCCTTGCGAGGAGTGGGGGTGAAACCTGAGGTGTGGTGTGCTTGGTTAGAGGGGGTTATGCGAAGGGTCCTGTCACGGCCTCTTTCCGGTATGTCGTGGTGGCATGTCGGCGCACGGAAACGTGTCGTGGGGCTGTGTCTTGTGGGTACAGTTGTACACCTCTGATCAGAGTAAAACTATTCGAATAGCTGTGCCCGCGGTTATGGGCGGTCAACCAGATTCACCGTGATTAGTCTTACCCTAGTTTAGTCTGATGGAACTGATTAGTTCAGGTGGATGGTTGGTCCTGTCGCAACGTGGTGTAGCGTTGGACAGTGGATGGTTAATATTGATTAATTATTACAATCGTTTTTACTGCTTTCAACTACTGTTTATAAATGCTCGCTTTATGCAAATGAACCACTCTAGCTATCCTTTGATTACTCTGCATCATACCCCTATTCCGGTATGACTTGCTGAGTACAGTGGGTAGTACTCAGTCTTGCTCTATTTTCCCCAAACCCCCAGAGTTTGAGTATGCGTAAGATGGTGGCTTTTTAGAGGAGTAGGCTTCGTCCGTGCCGTCGAGGATGCCTGTGGAGTGGTGATCCCGCTGCGGTCCAAATCAAGGCTTAGCTCCAGTTATCTTTTAATTTTCCGCTGCATCTATGTAAGACTTTTATAATGTTTGTAAGACGTGGATCTGTATGTCAACTTTGTCGTTTGTGTACCCCGGCCGGTCCTGGACGGGGATTTTAATGCACATTCTGCTTGGAATTCTATTCGGGAATTTCTGGGCGTGACACCTTCCCTCTCGGTGACGTCATAAATCGAGTTTAATTGCGCAATAATTCGTTAATAATTCTAGAAATTCATTTAAATGGCTCAAAACTTCTAAAATTTACATCTAATTCATTCGAACTCCGAATTGAGCCATTCAACTTGCAATATTCATCTAAAATTAAGCTCTACATGTTTGTTTACTTTTCATGTACTGTTTCCTTGGTTTTTATTAGTGTTTTTCCTCGTTTTGCGTGCCAGCGTGTAGAATCCGTCGTTTCGGAAGTCCGCGGTCGCGAGGAAAAGAGTTCGGAAGATGAAAGTGAAGAAGCAAGGCAAGTCACACATTCCCCTTGAGCATTTTGATCCTAATATATAAATGTTTTATCGTTTGCAAATAAAACTGCACATTTTGCTAAATACATGGGAATAGGGTTTACCTATCTGCTCACTTGTGCCATGTTTACTTTATATATGTCCTTTGTCAACATTGGGTAATAAATCAACTAGCTCATGTTACTTATGTGACCTAGCTAGAACTATATGCTTAGCCATGCTTAATTACCACTAGCTCAGTTGATGGGATAATTACAGTATTAGACCTTTTTAGTACCAGAATGAGCTGCGTGCTCTAGATATCTGGCCACGCTTCATGGCCGTAATTATCCAACTAAAATGCGACTGAATGGTGGGTTGTGGGTGCATGGTTTTGCTAGTCGCACCCATGGCAATTAAGTACCGGTTCGCGGGATGCCTTGGAAGAACTTATCGTACTTACCACAAGCCAGCGTGGGCAACGGCTGGGCTTGTAGTGTAGCTTTCCTCTAACTGACGCATCCAGGCAAGGGTGGGCGTGATGGAGTTTGGATGGGCCCTGCGACGGCCAATGCAGCTTTCGGATTCACCTAGGCACGAGAGGGGACTGCCCGCTGCCTTGCGAGGAGTGGGGGTGAAACCTGAGGTGTGGTGTCCTGTCATGGCCTCTTTCCGGTATGTCGTGGTGGCATGTCGGCGCACGGAAACGTGTCGTGGGGCTGTCTTGTGGGTACAGTTGTACACCTCTGATCAGAGTAAAACTATTCAAATAGCCGTGCTCACGGTTATGGGCGGTCGACCAGATTCACCGTGATTAGTCTCACACTTAATAAATCGACCTAATGCACTGTAGTTCAGGTGGGTTGGTTGGGCCTGTTCAACGTGGTGTAGCGTTGATCAGTGGAGATTTAATCTTGCCTTAATTACTCAACAGTTTTACTGTTTTGCTCAATAAAATGCTTTACAACCGCCTTTATGCAAATAGCCACCAACCATCCTTGTATCCCCTTGCACGTATGCATCATTGGTGTCGCTTGCTGAGTACGGTGGTTGTACTCAGCCTTGCTATTATTCCCCTTTTTCAGAAGTGTAGTGCTTCTGAGCTGAAGGCAAAGTTAGAAGACCAAGGCTCAAACCTCAGATGAGTTTTGCCTGTGGTGTGGAGCTGAAGCCCCGCTAGGATCGCCTTTTTCTACTGCTACTTTCATTTTGGTGTCAGGACTAAGTGCCTCTTCTGTAAGTATTTTACGCTTTTATTTACGTTTGGAAATGTATATTACTTGCTGTTTTGTGTACCCTGGCTGGTCCTGGACAGGGATTTAATACATAAAATAGTCAGGAAATTTGGGCTAAATTTCTGGGCGTGATATTTACTATCTCATATCTTGCAACAACCTAGACTCAGATTAACAACTACAACTAATTTACCTCAGATTTCCAGATAATTGTTGGCTACTTATATTTAACCGTTGAGAGAGCACTTACCTATAAACCCATATATAAGAGATATAAAACAGAGCAACTATTCATCATTTCAATAAAGAGAACTAGCTTGTCTTACCTAGCATGACTCAAAGCTATCCTATCTTTTTGGTATTTTCTATTTTGTAACTTTTTACATTGTTTTCAAATTTATAGGATGCAATTGGAAAGCAAATATGCAATTGGAAAGGGAAATATGCAATGTGATACAAGTTACCTCAGTGGGAGAGAGATGAATCCCTAAAAGCGGAAGTACGCTTGAAGGTCATCGTGTTGTTGCTGCATCATTTTGTTGATGTTGGCGAACCGAGCATCAATATTCTGTTGCCATTCTTGCGTCTGTGCTCTGTGTTCCGGGAGGTTGTACCGGATCTTTCCCATCTGCACATCAATGGTATCCATTCAGGTTGTACCGGATCTTTCCCATCTGCACATCAAGGGTATCCATTCTCTTGGTGATTTCACCCAAGTCCCAACGAGAGGAACTCGAGCGCCATTCACTTGGAGATGGAGGCATACCACTTGATCTGGGGTTGTCCCCCCATCGTATGTCATGAGGTGCACGCCACCGGTCTTCACTGGCACTTTAAGGTGCTGTGGCGTGGAGCTTGGGTCCTTCCAGGTGCATCCCCAGTTGGTTCCCAACCTACCTCATACATCTGCATGGGTGTTGAGGATGGTGAACTTTCTCGTTCATTCCATGCTATGTTGCGCGTCTCCCTATATGCTCCACCTGCACGTGATTCTTTTATGGTCTGCAGGGGAATGGTTAGTTCATGATAGTTGTACATATGATACCCCACATTTGGCAACGGAATTACATTTGTACAACCGGGGAAAAAGTAAATCAAAGATCCATCTACTCCATGTTTAAGAATATGCCCTTGCACTAGATAATTCTTATCAATACACGGACGAGCAGCTGAGATAAAAGCAGTTTGGTCACTAATGACCCCTAGCCCTTTTGCTATCCAAGTAATCAGATATGTGCACTCAACAGAAGCAGAAAATTTTATACTTTCTAACCATTGCTTTAACATACATTTTACAGAAGCAATTTTAATTTTTCTAACCATGGCAAATATGATAATCAATTCTTCCCCCCTAATAGGTTAGGATCACCTCTTGGAAATAAAGTCATAGCAATCCATTTGTGCATGAGCCTAAGTGTAGGATTATGGATATCATTCGTCCTAGGTTTCTTGTAAATTGGAGCACAAGAAATATCTTCCCAAAACCTATTTTTCTCAAACCCAAAAGTTCCTTTCTAGAAATCGCTTTTACAGGAATCGTGAAAAACAAGAAGTGTACTTAATCCTTTCCAAGTAAGTGTATACTTTTTATGGAAAAAGTGAAAGGAAATTCCATCTTCTATTTCTTTCGAAGTGCACAGAAATTGCAAAGTAAGCAAACGAGAACCAGGCTCATTTACCACAGCAAATCTCTGCCAACCAACAGCTTTCCAAATAGCACAAAAATCAACATCCATACCTATCTTTTTCAGCAGCTCCGGAGAGTATTCTCGCATGTGAGCATACTCCCGGTCACTCATTACGTTGTAGGCTTGTCTTTCCCAATCGTCGACAAGGTCGAGGTTGGTGTCGTTCACGAGAAGTCGCGGAGCTTCGGCATCTTCCATCGAGACATCAGCTGATGAATGAGCGCTAGACTCATCATGATGACTTGACGAAGAGCCGGACCACTTGAATAGACGAGACAGTCGCCTCCTCATTCTGCACAATGGAGCAAGAATGGACTAACTCGGCGGCGGTTAGAATAGCAAGAGTTTCACCCGCCGGTTAGTTTCACCAAAGCAACTTGGATATATGCAACTAAGTATTTAAATTTGAGGGGAACTATCAAAGCTTGAATGAGCTTGAGAGCAAACTTTGCAGAGGGAAAGAAAATGTGTTGAAATGGGGTAGATTTCCCTCTCTCGACCGGTTGGCTTAAGTAGTGCACCCACAATGGTCAAAACTGACCTGTGGGGCCCACTAGCCGTTACCTCAAAAAGGGAGGCATCCGATTGTTGCCTGTCCGGTTCGGCCAAACCCCTGGTGGGCCCAACCGGCCTCACTTTCGACCGTTGGATTCCAACGGTCAGTGCAGTCGTGGCACAGTGAATTTTCATTAAAAATATTATTTTGGTTTGCTCTGAAAAATTCATTTGAAGAATTTCCTCAAAATTAAAAAATCCTAAATGCAATTTTGGAATTCAAACATGGGTTGATGCAAAGATTTAAATTGTTGAAAATAAATATGCGAATACACACCAATTTACTTGTTGGCGAAGGTCACATCATTTTATGCCCGACGTGCAACACCGTACCTCCTTGCAGTTTAGTGCGCGGATTTTCCACCCATCTCCGGAGGTGATGGAGTGGGCATCTTTGGTTTTTTCTTTCCACACCTTCTTTGGTTTTGGTACGGATGACGGCTTCCTCTGAGCCGGCTGCTCTAACTTTTTGGCCGGTGTACTGGCTTTTACCAGCGTCCTCCTATAACGGTTCCTGGGCATTGTTGTTTCCTTCTCCAAGAAATTCTGCATGAATTTCACCAGGCTATCCATCTTGAGCGGCTCCACTTCGACTACTTGAATATTCTGCGGGTTTGGCCCGTACTTTATTTTGACCATGGAGCATTGTTCAGTCCTCTGCTGAAACTCAAACTTTTCCTCCTTCCCGTTGATATGGAAACGGATACTTCCCGTTCCCACGTCAATTTTGGCTCTTGCGGTGCTAAGGAATGGACGCCCCAGGATGAGTGGCGTCTCTTTTCCCATATCCATATCCAACACCACGAAGTCCACCGGGATAAAGAAATCCCGTATCTTGACTGGCACATCCTCCGCTATCCTGCTGGGTAACGGACTGATGAGTCAGCCAATTCTAGGCGCATCGGTGTTGGTGCCAACACCGTAAAGTTGAGCTTGTCAAAGACGTCCTTTGGCATGACGCTGACACTGGCTCCGAGATCACACAGGGCCTAGTCGAACTGCTGTGCCCTGATCGAGCAGGTGATTGTACGACACCCTGGATCCTTCTTCTTTTCCGAGAGCTTGTGGAGTATTACGTTGTGGCACTATTCCGTCAGCTTAACCACCTCCGTTGTTGGAAGCGGTCTCATGTTGTTGAGGTAACGGGCATATATTAGTACTTGCATAGCATCCAACAATGGCATGTTGATGTCGATGTTCTGGATTACTTCAACAAAATGAGCGAACTGCTCATCCATTGATAGTTTCTTAGTCCGTTGAGGAAACGACAGCAATCGTGTGTCATAGTACTCCTGTGGCACGAGCTGCTCCGGCTAAACCTCTTTGTCAGCCGAGTCACTAGATGGCTCTTCTCTAGCTATCCCATTAGTTCCTGCAGGGTTAGGATATGGTGGATCACGAGTGGACTTACCTCCTCTCGTCATGATCGCCTTAACATTTTCAACGGATGAGTCGGGTTGCCCCAGAATCCTCCCCGATTCATTTGCAGGGATAATGAAGCCAATTGAGCTAGTTGGGTTTCTATCGTTTTATTGAAGCTCAGCTGGTTTTGAAAAGCGGAAGCGAAGCCATCTAACTTAACATTAATATTCTCAAGGATCTTGTCATTGGCAGCGAGCTTTTTGCTTAAAGCATCAGTGGTTTTAGCTTGCGCAAAAATGAGATCCTTCAATGAGGGTTGGTTAGAAAAGTTACCATTGTTATTACCTCCTTGATAAGACGGGTGTGGTTGGTTCTACCCCTGACGTCCTTGTGGACGATACCCGTTGTTGTTGTTGCCCATGTATATCGCCTCCTCACGGGTTTCCGGGCAATCATTCCCAGAGTGACCCGTGCCACCGCAGACTTCACATGTAATGTGTGAGTCCAAGGCCTTGACGGTGCCTTGAGGCCATTTGTCGTGGTCGTCCAAGCGCTTCATGAGCAGGTCTAGCTTGGCAGCGAGTAATTCCGTCTCCTTGATGGTGTGCATACCTCGCTGACAGGTCTGGAGTCGTTCCTCACTCCAACCCATACTGGAGACCATCTTCTCTATTAGATCAACGGCTCCACGAACTGTCTTATAGAAGAATGCTCCTCCAGCCGCCGCATCAAGGTGATGGCGGGACATAGGAGTGAGTCCATTGTAGAAGTTCTGCAGGATTAGCCAGTCGTCCATCCCATGATGAGGATACGAGGCCACATATTCCTGAAATCGTTCCCATGCTTCAGGAAAGGACTCGTCCCTTGTCTGCTGGAAACTGGAAATCCTTCCTTGGAGAGCATTGGTTTTGCCCATCGGAAAGAACTTCGAGAGAAATGTCGTAGAGCATTTGTCCCAGGTGTTGACAGCAGCACGGTTGGCATAGAACCACTGCTTCGCTTTCCCAAGAAGGGAAAACGGGAAGAGCCATAGCCTGACGGTGTCTGGACTAACACCCTTTATGGTGTACGTGCTACATATCTCCAGGAACTGCTGCAGATGAGCGTTGGCATCCTCTTTAAGCTTGCCACAGAACGGGCTAGCCTGCACCATTGTGATGAGGCTGGACTTCAAGTCGAAATCCACGTCTCCCATGTTGATTTGCGGCCCAATAGCCACATTGTCAGCAGAGGGGGTAGCGAACTCACGAAGGGTCTTGTCAGCCATAGTCTTGAAAATCGGTGGCGCTGGTACGGCTAGTTCATCTGTCGGTAGAGTTTTCTGTGGAGCAATGACTCGCGGCCTGACGCTCCGGAAGAAAGCTTCTGGATTTTCATTAAAGTTTTTCGGCAAGTTGAAACCAGTCATGCACTACCCTATTTTCACAACAAAAGTGAAAACAACCAAGGTTAGCCTACAAAGGGCAGTGGTTATACAGAGGTAAATATAAAGTATTAGTTCAGGTATTCTCTATTATGAATCTTCCCCGGAAACGGTGCCAGAAATGCTTGTTGGTATTTCTTAACGATATTATTAGAAATATAATTCCCAGCAATTGTGCAGAAACACTCTTGGTATATTATGGTTACAGAGTTTATCTGCAAGCGCACTGATATACTATTGTAGCATTTTACGTGAGAGTATTCGAAGGGTATCGTATTTATTTTATCATGGTTGATGGCTCCATAGCTGAGTATCATGCTATAGGACCGGTTTATTTGGCAGGAGGTGTTTTCCCAAACTATTGGCCCCTGATCACTGGCAATCAGCCGACTGCTCAGCCAATTGCTCCCAATGCGCCATCAGCTCAGCCGACAGCACCAGTATCGGCTCCTGCACCCGCTGGACCATCATCGGCGCTAGGTCAACTAATCAATCCTCGATTATTGGTGAGAGAGCAGCCACAGCATAGTGAGCAAAATGTGAATCGGATAACTCAGGAGCAAGTTATAGCTATGCTCTTACCAACTCAGCCTACTGTTGACCCAATCCAGCAGCAGCTGGTTTAGCAGACGCCACCAAGTCAGCAGGTTGCTCAGCCGATTCAGCAGCAAGGTTTGCTTAATGCATCGGCTGGGTTCAGGACACCCGATAATCAGCTGAGATAGCACGTTGCAAATCGAGTTGTCCTAGAGCATTTGGTTCATCATATGCAACCTGATCAATCGGTGATACCTCAAGTTATTCCTGAACATTTGGTGCGTAACATATAGCCAAATTTTCAGAATTACCAAGGGGGCAATTTGAACTACCAGTATCAACCACCATTGCCACAAGTTCAATATCAGCAGGGAGGATCGGCTAAGCCTCAGTTCGCTCCTTATTACAATCAATTCGAGCCTGTACCGCAGCAAGCATGTCACATCCTGATTTTTGTTTCAGGATTTATAAATTATTTAAAAAATTAATAATAAAATTTATATTAAATGTTCTTTAATTTACAAGTGAAGCTAAATGTGGGAAATAAAATTTCCTAAATATAAAGCATGGATGGATTTAATTTTTATTAAATTCTCCATGATTAAGTCAACTCTCTGAAATTTTCTCGGATTTTTCAGAGCTCAATTCCTAAATGATACAAAGAATAGTTCAGTAATTATTTGATCATTAATGACTAATTATAAATGTTAAGAGCTTTTCTTGTTTAAAAATCCTTAAATTATAAATTGTTGTTTAAAAGGAATTTTTAGAAATGATTTTAAAAGCCTAGAAGAGAAGATCTAATTTTAATTTGTTAAATCTCAATATAAAATTGGGCTAGATAAAATTTTGTTAAATACTTTGCTTAATTCTATAATTCCTAGATTTTTCTGGGATTTATTTGAGCTAAGGAAGTATTTTTAATAAATGGAATTGCATTTCATGAATAATTTAAATTGAAAAAGGTTTTTAAAAGTCTTCTTTTGGCTTTGGGCCGAAAGTCGGCCCAAAACCCCTCTCTCTTTCTCTCTCCCTCCCCGGCCCAGTCGGCCCAGTCCGCCGCGCCCCTTCCTCCTCTCTCTCAGCCGCTGACAGGTGGGCCCCACCTGTCAGGCCTGTCTTCCTCCTCGCGCCGCCGCCGCCGCCCGAAACCCTAGCGCAAGCCGCCGCCGTCTCCTTCCAAATTCGGCCGCGCCTTTCCTTCTCCAGTGAAATCGTTTGAGGAGAAACAATCTTCGGGATCTCCTCTACCTTTTCTCTTTTGGAATCGTCGTCTAAATCGCTTTGGAAGTTCGTGGATTCGAGGTCGATTCGGATCGGTCTCTCTCTCTCCGAGCCTGAACTTTCCTTCTCGCCGCCGGTCGCCGTGGGCCTTCGCCGCCGCCTCCTTGCCACTTTAAAAGGACCCCCGAGCTCTCCTCTATCCGCCGCCACCTTTGCCTTAGCCCGCCATCGCGTCTAGCGCCGCCTCCGCGTAGCCCTAGCCGCCGCTGTCGTTGCCGTCGGTTCAGCCGCGCCGCGCCGCCGTTGCAGCCGCCGTCGCCACCATCGGGTTCGTGAGGTCGTCGCCGTCCCCGTCCACCGCTTCGCTGCCGCCGAAGACCGCCGGAGCATCGCCGTCACCGTCGACCCGAAGGTTGCCGCCGCTTCTTCCTCGTCGCCGGCGCCGTCCGTTGCTCTTCCGCCGTCGTTTTGGTCACCGGTGAGTTCGCCGCGCCGTCCGCTTCGCGTAGGTGTCTTCCGTTTGCGGCGCCGCGCCGTCGTTCGCCGGCGAGCTTGCGCCGCCCGAGCCGCCGCCGGTGCTGACGTCATCGCTGATGTCATCGTCGCCGCCCGTTGTGGTCCGGCCGTGGACCGGTCGATCTCGGCCGTTCGTTTTGGATAAGATCGATCTCGGCCGTCCGTTCCCGTGAACCGCTGCCGTGCGCCCGGTCCACCGCAAACCCTAGCCGCTGACGCAATAATTCTCTTTTCCTTTTCAAAAATAATTCATTATTGCGTCATAATTCAATTAAAATCCATATAAGTGTTTTAATCCGATTTAATCTTTAAAAATTCATAACTAATTCATTGTAACTCAGTTTAATGTGGTTCAAGTTGCAAAAGTTGTATAAAATAAAGATCTACATATTAAAATTGTCCATAAATTGAATTAAATTTATTTAATTCTTTTTAAATGGGCTTTAATTAGATTTAATCTTGTAAAATTCATAATAAACTCATTTGAAGTCAGAATGAGGCCGTTCAAGTCTCATAATTCATCTAAAATTATGATCTACATGTTTGTTTACTTTATATGTACTGTTTATTTAGTTTTTATTAGTCTTTTTCTTCGTTTTGCGTGTTAGCTTGTCGTTTCCGTCGTTGCGAAGGTTCGTGAGTGCGCCGGAAGTATTCAAGAAGATTAATTGAAGACCGATTATTGCAAGGCAAGTCACACAGATCCTAAACACAATCCTTTGAGCTTGTTGATCCTATATTTAAATTCTCTATTTATTTCAACTGTGCATTTATTTTCGAATGTCACTGGGTGGTGTGAATCTATTCCTTTGTTATGGCCTGTTTGCATTGATTACTTTATTCATTGATACCTTGGGTTATTATAATTGGACTAGTTGAGCTTTATATATATTGGTTCAACTAGATATTAGATATAATTGCTTAGCCATGCTTAGAAACATTAGCACACTATTGGGATAACTTATGACTCACTATTATTTAATGATGGCTTAATGATAGTTCACGATGGTCAATCGTGATTGATTAATTAATTACTTGCCAACTAAAACTTGATAATGGTGGGTTGTGAGCACATGGTTTTGAGAGTCGTGCTCATGGCAATTAAGGACCGGTTCGCGAGCTACTGTTGTGAAACATTAACCGTGCCAACCACAAGCCAGCGTGGGCAACGGCTTTACCTTTTGTATAACATGATTCATTGCGGAGCACCAGACTGAGAAGTGGCGGAGATAAGCCCACGGGGGTCGCTGGGGAGTCCATGCCTTGTTTTATAAGGGGGTGATTATGATCCAGGAATGGTGCACTGTGGTGAGTTGTGTTGTGCAGAGGGTATTGTCACAGCCTCTATTCGGGTACTTTCCAGTATCGCGACGCATGGTAGACATGATGTTGAGGCTGTGTCTTGTGGGTACAGTGGTACACCTCTGGCCAGAGTAAAACTATTCGAATAGCCGTGCCCGCGGTTATGGGCGAGTTGAGCAATGTTTTTCGTGATTAGTCTCACACCTCTCACAATAATTATGGATGTTATACCTGGTAATAATTTGCTTAGCTCCTGGTTTGGAGATTAGATCTGTACAGCCGGGTATGGTTGTTCAGGATGGTTGGGCCTGTGCAGCATGGGTGTGCTGTTCAGTGTTGATTAAAATTTCTGATTAATTACTCCACTGTTTTACTTCTCTTAAATGTTTTGCTAAATGCTGCTTTTGCAAATGAGCCTATATTATGCCATCCTTTGGTATCCTTGTGCACTTGCATATTTGCTGTGTGGCTTGTTGAGTATGTCATATGCTCATTCTTGCAATAATCAATCAACCTCAGTTGAAGAAAAAGATCCAGAAGGAGAAGACGTTTGGCTTATACCCCAGTTGAGCTGCCTGTGGGAGTGGAGCCGGAGCTTCGCTAGATTTTATATTCCGCTGCAGTTTTCTTCATGGTGAGGACTAAGTGCCTCTTAAGTAAGTATTTATCGTTTTAGTTAATTTGATGAATCTGTATATTAAATTGTCAGTTTGTGTACCTCGGCTAATTCCTGTACGAGGATTTTATGCACAAATAAGTTCGGAAATTACTAGTGAATTTCTGGGCGTGACAAAGCACAGGGAGTACCTCAACAGAGACCATGGGCCGATATGATTGCTGATGTGATGAGGGAGCAGTTTGGGCTTAAGCCGAAGGATGATGGAAACTTGTATCGGCATCCGTACCCTAAGTGGTTTGAGAGGGTTCCATTGCCTAACCGATTTAAAGTTTCGGATTTCTCAAAATTCTCAGGGCAAGACAGTGTTTCAACCTACGAACACGTTAGCCGATTCCTAGCTTAGTGTGGTGAGGCATCGGCTGTTGACGCCCTAAGGGTTAGGTTGTTTCCTTTGTCTTTATCTGGATCGGCTTTTACTTGGTTTTCTTCTTTGCCATATGGATCAATCAACAGTTGGGCCGATTTGAAGAAGCAATTCCATAGTTACTTCTATAGCGGGGTTCATGAGATGAAATTGTCTGATCTAAAAGCTATTAGGCAAAGGCATGATGAACCTGTGCAGGATTATATTCAGAGAGATGAGGAATAAGTGCTATAGCTTGAGCTGGACTGATGCCCAGTTAGCCGATTTGGCTTTTCAGGGTATGATAGCTCCGATCAGGGAAAAATTCTCGTCCCAGGACTTTCACAGTTTGTCACATCTTGCACAGAAGGTAACCTTGCATGAATAGAGGTTTGCAGAGGCCAGAAAGAACTTTAAAAAGGTCAATCATGTCTGTCCTTACATATATGGATCTGATGATCATGATGATGATTCTGAGGTAGCAGCAGCCGAGTGAGTTATAAGCAAGAAGATTATGCCATGCCAATGGGTATAGAGTTCTGGAAAAGAAGAGAGGTATGACTTTGACATTACAAAGGCCGATAAGATTTTTGACTTATTACTTCGGGAAAAGCAGATTTAACTTCCTGCTGGTCATATAATCCCATCGGCTGAGGAGCTAGGCAAGAGGAGGTATTGCAAGTGGCATAATTCTGGGTCTCATTCTACTAATGATTGTAAAGTCTTCAGACAGCAGATCCAGGCGGCTATTGAGGGAGGCAAAATCAAGTTTGATGATTCTAAGAAGCCGATGAGGATTGATGGCAATCCTTTTCCAGTCAATATGGTACATACAGCTGGTCGAACAGCCGACGGACGAAAAGCTCGAGGTGCTCAGATCAATTCGGCTAGAATTATCAACAAGTACCAAAAGAAGTATGACAAGCAGCAGGTGAAGCATTATGAAGAAGATAATGGCGGTTTTGATCCTCATTGGGGCTGTGAGTTTTTCAGATTATGCTGGAATGAAGGGATGAGGCTGCCATCTATTGAAGATTGTCTTGGATGTAGTAATATTGCGGAAAGTTCAAGCCGATCTTATAACATGGGCAATCGGCTAAGGCAAGCAAGGGTTCCTGTTCATCAAAGGTTGGGCCTGGTGAATCAAGATTGTGACCAAGGTGGTGATGAAGACATAAAAAATCAATGGTGCCCTTCTGGTATTTTCACGAAGAATCAGAAAAGGAGGGTTCAAAGATTGAGGAACAGAGAGCGCTTCCAAGAGGTCGAGCAAGAGATTAACCATCGGCTAAAGAAAACAAAGCCGAGGCAAGAGTGGCGTGTTAAGAACCAAGTTGCTATAGCCGATGAGGTCTATACCGATGAAGCAAAAAGGTTGGCTAAAGGGAAAAGTGTTGTGACTACGTCAGCTAACATGGTTTTCATGTTACGAGCTGAGTTTGGAGCTAATCAAGCCGATGTTGATGAAGTTGAAGAAGAATCGGCTATGTTAGTTTTATCGCCAGAGCAAGCGGTCTTTGAGAAGCCAGAAGGGACAGAAAATCGGCATCTCAAACCATTGTATATAAATGGCTACGTCAATGGGAAGCCGATGTCACGCCCGAAAATTCACTAGTAATTTCCGAACTTATTTGTGCATAAAATCCTCGTCCAGGAATCAGCCGAGGTACACAAACTGACAATTTAATATACAGATTCATCAAATTAACTAAAACGATAAATACTTACTTAAGAGGCACTTAGTCCTCACCAAGAAGAAAACTGCAGCGGAAAATAAAATCTAGCGAAGCTCCGGCTCCACTCCCACAGGCAGCTCAACTGGGGTATAAGCCAAACGTCTTCTCCTTCTGGATCCTTTTTCTTCAACTGAGGTTGATTGATTATTGCAAGGTGAGCATATGACATACTCAGCAAGCCACACAGCAAACATGCAAGTGCACAAGGATTCCAAAGGATGGCATAATATAGGCTCATTTGCAAAAGCAGCATTTAGCAAAGATTTAAGATAAGTAAAACAGTAGAGTAATTAATCATCAATTTTAATCAACACTGAACAGCACACCCATGCTGCTCAGGCCCAACCAAACCTGAACAACCAACCCCGGTCGTACAGATCAAACCTCCAAACCAGGAATTATCCATTCCAAACCAGGAGTCAAATTAATTATCACATTATTAACATTGATGAGTAGTGTGAGACTAATCACGAAAAACATTGCTCAACCTGCCCATAACCGCGGGCACGGCTATTCGAATAGTTTTACTCTGGCCAGAGGTGTACCACTGTACCCACAAGACACAACCCCACATCATGTCACCATGTGCCTCAATACCACCACGGTACCTCGGAAAGGAGTTGTGACAATACCCCTTGCACAACATAATCCATTACAGCGCACCTTTCCTGGATCATAATCACCCCCTTATAAACAAGGCATGGACTCCCCAGCGACCCCCGTGGACTTCTCGCCACTTCACAGTCTGGCGCACTATATTGAATCATGCTATACAAAAGATAAAGCTGTTGCCCACGCTGGCTTGTGGTTGGTACGGTAAATGTTTCACAACAGTAGCTCGCGAACCGGTCCTTAATTGTCATGAGCACAACCATCAAAACCATATGCTCACAACCCACCTTAACCAGATTTTATTTATCAATTAATTAACATCACACGATTAACCATCGTGAGCGACCATTAAATATAACCATAATAATAATGTAGTATATATGATTCATCCCATTAGTGAGCTAATGTTTCTAAGCATTGCTAAGCAATTATATATATAACATTTAGCTGAACCAAACCAATACATAAGGTTCAAGCTAATCAATTTATTACCCAAGGTATCAAGGAATAGGGCATTCAATGCAAATTGGCCATAACAAAGGAATAGATTCACACCACCCGGTGACATTCGAAAATAAATGCACAGTTGAAATAAATAGAGAATTTAAATATAGGATCAACATGCTCAAAGGATTGTGTTTAGGATCTGTGTGACTTGCCTTGCAATAATCAGTCTTCAATTAATCTTCTGAACACTCCTGACGCACTCACGAACCTTCGCAACGACGGAAACGACAAGCTAACACGCAAAACGAAGAAAAAGACTAATAAAAACCAAATAAACAGTACATATAAAGTAAACAAACATGTAGATCATGATTTTAGATGAATTTAGCAACTTGAACCACTCAAAACCGAGTTACGATGATTTAGTTATGAATTTCCGAAGATTTAATCTATTAGAAAAAACAGGAAAAAGAAAAACGATGATGACGTCATGATGACCTCATCAATGGCCGGACCAAGATGGCGACCTCGCCGGAGATTGGATGGTCGGCTGCGACTTTGGAGGACATGAACACGTAGAGGACGACGAGACGAACCCAACGGTACTCACCCTCGAACCAAACGACGAACGACGACGGCCGGCGACGAGGTCTATTGGCGGCGCGGCTTCGGTCGGCGGTGGCGACGGGACTCCGGTGACCGGCGACAGCGGGGAGAGAGCGGCCGGGCTTCTCCACACCTCGGCGCACCTTACGGCGGTGACGGCGACCGGCGGCGACGACGGAGGCGGCGGCGCGACGCGGATGGAGCTCGGCCGGCGACGACGGCGGGGCGGAGCACGTGGCGGCGGCGCTGCGAGGCACGGGAGAACACGGGAGAGGGGGCAAACGAAAGAGGAGGACTAGGGGGTCCTATTTATAGCCTTGGATTGAAGAGATCGGACTCCTCCCGCAAGAAATCGATCCGGAAAATCAAAAAACTCGGTTTTGGAGATAAACTCGAAAACGAGTTCGATTCGGATAAGATACTCAACGATTAGCTCCGATTTTTGAGGGTAAAGATAGAGGAGGATAAGAGGAATATTTCCCCTCAACTAAATTGGAAAAAAGGAGCAACGGGGAGGCGAGATTTAACGGAGGAAGCGGCGGCTGCACAGGGCACAGCACGGGCGGCTCGGCTCTGTCCAGAGCTGGAAGATGAACAGTGCCAGGGAAGTAAATTAGACTTTTCCGGCTAGGCTGAGAGGAGAGGAGGCGGCTCAGGTTGGGCCGGCGGAAGAGAGAGGAAGGAAAGGAAGGAATGGGCCGAAAATGGCCCAAGCTGAGGAGGAGGATTTTATTACTTTCCCAATTAAAATAATCACTTAAATGATCTTTGAATTGTTAAAAATACTTCCAATGCTCAAATAATTTCAAGAAAAATCATGAAAATACTTGGACACTCAAAGTACTTAACAAAATTATAATTAGACCATTTAATGATTAATTTAATATGTGGGTAATTACTGAAATGCTCTTTGTATGATTAAAAATTAGGAATTGAGCTCCGAAAAAATCTAAGAAAATTCCAGAGAGTATAATTAACCATGAAGAATTTAATAAAAATTAAATCCATCCATGCTTTATATTGAGGAAATTTTATTTCCCACATTTAACTTCACTTGTAAATTAATGAACATTTAATATAAATTCTAATAATAATTTATTAAATAATTTATAAATCCTGAAATAGAAATCAGGATGTGACAAATCTACCCCCCTTACAAAGAATCTCGTCCCGAGATTCGGAACGGCTAGAAAGAAAAGGGCATAGGTAAACTGCAGTCTACCTTATTATTCCATAACTCAGATAATTATTCTAAGGCTTTAAAGAAAACTTCTGCTGCTTTGAAACTGGTGGCTGAGCTGTAATACTTGAAGACGCAACTCTTGAAGATGCAACTGGCACTGCATTGGCTCCTGTGACGATAATGTTGTTGACTTGTGGCTGCTGATGCTTTGTCTTCGGACACTCTCTTGCAAAGTGGCCTGGCTTGTAACAGTTGAAACATACCTGCTGCTCCCTTCCACTACTGTTATTCTCTTGAGACTGGTCCTGCTGAACTGGCACTGGCTGATTAGCTTGCCCGATGTTAACTTCATTGCTTCCATTAGTCTCTGATTTGATCTCATCACCGATGTTCAACTGCTGCGATTGTCCTTGACCAGCGGAAAAAGGTTCACCAATTTGGAGTGGCTTGATATGCTTCCTCTGGCTACTATCCTGTGCCTCCTGGAAAACAATCCTTCCTCTCTTACGATTGTCCATCCTATTCTTCTTGTCTTCCAGTCGAATTGCTTTGTCAACCAACTCCTGAAAATCCTCATAGTCATGAGAGATCAACAACCAAATGAGTTTTGAATGTGGAGCTGACAGTCGGCAATAAAACCATCCCTACAACGTTCTTTGTCATCGATGGGAAGGGTTCCTACATCTTGTTGCTTGGAAGGGATTGGATTCACGCCAATTGTTGTATTCCTTCAACCATGCATCAATGCTTGATTCAATGGCAAGGCGACAAGATTGAAATTGTACCAGCCGACAGGTCAGATAACGTTGCTAGTGTTGATTTAGCTCTTTGGGAGAAAGATGCCAGGACTTAGCCGATCAATTGTTGAACATCGGCTGCCTATCAAACCAGGGGTTAGACCACACTAACAGCCTCCTAGAAGATGCAAAGCCGATATGCTCGAACATGTCAAGGCTGAGATTAAGCGGTTGTATGATGCTGGTTTTATTCGTCCTTGTAGATATGCCGAGTGGGTTTCTAGCATAGTTCCTGTTATCAAGAAAAATGGCAAAGTCAGGATGTGCATTGATTTCAGAGATTTAAATAAAGCTACCCCAAAGGATGAATATCCAATGCCAGTAGCCGATCAGCTGGTTGATGCTGCTTTCGAGCACGAGATATTGAGTTTTATGGATGGATGCAGGGTACAATCAGATCTTTATGGCCGAAGAAGATATCCATAAGACAGCTTTCAGGTGTCCTGGTGCAATCGGCTTGTTTGAGTGGGTTGTAATGACTTTTGGCTTGAAGAGTGCTGGAGCTACTTATCAAAGGGCCATGAATTATATATACCATGATCTAATCGGTTGGTTGGTTGAGGTCTATATCGATGATGTGGTTGTTAAGTCTAAAGAGATAGAGGACAATATAGCCGATTTGAGGAAAGTTTTTGAGAGGACTAGGAAATATGGTCTAAAGATGAATCCGACAAAGTGTGCATTCGGTGTATCGGCTGGCCAGTTTTTGGGATTTCTTGTTCATGAAAGGGGGTTTGAGATAACCCAGAGGAGTGTTAATGTGATCAAGAAGACTCAGCCTCCAGAGAACAAGACAGAATTGCAGGAGATGATCGGCAAGATAAATTTTGTTAGAAGGTTTGTCTCTAATTTGTCTGGTAGATTAGAATCTTTTACTCCATTATTGAGATTGAAAGCCGATAAAAAGTTCACTTTGGGGGCATAGCAGCAGAAGGCTTTGGATAGTGTTAAAGAATATCTTAGCTCTCCTCTAGTTTTGATTCCTCCACAGAAAGGAATACCTTTTAGATTATATCTATCGGCCGGTGAGAAGTCAATCGGCTCGGTTTTGATTCAGGAGCTTGAAGGAAAATAAAGGGTTGTATTCTATTTAAGTCGTTGGCTCTTAGATGCAGAAACAAGATATTCTCCTGTGGAGAAGTTGTGCTTGTGCTTATAGTTTTCCTGTACAAGGTTAAGGCATTATCTACTGTCCAATGAATGCACTATAATATGCAAAACCGATGTGGTTAAGTACATGTTATCGGCTCCAATTTTGAAAGGGAGAGTTGGAAAGTGGATATTTTCTTTAACTAAATTTGATCTTCGGTATGAGTCATCGAAGGCAATCAAGGGATAGGCTATAGCTGATTTTATTGTTAATCATCGTGATGATTCAATCGGCTCGATTAAGGTTGTTCCCTGGACTTTGTTTTTTAATGGATCAGTGTGCACTCATGGTTGTGGCATCAGCCTGGTTATAATGTCCCCTCGGGGGACGAGTTTTGAGTTTGCTTACACTATTAAACCTTATGCAACTGATAATCAAGCTGAGTATGAAGCAGTTCTCAAGGGATTGCAATTACTCAAGAAAGTTGAAGCCGATGCTATTGAAATTATGGGCGATTCTTTGCTGGTGATCAGTCAGATGGCAGGAGAATATGAGTGCAAAAATGATACATTGATAGTTTACAATGAGAAGTGCCGAGAGTTGATGAAGGAATTTCGGCTGGTGACATTGAAGCATGTATCTCGAGAGCAGAATATTGAAGCTAATGATTTGGCCCAAGGGGCATCGGGATATAAGCCGATGATCAAAGATGTCAAAGTGGAGGTTGCCGCAGTAACAGCCGATGATTGGAGGTATGATGTGTATCATTATTTAAGGAACCCATCTCAATCGGCTTCTCGGAAGTTGCGCTATAAGGCGTTGAAGTATACTTTGTTGGATGATGAGCTCTATTATCGGACGATTGATGGGGTGTTGCTTAAGTGTTTGGGTGCCGATCAAGCTAAGGTTGCAATCGGTGAGGTACATGAAGATATTTGCGGGACTCATCAGTCGGCTCATAAGATGAAGTGGTTGCTTCGGCATGCAGGATATTTTTGGCCGACAATGTTGGAGGATTGTTTCAAATATTACAAAGGATGTCAAGATTGTCAAAAGTTTGGATCAATTCAAAGAGCGCCAACGTCGGCTATGAATCCTATCATCAAGCCATGGTCATTCAGAGGTTGGGGAATTGATATGATTGGTATGATTAATCCACCATCAAGCAAAGGACACAAGTTTATATTAGTGGCGACCGATTACTTTACCAAGTGGGTAGAGGCGATTCCTTTGAAGAAAGTTGATTCTGGGGATGCTATACAATTTTGCAAGAGCATATAATTTATCGATTTGGTATTCCTCAAACCATTACAACCGATCAAGGATCAATCTTCGTATCCGATGAATTTGTTCAGTTTGCCGATAGCATGGGTGTCAAATTGTTGAATTCTTCACCATATTATGCACAAGCTAATGGGCAAGCCAAGGCGCCTAACAAGAGTTTGATTAAATTGATTAAGAGAAAGATTTCTGATTATCCTCGGCAGTGGCATACTCGATTAGCTGAAGCATTGTGGTCCTATCGGATGGCTTGTCATGGTTCAATCCAAGTTCCTGTTTATGGCCATGAAGCTGTTTTACCCTGGGATGTTAGAATCGGCTCAAGAAGAACGGAGTTGCAAAATGATTTGACAGCCGATGAGTATTATAATCTCATGGCCGATGAAATGGAAGACATAGTTCAATCCAGATTGAGAGCCCTTCCAAAGGTTACCAAGGATAAGGAGCATGTTGCTCGACATTATAACAAGAAAGTGGTGCCAAAGTCTTTTTCGGAAGGTGAACTTGTATGGAAGTTGATTTTACCGATAGGAACTAGAGATAACAAATTCGGCAAGTGGTCACCCAATTGGGAAGGACCGTTTCAAATCTATAAGGTTGTATCCAAAGGGGCTTATATGTTGCAAGGACTTGATGGTCAAGTTTATGGACGAGCACTTAATGGCAAATACTTGAAGAAGTATTATCCAAGTGTTTGGGTTAGTGCATGATCGGCTGGTGCTGCCGATACATGATAGCTGACGTGTTTACATCGCCTTGGGATGGCCGAGATGGTTATATCGCCCTTAGTTTCATTATCATAATCGGTTGTGTTTTTTCTGATGTAGTATGGCCGATATGATTATGTCACCCTTAGTTGTTTTTATATTGTAATCGGTTGTGTTTTGCCGATGTACAATGGCCGATATGGTTATATAGCCCTTAGTCTAGATTGTAATTTTATCAATGCCTTCGTCATTGCAAAATTAGGGGGGCACATGCATACAACAGTTGCAAATTTTTGAGAATTTTGAGCAAAGATGCAAAACGAGAAGTTATATTAATCGGCACAAAGGATTATGATTACAAGTTATGTCTTAGCTGATTACAAAAGTTTCCTAAGATCTATTACACAAGAAGTCACTGAGACAAATAGCGCTGGATAGCCGATATATCTCTCTACCTAATTTGTTCTACTTCTTCGATGGCTTGGGCGTCTTGAGCATCAGTTCCAGAGATGACTTTTAGGGACCTGGCCATGTCAGCGACATTTTTTATGGCCGATTTCAACCTTGCCTTCTGTTATTTGACAACTTGTGGGAGATCGGCTAACTTTTTGTGTTCCAGATCCAGTTCGGCATTGCATTCTTAGAGTTGTGCCAAGAGCTCAATCTTACGAGCTTCAAGCCGATCAATATTTGACTTTATCGGGCCCTCAGATAGCTGATCAAGTTTGGACTTCTCTTCATGCACGAGTCACCGATTGGCCTGGATTGTGGCTTCAATATCCCAGCGCTCCCGACGTTCTGCTAATCTCAGCTTGGCCTTCTCCAGTTTGAATTGATGTTGTTCAAGATAAGCAGCTAGAGTGAGGACGTTGGCTAGTTCTTCCAGGATCAGACCTTGAACTTCATGAAGCCGTGTCCTAATTGATCCACAGACTACCACCAAACTGTCTAGAGATGATGCCTCTAGCCGAAGAGAAATATCTTCAAGAGTTTTCTTCACATCATCGGATAAGGGAGCTAAAGCTTTGCTGGTGGTGTCTTCTTCTGTCTGATCAAAATAATCCCTGATGTCGAAGGAGAACAAATCGGCTAGGGCCTGCAAGAAGAAATTTAAAGACAGTTGATTATCAAGAGGAGCAGCGGGGTGTTCTTCTTCCTCAACATTATGACTACCTGCGGCCGATGGAGTACGATTATTTGATTCGGACTGCATAGGAGGTGAAGGAGGAGGAGGGGGCTGCAAAATGATAAAATGTTATGAAAGATCGGCTATAAGGATAAGGACTTATATGAAAATCTTCCTCACAGCAGTCTTCTTTTTCTATAAACGCAAGATTAATGAGTGATCGGCTATGAATAAACATGACTACAAGAGGGGATTAATGTAAGTGATTTACCCTTAAAATGTGAGTTGGAGCAGAAGGGGTTAGAGGAGTTTGCTTGGGAGAAGCTGATGGAGTTTTTTCTGTGTCACTCACTTTGGCTGCAGCTTGATCGACATCTTCTTCAATATCCTCTTCATCCAGAGCATGCTCGATGGATGGATCTAAGGCAGGTAGGTCATCGGTTGGCTTAGGCTTGTTCTTCCTGGTCTTCTTCTTCGGAGCCAGAGCTGATGGATCTATAGTCAATGCCTTGATCTTTCTCTTCTTGCCGGTATCGGCTGGTTCTCTGATTAGCCCTTGGAGTATACTTGAGGTCTTGGGGGCATGATAGCCGATGAGTGGAGGAGTTAATCCACTGCCATTTGGCAAGAGGCCTGAAGCGTATTCAATATCTCTGCCGCTGTTGCTCTTGTGTCACGTCTTGATAAATTCATCCCGAAATAAAAATCATTTTCTAAAAGGAATAATAGAATTAATTAAAATTCGAAAAGAAATTGGCAAACACTAAAATGCGTACAAGAAAATTTCGAATGTGGCCCGGAGAATTTTCGTTAAATTCTCCTTGGTCTAAAATGAGCCCTCAAATTTTACTTAAATATTCAGAGCACCGGGAATCTTTATTAAGCAACAACAACTATGATCAAAGTTTATTAAAAAGAAAAACCTAAAAATAATCCTCCTTCCTCCTTTGGGCCAAGTCTGGCCCAAAGTCCTCCCTCTCTCTCTCTCGGCCCGCGGCCAAAGTCCTCTCTTCCTCCCTCTCTTTCTCTCCCTCTCCTCTCCCTCCTTCTGTTGGGCCTCCCCTTCCCCCACGGCCCAGCTCCCTTTTCCTCCCCTCCCGCCTGGGCCACGTCCCTCGGCCGCTCCACCCAGCCGCCCCAGCCTCCCAAGCCACCCCACCCAGCCGCCCCAGCCTCCCGAGCCGCCCCCCCCCCACGCGCGCCGCACACGTGCTGACCGCGCGCCCGCGTGGGGCCCACGCGCCGGGTCGTCGTCCTCCTCCCGCCCGGCCTCCTCTCTCTCTCCTGGAAACCTAGTGCCATTCCTCCCCAAAATCCAGGCGATTCAAACTGGGAATTCCGAAATTCCCAGTTTTGGAATTAATCCCCTTTCCTTCCTCTTCAATTCCCCCCAATTTCCCCCTTGATTCGTGCCCTCTAACGCCCGGAACGGCCGTGCCATTCCCGGCCGCCTTCCATGGCCGCCAGCCACAAACTCCACCGCCGTTCCCCGCTCCTCCCGTGGCCGGCTCCCTCCCCGCGCCTATAAAATGGAATTCCCATCCTCCGTTCTATCGTTTTAGCCTCATCCCGAGCCTCCCCGTGGTCGTATCACCCCTCCCCGCCGTCGCCCTTCTCTTTCCCCCGTGCCGGCCGCCTCCAGCTGCCTGTGCAGCCGCGCGTGAGCGTCGGTCAGCCGTGCCATCGCGTCCCTCGGCTCCGCGACGCCGCCCTCTTCTCCGGCCTCACCTCCTCCTCGCCCGAAGCTCGCCGGAGCGGTCTCCTTGTCGGTGTCCAGTACCTTCCCGTCTCCGGCCAGCTGCTGTTCGTCGCCGGCACGCCGACCGACGTCACCGTCTCCTCCGTCGACATCGCAGCGTCGTCCTCTCCTCCGGCTGCTCCTTTGTTTCGCCGGAACACCGCCGTGCCGCGCCGGCCTCTCCATCCGCCTCGCCGGAATTTCCCCGGTCGGCCCTTCCTCCACCCGTGCGCCGTCGGCCGTGCCACCACCACCTCCGGCATCGCAGCGGCGAGCCAGCGACGTTGTCGTCGGCATCGCCTTCCCTCCATCCGAACCCCTCCGCTGTCCGTCGTCGTCGTCACCGTTCGTCCTCGACGTCGACGTCACGTCGGTCGCCCGGCACATCGTCTCGCGGCACCGCCTCCGTCGTCGGATTCGCAGCGGCGTGTTCCGCGCCGTCCTCGCCTCTGTGCAGCTGCTGCCGGCTGCCACGTCGCCTCCTCGCCGGCCTCGGTCGTCGTCGTCGTCATCCTCCCGTCGTTCCCGGTCGTCGTGGCGTTCGCCCGTGGTTCGTCAAGCGAGCCGCTTCAGCCCCGTCGTCGTCTTCGTCCTCGGCTCCGCGTCGTCAAGCCTCGTGCCGGCCGTGTCTCGCCTTCGTCCAAGGATCGCCGCCGAAGTCGTTCCCTCGCCGTTCGCCTCCGTCTTCCCCGAGCCGTGTCCGCCGTGCCTGTTCGTCATCATCGTTCCCACGCCTCGTCGCGTGGTGGTAAGGATCCCTCTCCCTCGCTGCCCCGTCCTCGTCCTTTCGGTGTCGCCCGTGCCCGTTGTGCGGTTGTCGACCACGGTACCCGTGTACTGGTGTCGGTAGTCGTTCGCTTGTGCGTGTGGTGACCATGTTAGTGTGCCCGCTCGGTAGCCGCGTGGTTTCCACGTGTGCAGCCCGTGTGGTGTCTAGTGGAGTCCATTTGTCGGCCACTCGCCTCGGTTGACACACGGGATTCGCTTCCGTCGACCCGTGGACCGTCTCTGTGTACTCGGTCTACTGTGGTCCCTTAGGTTGACATGTGGGGTCCACATGTCAACGGCGCAGTCTTCCTATCTTTTCTAGGCTAGCGCTTACACATGTTTTATAATTGCAAAACCTAATTACAATAATCCGTAAATCTCCATGTAATAGCATTAAACTTCGGATGATCATATCTTAGTCGTACGAACTCTGAATCGACCCGTTCAAGTCTCCTAATGTTTATTATAACCTAAAGAACCATGTGCTTTCGTTTTATGTATTGTTATTGCTTCTTTATAGGCTTGTAGCTTTGCTTGTGTGCTTCGCGTAGCTTCTGTCGTTCCGAAGGTTCTCGCAGCGTGGTTTGCGGTCGTCGCCGAAGGTTCGGAAGGCCGTTCTCTCTGAGCAAGGCAAGTCACATCATCCTTGAGCATATTGAATCCCAGTTTATAAAATTATTTTGATTTAAATTAATGCATTATCGCTTTATTTAAATTCCCGCGTTATCACTGTTTTATTTAGCCATGCCTATTTACCTTTGTTATGGCCTTATTATTATTGCTATTGTTATTATTGCCTTGTTCACCCTAGGATAAACAAAACCCCAACTAGTGGGTACTCTATTAACGGTTCCACTAGTATGAATTTAGGTAGATGCTTCGCTCATTAATTAGGCAATATTAGGTGGTTTTATAACTTTAGACTTTGGGAGTTCTCATATCATTTCGACACTGTAGAATGGTTGGCTTGTGATGGAATTGAACACACACCTCCCCCCTCTATTCAAAACTCCCAAAATGGTTTTAGGCTGGGCTCGAGGTGCAGGGTTTTGCTGGTAGCACCTCGGCCACTATAAGGACCGGTCTTCGGGCCTCTGTTGCAAAGCACTACCGTACTAACCACATGTCTAATGTGTAAGGCTTAACTCGGTGCTCAGTCTAGTCCTGAACAAAAGGACACGGATAGAGATGGATGAAGTCGTTGCGACGATGGATATCTCTGAGGCAAATGAAGGCTACACGAGCTGCGGCTCGGTAATCGAGATGTCTAGGCAAATGAAGACTACACGGGTCGGTGCCCGTTAGTCGAGATGCCATGGCACTGGACTAGTACGTGGGTGGTCTCACCCCTATGCGTGTGGTGCACCCGGTCTAGATCCTGTTGCTAGGGGCTCAATCCTGGCCTGCCTGTCCCGAGATACCGGCCGTAGGCAGGGTTGGGTCGGTACTTTTGTTCACGGCTAGGATGGGTGAAGGGTTATGTCACATGTTTACGACGGGTTCCAAGGTCATGGAATGCGGAGTAAAGATGTGTCTTGTGGGTAAAGATGTACACCTCTGATCAGAGTAAATCTATTCGAATAGCCGTGCCCTCGGATATGGGCAAGCCTAGCAATGTACCCAAGTTAGTGGTTTCATTCTTAAAATTTGCTTAACAACTAAAATGTAGAAAGGTTGGCCTGGGTTGGCTTGGGACGAGCTGGGACCCAGGTCGGTTTGCCAGTTCGATCTGAATCATCGTAGGCCTTGGGTTAAGGCAGGTCCGTGTGGGTCCACGGCCTTGATTAATAATACTATGTAGCTCTAGGATCGTCTTTATAAAATAGCTTTGGGCAACTAAGCGACTTTTAAATGCTGTTTACTGCAAAACTTAACCCCTATATTATTACCCCTTCTACTCCCTTGCATTAATCATGCATCTCCCGATGTGACTTGCTGAGTACGGTGGTTGTACTCATTCTTGCTCTATCTCTCCCCTCTTCAGTAAGAAAAGCTTTGGAGAAGAAGCCCTAGGTGGAGTCCTGGCTTATACCCTAGTTGAGTGCCTGTGAAGATGGAGCCGTAGGCCCGCTAGTCCGCTGCTGTTTATTTTTGTCTGTCAGGCCTGAAGTGCATTTGTAATAATGTAAATATTATCGATATAATAAAGATGTGCCTTTTGTATCATGTTTGTATGGTGTACCCCGGCTTTTC
This sequence comes from Oryza sativa Japonica Group, assembly GCF_034140825.1. Classification (NCBI taxonomy): domain Eukaryota; kingdom Viridiplantae; phylum Streptophyta; class Magnoliopsida; order Poales; family Poaceae; genus Oryza; species Oryza sativa. The sequence continues at coordinate 14,761,742 of NC_089046.1, forward strand.
CTGGGACGGGGATTAATACACTAGCGTTCGGCAAAATGCAGATTTTCTCGGTCGCGACATCTTGCGAGGGGGAGAGGATTCTGTTGTCTGCAAGATATGAAGAGAAGTTCGTCAAGTTTCAAGTCGGCTAATAATTGTTCAAACAGAATTGACAAGAGTAAAGATTTACTTGAGGAACAACATCGGAGAACAAATCTGTCATGTACATAGAAGCCGGTTGATGGAAGATATGTTGTTTCCATTCACCCCACCATACGTCAAAGTTCTTGATCCTGAACCTTGCCAACTCTATGTTGTCAATACTGCCTAGAGAGGGTCCTGGGATGTTGAGCAGCCGATCCATCATTAGAGTTGACGAAATTTCCCCTCAGCATTGGATTTTATCGGCAAAGAATAGGCCGATTGGTAGCTGTCCCATTCCAAACTGCCTGGCAGAGCTCATTGGGTGATAAAATTCATAAGAAACTTGTATGTTTCTTCCTTGATGAATGCCGACAGGAAGGATGTAGGGACTGATCGAAGCTGAGAAAACTTCTCTGGATTTCTGGTATCTCTCATGATTGATATCTTCAAATCTAAAGTCTGATGGGAGATCCAAATCGGCTGAATTCTCATAAAAGAACCAAACACGAGCATCTTTTTTAAAGCCTTCATAAAAGCTGCAGAACCAGTCCTTGAGCAGCTCAGGGAGATCCAAATCGGCTGGTGTGGATGCATAGTCCCCATAGGACATACACCTGCGGTGGGTGCGTTCTTCTCCATCATCATCTATAATCGGCTCTAGTCTTGGAAACTCGGCTTCTGTCACGAGTGGCCGATTGACAGCTTCATTACTACCAAATTCAGCCAAGTTAGTAGCAGCCACCATGGTCCTCCTGCGCCGACGATGGAGCCGACAGCAATCTTGGCCAATGCGTTGTTCAGTGTTTTATATATGTAGCCGAGGAGGATTTTGCCTAGAGGAAATTGCCTTTTTGATTCCAGGGCTTCGGCTACAAACTGCCAATTGGTTGTAGGGCCACAGCTGGATCCACAAAAGAGGAATTTTTCTAGCCACATCAGCAGGAAGGCCACATGTTCTCTAGGGGTAACAACTCCTTTGCGCATGTATGCTGCCACATAACCAGACCAACCACCTATACTTTTGGTCCTGAAGTCGAATCGGTTCTTAGTGTTCAAGCTCATGGGGTTTGCCGATGAAGTTACATCTAATCCAGTGATCATGGTGATGTCGAATAGAGTTGGGGTCATCGGCCCTTCGTTGAACAGAAAGGCGTTGATAGTGTTGGACCAGAAGTATGTGGCAGGGGCCATTAAGGGTTCGTCCTTAGCCGAATTTGCTTTGGTAAGGGCAAGTGCTTGGCCGATTCCAATCTCATCCCAGTGTGTCTGCTTACTAGCCGATATGCGCTTGTACCATGTAGTCCAGCTTTTCTCAGGGAAAGTTTTTTCCAAAGATGGCCAAGACTTAAATGTTTTTCCAATGGCTTAGATTAGGGTTGGCTAATTTAAAGGGGATTCTGTTGGTTTCGGCAACGATGAATTCAGTAGGGTCAAGATCACCAATCGGTCCAAGAAAATAGTGATTCTCATGCGACAGGCTCAGAATTGCGACTAGATTGGAAAGATGCTACGAATCCAGAGAGAATAGAGAAGAAGAAAACAAGATGAGATTGAGAAAATCGATCTATTACGAAGAGAAAAGAGATCTAGCCGATGGGTAATTACCTCAACATACTCGGCTGATGGCGCAGCAGATGGGCTGGCGGAGGTCGACATAGCCGCGGGAGGAAATTAATGTTGGCCGGAGAGGAAATCGCCTTGCGCACCGAGGGGATCGCCGGAGAGAGAGAGAGAAAGAGAGAGAGAGAGGATGGAGTTTGCTTCGGCGGTGAAAACGGAGGAAACGGTGTGAGATTTCTCGGGGGCAACGGTTAGTATTTAAAGCGCTGGAATAACGGTCGGAAAAGGCAATTGCGATATTCTCTCGGAGTCGACGTATGATAATCTAAGTATCAAAGATAGAGATCAGATCAAAGTGGAATCCAAGTTCAAGATCGTTTTGGAAACAGAGTAAGAATCAGCTAAATTCGAATCGGCTGCGATCTTAATCAGCAGAGTTCGAGTCGGACAAGGTTAGCCGATTGAGCCGAATCTGACAGTGTGGCACGATATACGTTGTCGGGTTAGGTTAACAAGCTTCACGAGGATTGCCGTGCATGGATAGAGTCTTGAGGAGGCAATTGTATCTATTAATTAGGATATTTTATGTAATTTCCTTAGAGATATGTTCGGGCAAAGGTCTGCCGCAAAGACTTATGGTATCTTAGAGTTTGTTAGAGATAAGAGTCGTGTCCGATATGGACATATTTTGTAATCTCGGATATAAATAGACCCCGAGCCCCATGTAATCTCGGCGCATCGCCACCCTTTTTCTTTCATTTTGTTTCGACAAGTTCTTGCTTTCGGGTTGAGCTGCATCGGTTTCGATCTTCAACAAGAGGTAAAACTTGTTGTGGCGGCTTGCTTTCTCGGGATTAGTGCTTCAATCTTTATGATACTCTAATCTTGTTTATGTAATTCGTCGAGTTATCATATATCTTACATAATCTCCGGCAATATTGCTATCTAACCGTCGATCGGCTAACGTCTACTACTGGAAGGCAACCGATTAGGTTAAATACTGACATTGACTTAGATTATATAAGATATCTAATCAACTGGCACGCTCACAAACCTAAAGGCAAGCTTTTGGACTTGCACTAGAGTTAAGTAGATCTCCCAGGCCTCGTGTTTTTACATCAACATGAGTAGAATTAGAATAGTCTGTTAGTTATTCAATTCTTCCAGAGATTTCGGGTATAGCTCTAGTAGCACTTCTCTCTTTTGTAAGACTTTATCCATTAATGAAGTATTCTTCTCTATATAGTTTTGTTCCTTTATTTTACTTATATAATTATTCGAGTACCAACTTTAGTTCATACTTGGCTCATACTATTATGTAACTAGCTTACTGGAGATATACAATGGTATTGGTTTGTTATTCATTTATTTGATTGCTCTATGCCATCTGCAGAGATGTAGAGTAGTATTTAGTAATGTCAGCAATGTGCTTAGATTATTAGATGTCACTAAATGGTACTATATGCGATAGATCTGTAGATTTAATGTCAGCAAGGTGCTTAGATTACTGAATTAAATAAATACAATACCTTGGAATACATTCGGTGAAATGCTATAGTGGTATATCCGTGCGCTTGTGGATTAGATCTGTAACCGTATAGAATACCGAGTAATATTTCGGGCGTCATTCATGGGAATTATATCCCTAGTAATGTTGCTAAGAAATATCAACAGCGACCTTTGGAAGCACGTCTACCCATCCTATAAATATAGGGGGCCAAATCTGATTGAAACAACAACCAATCAATAGTTAAAATCAATTTATTAACCATATCCTCTATATATTCTATATCTACTGTATAGACGAGAGACGTCAAGCAATTGCGGGGATTATAGGAGAATAATTTGGGGTTTAGCTAGTAATTAAAGGGTTTACCGTAGATGCCTGCCGAGTCCAGAACCAACCGGAGCGTGTTCACCTTGACAGGATCCCTTCCATTTGTTCGTTTTATGGCATCTACCTCCACTGCGGTGGTGTGTCTCCATGTGCCGTTGCGGATTGCACATAACGTGCTCAATGTGTGGTGGCCCGATTCGATGTCAACACATATTTTTTGGCAAATCTGCTAGGAAATGATTTCGGTTGTCATAGCCAAATCCCTAGTTCTCTACCATGGGCTCTTAGACCGATCTTGATCAAGACAACGTCATGACCTCGGATTATAATGAGTTGCTGAAAGCCGATTGCCACCAAGTTGAAGCTCACTTTGAAGAATTACCGCAAAAGATAGCTTCATGATACTGCAATATGAGGTAAGGCGTCATAAATCAAGAAAATTTCATGGTGCCCATCATCAACAAATCAAAGTAATAGCCGATTCTAGCAATGTCCATGTTCTCTCATTTGAATTTGTTCAAATAGTAAATGATGTTGTTATTGCTAGTTTAAACAATCGATTTACTTCTCGTTTACTTCCTTTGGGAAAACCTTCAGTACTACTCTGGAAAAAACTCTAGATGCTCGCGTTAGGGATATAGAGAATCACCTAAATAGTAGGTTCCTAGGTGGTGCATCTACATCCTACAACGAGCATATGTAAGGTATTCCATAGGATTTTTATATACCAAAATACCGTGCACAACAAGATTGGCCGATAAAAAATACCAATAGTACAATAGATCCTAGATTTACTTCTGCGACACAGTACACCGGTCCAAACGGTGTATTACCGCTGGTCAGACCGAAAACATCGGCTAGTTAGACTGGTGTAATACAGCCAGTGCGACCGGAGCTACCGACTGGTCAGACCAAGGGGGCATCACCAGTTAGACCGCTCCTAACTAGTGTTGTAGGATCAGCTCCAGCATCTGCGGTTCCTAGTTTCCTACTTGTCCTATGACGAATAGCTATAATTGTTCCAGAACAAGCTTTAGTACCTTATATTGTTATTGCCTCTAATGCTCTATCACTGGTGGAGAAAGCATTTGTAGTCCCAGTTTGTAACCCCCCTTTAGTCCTGGTTTTCAATCCGGGACTACCAATCCGGGACTAAAGATCGCTATCTTGAAATAACCGGGACTAAAGATCTTCGAGCTGACCTTTTTTTTCCATGGCCCTGTTGCTGCATGGATTATATATATATAAACCATGCATATATATGTTTCAATACATATATATGCATATAATATATATATATATATATATATATATATGTATATATATTATATTATATTTATATATGTTTCAATACATATACATGCATAATATATATGTATTTATACATATATATGTTATGCAAATGCATATGTATATTTATATATATATATATATATATATATATATATATATATATATATATATGATAGCAGTTAACATTTTATGTGCATATATATATATATGTATATATATTATATTATATTTATATATTATAACTCGATTTGAATCTTGGAACCCATACTCCATGTAGCACCAGTTAATTTACCTATATATATATATATATATATATATATATATGACCAAAATATAGCCATAGGGCTTTGAGCTATCGGCCATATGTCCAACGTAGATAATGATATAGAGGCAGTCGGCTGATAATAATATAGTAGAATAGTAATATATACTAATAGAAACCAATCGGGTAATAATGAAATTATAGGGTAAGTACTGATCCAAATGTTAAAGCATACATCGGCTGGAGGTCCGATGTCATAAAATCCATAAGATTAGATTAAACAGTGAAATATTTATTGTCTAAATACCTCATCGGCTAAAACCCTGATGAAACCCTTATTACGGTTCTAAACATGACTTGGTAGATCAAACTTACCTGATGTAGCACTAAGTATGAAAAGAAACATAATATCTATACCATCAAGCCTTTGGCTGATTCTAAGGGTGGTAGATGTCTAAGAAAATCTAATCTAGCAACACGATTTAGCCGATACAAGCAGAAACCCTAAAATGAGAAGTAGCCAACAGAGCTAAATTGATATGCTAAGACAAGATTAACAGAGACATATGATAAATAGGTAGGCAAATATATCAACCGAACAGTAGAAATTCAAGAGGTCGAATGTACTGATGCAGCCTTGAATGACGCTGATGAAGCCAACACAATTGCTAGGGCTGGCGGAACGTAGGAGTTACCCCTTCGCCGGAGATCGAACTGAACTGATGTAGCCCCGCGTTAGGTGCTAGTTTCCACCGGATGATAAGTAAAAACCTCAGGAAAGAGGGTGGCGATGCGCCGAGAGTAGTTGTATTGATCGAGAGATATTTTACAATGACCCCAAGTGTACATATTTATACCTGTTGTCGAATAGACAACTGCGTCACGTCGAAAGGCGTGGTTCTCTCAACAGTAGCTGAAAGTAAAGAACAATTGTATTACTTAGTAAAAAATTTTTGGATCCCCCCATTAGAAGGCCCTAGGGGGCTATTTATAGCTCTATTACAGGTTCCACCCTTAGGGTTTAGGTTTTATAAGGGAATTTACATGGTTACCCTTATGATAGGGTCATTATTGAGGGCACCATGTGTCCTTTACCTGCATGGGCCCCTATCGGGCCAAATAACCCGGCCATTACATGGCGAAGACACAGGAGGCATGACGGTCCGGTCCGTAGGGCCTCTTCTTGACAGGGTTCAGTGCTGGGCGAAGCCTTCGCCTCATCATCTTCGGCCCCGTGGCTTTACGACGAGGTCGTCATCTGGCGAAGCTCGATGTACAGCGTCTGCCTGTTTGGCTTCTTCCTGCATCCTTCGCCGGTTGCCTCTAGGCCGATCTTCTCGCCTAAGCTTTTGGTTTCGGCAGGTTAGGCCGAAGGCCCTTCGTGGTATGCCTCCAACAATCCCCTCGCGGGCCAGGGTGAGTAGGGAACATCGGCCAAGACCGTGCAAATCCTATTGTATACCACGAGACGCTCCCTTTCGGACAATGTTCCTGCCGAAACCTGCTTTTACTGCTGCAAAGATAGTGGTTCGATTAAGGTGTGGCGAAGCTGTTGTCTTGGTTTTCGCGCCTATGAACAGTGTTGGGCCTCTTGGGCTGACCGTTTGCTATCTTCGGCCTTTCACTGTTTTGGCCTGTGCCGATGGGAAATTACCATTCCATACACCCCTAGCCTACGTGGCAGGTTCTGATTGGGTGGTAGGCGAAAAGCCGCGCTGGTGGGCTATATATACCCCCCTCCCCCCAGTTTTCACTTTTACTTTTACCCTTGATTATTTTCGCCATCTTCCCAGCCGCCCGTTGTGCCCATCCGCGGTCAAGAGCTTTCGACGTCTCGCTAGCTAGTTCCCAGACCTTTTGATTTTTCCGTTCTTTCCATCTATGGCTCCTCGCAAACCGGCACTCATTTCGACCATCGGTCCCGACCCGTGTAAGGTTGGCGAAGACCATACCGGTTATCTTGGTGACGAGGCCGACCTGGCCAAGCTTGTTTCTGCCGGGGTCGTTTCCAATGGTGAGGCCTTCGCTCCAGGCAAGGCTACAGTGCCGAGACCAGACGGTGGTCTTTGCGGCCTTCTTCGACGTAGGGCTTCGGTTTCTGAGCAGCACTTTGCTGCCGGAAATACTTCGGCTTTTCGACGTCGAGATCCCAAACTCAGCCCCTCCGCCCTGGTTTGAGTCGCCATCTTCGACTGGGCTTGCCGGACAGCTGGGTTCGAGCCGACCGTCAAGATGTTCGGTGCGATTTTCTACGCCATCATCAATTTGAAGATGGTGGTTACCCCAGCTGGCACCCCGAGGACCATCTTTGGAAGTGCGAACTTCAACGTTCGCCCGGAGCTCTCCTACAAGTGGCCAGTGAACGCGTCCAAGCCTAAGTGGGATCGGCACTGGATGTCGAAGTGGTTCTACCACACCATCCCCTTCGAGGCTGGGTCGGACATGGCCAAGTCTATGAAATGGCACAACCGGGTCATCACTCCCATTATGAAGCCTAGGCTGGCGATCGATGGTGCCATGGAGGCCCGCTTCGCCCTGCTCCGCAAGACCGCCCTCCGACTCAGTTGCCGCGATCTGGTGGAGGAATTTTGCATGCTCCAGATTCGCCCCCTTTCTCAATAGTGGCAAATAGAGATCAACAAGGACGGGGAAGCGGACAAACTGCCGAAACTTGTTCTCCCCGGGAGAGGCGAATCGTGAGTCCCTATGATCTTTCCTTGTCATTATTTCCTGTTTTTTCTTCATACTTACGCCTTGTGCTCTTATTTTCGACAGTGCTTACGCTACCACAAGCCGAAGGTGAGGCACGGAAGATGATTGCCGAACTCACCATAAATGATTTCAGTCAACTGCTTACCCGCCAGACAGGCGGCAGGGCGAACCATGTCTTCTCCGGCGAACTGCCGGCCCAAGCGAACCCCACAAAAACCGTCTTAATTGACGTCGACGATGCTGAGCCTTCGCGTAAGCATAGGCGCGTGAAGGGTAAGAACGGCGAAAGTGTAAGGCTGCCACCTCGGTCGAGTCCGACGCCGACAACGAGGAGGAGGGCGAAGACGACGATGAAGGGGAGGAGGAAATTGTTGATGAGACGGGAGGGAAAACAACATCCCCAGGCTATACTCCAATCCCCTCCCACTTGCTCAACACATACTTTGAGTACGCCTGGCCAATATATGCCTTGGCGAAATACTTTTGATGCGACGGTCCGTGCCACCTGGTGCGCTTCGCACATCCCCCGGTGTATTTCCATTACCATCTCCTCACCTTCGGTGAAAAAGACACAGTGAAGCATGGGCTACAGCATCCTGGTTCGGTACAATTGCTCGGAGATTAACTTGTACTTGACAGCCCTGATCTGTAACTGTTTCGCCATTGCTTCGTCATCTGGCAGCCATCCCTCCTTGAGGTGTTTGACGAAAGGTGTTCGCCAGTCATCTGGTTCTTCGCCCAGTTCAACTTGGTCAATTCCCATGATGTCTTGGCTGTCTTCTGGCACACTTGGTGTGTACAAGACTTCGAAAAAGACTCCTGGCGAATGCGGTCCTCTGTAGGTAGCCAATTTTGCTAACGCATCAGCTTCTTCATTATGGCCTCGGGGCAAGTGTTCGACCGTTATGCCGGTGAAAATCTTGTCCATAGACTGAACGACCTCCAGGTATTTTCTCATTCCCTCTTCTTTAGCCTCAAAGGATTTGTCAACTTGGCTTGCAACAAGCTTTGAGTCCGTCCGGACTAGCAAATGCTGAATGCCCAAAGCTTTCGCTTCCCTCAGGCCCATTAACACTGCTTCATATTCTGCTGTGTTGTTGGTTGTGTCGAACTGTAGTCTTGTTGCGTACCGAATTGAAACACCTCCTGGCGAAGTTAGGATTGCAGCGATGCCTGCCCCCTTATGAGACCACGAACCGTCGGAGTGCATGACCCATGGTTGTTCGAGCGGTTCGGGCTCTAGGACAGACGTGGGTATCCATTTGGCCACAAAGTTAGTGAGGACTTGGGATTTGATTGCGGTGCGGGTGACAAAGTCCAGGTCGAAAGGTGACAGCTCGGCGGCCCATTTGCTTCGGTTATATCTTGCACCTGGCACCGTGCCTACGAAAACCGGCGTATGTACTCCCTTGTTGATTCCCCTGGCCTTTGGCGAATGCCCAAAAGGTCTTGTTGAGTTTTCGGCTCCTCATTGGTACCTCGAAAGTTAAGGACAAAAACATCGCGCAATTGCTCCCATGAGTAAATGCTATTAACAGGCAAATTTAAATACCAAGATCTAGCTATGCCATTGAGTGCAAGGTGAATTACCTTCGCCTTGGTATTCTCATCGCCATGAGCAGCTTCAATTGCGGATTTGTAGATGGATAGGAACTCTTTTGGATCCGTTTCTCCCGAATACCGTGGAACTGGGGGGTACTTTAACTGGGGCGACATGGGGTGATTCTTGATCCCCCAACTGAGGGGCAAACCCTTTTTGGCACCCGGTTTGATCATAGCCCCTTGCTGAGCAGGCCAGCTCAATTGTGGGTGTGGAAGTGCGAACGGCGAAGCCACAGCTTGCACAGGTGGTTGAGTTGCTGGCGTCGACTAGTGTACCGTGCCGAACATCATTGCCTGGTTTTGCTGGTCTACCGAAGTGACTTGCATCGCTATGGCTAGGTCGAACATTGCTTGATTCCAGACCTGATTCGACCGTTGGGCTGTTCCGTATCCTAAGGGTACGGCTTATGCGAAAGTTGTTGGTGCTTGGGCCATTGTACTTAGGTCGAATAGAGGAGGTGGACCTTGAGGTGAGGGCCCTTGAACTTGACTTGGCAAGGCGAACTGTCCCACCAGCTGCCTCGCCGGTGCACCCTAACTTGGGCTTCCCTCGGCCGGGGCCGGAGGCGAAGCTCTTGGTATATTGTTGTGGGGTTGGTTGAGTTGTTGCAGAAAAGCTTGGAACTGAGCTTGCAAGGTCGAAGCTGCTTCCATCATCGCTTGCGGTGTGTGAATAGGCTTCGGGTACTGGGCTTGAGGTGCTGTCGGGTGAACCGGTGCCAAGATCACTTGAGGTGTCGGACGCACGGCAACGGCTGGGGCGGGCTTGGCCAAGTACACCGGTGCTTGCGTAGCATATGAAGGAATGACTTGGGGTTGAGCGTAGAACTTCTAGGTGTGTGCCTTGGCTTGTCTTGCCACTTCGTACACTTGCTGCTATTCTTGTATCTGGCGAAGCGTGTCTTGAAGTTTAGCCATGTTTTCATGCATGGCCCCCATGTCAGCTTCGGCTTGAGCTTCGAGGTTGGCGTTGGCTTGTGAGGTGGTGATCGCCTTCGACGTCGAAGCTTGTCGGGCGAAGCCGCCCCTGGGTCTTGGGATGACAAGACCGCCTCTCTGACCTAGAGAGCCTTCGCCGCTTCTACATCAGTCAAAGCCGAGGGCGTCAAAGGCAGGAGATATGGTGGCACCGCTCCAGTTTCGCCCTCGGAGGCCGAAGGCTCTGCTCCTTCTTCGGCTACCATCTCCCCTTCGCTTCCACCTTCCTTCCGCTGGACAACTCTCTCCATGATGATCTTCTTCGGTGGAATCAGTGGTTTTGCTCGGAGGTCCCCACGGATGGCGCCAGCTGTTGTCGAATGGACAACTGCGTCACGTTGAAAGGCATGGTTCTCTCAACAATAGTTGAAAGTAAAGAACAATTGTATTACGTAGTAAAAATTTTTTGGATCCCCCCATTACAAGGCCCTAGGAGGCTATTTATAGCTCTATTACAGGTTCCCCCCTTAGGGTTTAGGTTTTATAGGAAAATTTACATGGTTACCCTTATGATAGGGACATTATTGAGGGCACCATGTGTCTTTTACATGCATGGGCCCCTATCGGGCCAAATAACCCGTCCCATTACTTGGCAAAGACTCCAGGAGGCATGACGGCCCGGTCCGCGGGGCCTCTTCATGACAGGGTTTGGGGCTGGGCGAAGCCTTCGCCTTCGTGCTATGGCCTTTGCCTCATCATCTTCGCCCCCGTGGCCTTACGACAAGGTCGTCATCTGGCGAAGCTCGATGTACAGCGTCTGCCCGTTCGGCTTCTTCCTACATCCTTTGCCGGTTGCCTCTGGGCCGATCTTCTCGCCTAAGCTTTTGGTTTCGACGGGTTAGGCCGAAGGCCCTTCGTGGTATGCCTCAAACAATACCCATGGGGAGATACTAGTCCTTGTAGGACAAGAAAAAACTTTCCTAAAGATAAAAGGAAAACATAAAGTCCTTATAGGACACTAAACACACTTTCCTAAAGATAAAAGGAAGTAACAAACTATTCCTAATTAATAGATACACTTGCCATGCCGCATCCTCCTTGAACTTGGACACTTCTGGATAAATTTTCTTTAATTGATCTAACTCCACCAAGAATACAACTGTTGGCGATTTGATGACTCCCATCGCCGATTCCAAGACTCTGAAGCCGACACTGACTCTAGGCCGATTGTGACTTCGGGCTTACCAAATTTTGGCGTTAACAGGTACCGTACCAGGTGGACCACAGGGTTGGGATGATCTCAGCGGTCAAACTTGATTGCAACTTTAGACCATCGAAGATATTGAGGTGTTTCCAGCTGAACGAAAAATATTGCTCGGCAAATTGCTTGTAGATGAAATAGTCCTTCGCAGCATGTTTAGAGTTTGGGTAATGCGAGCAAAATCCATTCATGATCTTGTCATAAGTACTGACGCGCGGTCGTTGGTACGGTGAATGTGTTATTGTAGCCACTAGATCCTCGGGCTTACGCTTGCAATCCTTGTGACTAGTTCTGCTACCACTCGCCCTGTTGTTACCGCCATCATTCTTGGATTTCCAACCGCTGCCCGACTGCTTGGAGGCCCGAACTGCTTCGTCTGACATGGCGTACTCATTAGCTTTCTCAAACATTTGCTTAACCGTCTTAGGAGGCTTGTGTCCAAATTTGTCGACAAGTAGGTCATCACAAACCCCTTTTGTAAATGCAGCGATGATGATGTCGTCGGTGATGTCAGAGATCTTGTTACGCTGTTCAGAGAAACGTCGAATATAATCCCTAAGAGATTCATTGGTCTTCTGGATCACATTGTAGAGTTCGAAGTGTGTGCTGAGTCGCTCGAAGGTGCCTTGGGAATTGGTGATGAAGTGGTCACGGAGCTCCGCCCAAGAACCAATCGTGCCTCGTGGTAACCTAGCGAGCCAGTTCCGTGCCGAGTCAGCTAGGGCAACTGGTGAATAATTTGCCATTGCCTTGCTATCTCCTCCTACTGCGTGGATTGCGAGGGTGCAAACGGTGAGCCATGACTCAGGCTCAGTTTTATCATCATATTTTTCGATGCCAGTTGGCTTGAAACCAGTCGGCCAATCCACTCGACGCAGGTCACTTGTGAAAGCAGCGACTCATTTATCGTTCCCATCGTAGCGGTCCGGTGTGTGATGGCGTTGTCGGTCGTCTCTGTCTACATGGCGACGGTTGAGGGTGTCACGTAAGTCGACGGGCTACCGTTGGTGAGGAGAGTGATGCTTTCGATGTCTGTCGGCAGGAGAATGCACGGATTGTTCCCGATGAACCCTGCCATCGTGACGCGATCTTGAGTTGGCAGCACTAAGACTTGGTTGGTGATAGTCCTGAGATCGGAGAGGTGGAACCTGACTGACAGATGGTGTATGGACCGAAGTAGAAGGCTGCTGAGTACTTCCCGAGTTAACTGGGACTGATGCAGTGATCATCGTCTTTGTTTGGTTGAGAATTTGAGCGACTATGTCTGTTGCTCCAGTAGTCAGGAGGTTATCTAAAAGTGTGATTGCTACAATTGCGTTCTGTTATGGGGTACGGAACACACTGGTGCCATCGATGTCTTGTTGTCCAATCAGCTCACGTGCCCGACGCCCCGACGCTAAAGCACGCTGCCTTCGTTCCTCAGCCTCCCTTGCTTGTCGCTCGTGCTCTTGCTGCTCACGCAACAATCTGTCTCGCTCTTGCTTTTGTCGTTCCCGCTCCAACCTGAGTCGCTTGGCTTCTTGTCGTGTTCGTTGTTCATAGGCTTCACGGGCGAGGCATTGTTCTTCTGTCTCATTGTGGGCCATTAAAACACCGAAAAAGAGAGGAGTATAGTTGTCTTCATAGTTGTCGCCGAATTCTTCATCAAGGTCATCGTAATCGTCGAAATTGTCGAAGTCATATTCATCATCGAAGTCACCATAATCGATAATCACAGTCGGGGAGCGGGAAACAACGCTTGGAGTGCTGAGGTATTCTTCGATCTCTTTTGTGGAACACGATCCGAGTTGTTGGAGAATTACGCCGACTTCCCTGGAGCTGGATCTAGTTATGGTCGAAATCGAGCCAGATCTAGACCTACGGGGAGAAGGTGCTCTTGAACCGAAAACCACGGCTAGATCGTCTGGAAGCTGCATCATGATTGGCGGATAAACTGCGCCACTTTGATCTAATCTTGAAAATGAAAACGTCGAGGTCCTATCTGAGTGGTTTGAAGCCAATTCAGATGAGAGAACCTTGGAGTAAATCTCGGCTGAGTTGGGGAGACCGAACGGTGCTGAGTCATCAGCTCCTCCCAACTGGTTTGAATCCGAGTTGAGAAGAGAAATCCCGCCGAAGCTGTCGGTGATGAAGTCAAGGCTGCCAAACCAGGTCGCCTGCCCAGGAGGGAAGACGAAGTCGTCGATGCCCGAAATGAATCCCATTGCACTAGTCGTTGGAAAACTTGACGCAACCCGTACCTGGCGTGCCAATTATCGAAATAACATTTCGGCAATATTAAAAGGGGGTGGCAATCAAGCTAGAAAAGTGGATGGGTTAGAAGACAGGTTTATACAGGTTCAGGCTTTCCCAATGAGAAGTAATACCCTACTCCTGTCCAGGAAATTATTCTGCCCAGTGTGTTATTGATCTGACGATCTGGGAGAAAAGTTATGCCTTTATGAGCACTCGAACCTCTCCTTATATATGGGGAAGAGCCGAAATTATAATGTATAGCTCATATGTCTTACGGACTAAGCTAACAGATATATTACAACTGTAATTGATTAGGACTATAGAATATTTCCTTGATATACAAGTTAACATAATATCCGAGTAACCAGTCGGATATACATACTATATGAGTCGGATATACATGCCATATGGGTATGTGGTACCTATAATCTTTACAGTGGGACATATCAAAGTAGCAGAGAGGATAGTATCATCATGTTACTTGGTCTCAATGATTTTTAAGATCTTATCCACTCGCTAGCTTTAGTATACGTTGGACATGGAAAACATTACGTAGGTGCTGTTCTGTATGGACGTTTCCTAGGTCAGCTAAATTTACACCTATGATGCATTGACTTTTTACGGTCTTTGAGTACAACATTGGTATCAAGTTGTAATAAGATGATGGCCGAGTTTAGTTCCAAATTTTTTCTTCGAACTTTCAACTTTTCTATCATATCAAAACTTTCCTAAACACACAAACTTCCAACTTTTCCATCAAATCGTTCCAATTTCAACCAAACTTCCAATTTTGGTGTGAACTAAACACACCCAATGTTATTGAAACTAATAACGTACTTAATAGTTTGAAAGTATAAGAAAATTCATATGTATCAATATTTTTGACGGTTCTGCTTGAAATCTGTCGACAATTTTCTTGAGTGAAAATTGTCAAATTTTTTGGCCGTTGATTCCGCGCTAAGATTTGTGCTGAGATATTTTGCTATCGGATCAAAACCCTATTTTCATAAGCTATCGGATCATCGCATGTTTATAGTAGATTTGTTCAAGTTACATCTAAGTTATATTCTAAGTTATATTCTAGTTACATGCTATGCTAGTTACATTGTAGTTACACTATAATTACATTGTAATTACATTGTAACTACACTATAATTACGTTGTTATCTATATATAAATTAGATATAAAGTTGCATATATTATTTTAATACATATATATAAGTTATTGTTATTGTAGTATAGTTCTAGTAAAATTATAAACTATAGTTAGATTTGAAAGTTTTCCCCTCGAAAAACACTCGACAGTTTTTTTAGCTAATCCCTAATTTTTATGTTGTAAATTATATTGGTGGTACACAAACTTGTTTGGTATGTGCAATTTAGTACATAAACTTATAAAATGCTCGTTTCAGTACACGAACTTGTCTAGTTCATTCAAACGAGGATAAAATAACTTGATAATATTAATTTTACGAAGCTAATGTTGATTAGGATTATGACATGCATACGTGTAGTGAGTATGTATAAGACATGCAAGATTTATAAATTTTGTCCCTACTTCATCCTTCATCATGGAAAAGATGAATTTAGTATATTTCTAACCCTTCCATAATTGCTCGATTTTTTAACCTTTTTCTGCTATCAGTATAACATATTTTATTTTTTATTGAAGAAGTGTATGTCTAAAGCAATCTTCTCATATATATGTTTACATAGTATCTTAATCAAGTCCTAAATCAATAAGATTAGCTATGTAGTGTCCTTTACGCCTTCCTTCGCACGCATGCACCAGACAATTCATGCACCAAATCAAGCATTTTACAAATTCACGCACAATATTGCACCTACATGATAAGTTCGTGTGCTGATGATGCAATTTACTCTTTTTGATGTTTTCAAACTATAAATATTTTGAGATAAGTGATAGTTGTTTAATGTTTAAAAAATTACATAAATAATAATGACTCACCACAACCATTACATTTTTTTTAAATTATATGTAACGACATTTAGAAAATAATAATGACCAGTCGCGACGACAAAGGATTAGCGGATATGACATATATTGTCGGCTATATTCTTTTTAGCACTCTACTGGCTGTGTATTATTTCCTCCATGTCACTATAACACTGGTGGAGAAACCATCTTTGGTCGGTCGACCAGATTTCAAAATAGTCCCAGTTGTATTAAAAACCAGGACTAAAAGCATGTTTAGTCCTGGTTTAAAAGCTCCGGGGTACTTTTCGATTCTTACTGCCGGTTGGTGTTAAAAAAGGGACTAAAGATCTATTTGTACTCCCGGTTGATAACACCAACCGGCAAAAAGATCGCCATACGCTTTACTCCCGGTTGGTCTTACCAATCGGGACTAAAGATCTATTTATAGTCCCGGTTGGTAACATTAACCGGGAAAAAAGATCGGCCTACGCGGAGAGGCGTGCGCGATCGGATCGAGGTATCTCCTCCTCTCCTCCTCTCCTCAAACTTATCTATTCCTCTCCTTCTCCTCTCCTTCCTCCCTTCTCTCTCCTCCCCACAGCATGTACTGCAGAGGCGGGGCGTAGAGGGCCGGCCGACCGGCGCGGCGGCGGCTAGTGGCCTCGCGGCGGCGCGGCGAGGCGGCGTCCTGCGCCGGCAGGTTTTTTTTTGGAGAACTTGTGATTCGGATCTGAGATTGATGTGTAATGTATTTGATTTGTGTCTGATGTGAATATGTGATGAATTTTGTAGAAGTTGTGATGTAATCTATTTAAGATTTTATGATGTATTTGAGATGATCGATTTGTGGATTTGGAAGCAATTTGACGACGATTGATTTGGGATTTTGGGGACAGGATGGAGTGAAATCAATATATTAAAAATAATGAAGAAAAGAAAAGAATAAAGAAGCAACCGGATCTAGCCTCTTTAGTCCCGGTTGGTAACACAAACCGGGACTAAAAAGGCTCTATCTTTAGTCCCGGATTCGTAATCCCAGTTGAAAATTCGGGACTATAGGGGGTTACGAACCGGAAGTAAAAGCCACTTCTCCACCGGTGTAAATATATCTTCTTAAAAAAAGAACTTTAATGGCCATGTATTATTTCAAACTATTTTTAAAGCCTTTTCCGTAAGATATTTATTTTTCTGTACATCTTTACGTAACAGTAATGTTGGTGGTGAGTGGTGGATCTACCACCACCTCTACCACAACCTCCTTAACTTTTTGGAATGCTGAAAGGGCATGGGAGCAAGAGGACCCACATGACAACCATCAACTCTCTACTATTTTAGACAAAAATAATAGTGTGGGGCCAATGGACCTACATTTTAATTACAAATTTATGTAGAAGGTAAGACATGATAATAGTAATAACGGGTTAATGATAATTTTCATTAATTAAGATCCTGCTGTAACTTGTAACGCATGATTAATATGCTGGTATTCCTATAAAATCCAGTAGGAAATCTATTGCAATATTCCAACCAAGTAGTGACTACCACCACTACATACCACTACTACTCCGTTTAAAAAAAAAACAAACCTTAGCTACGAATCTGGACACGTATATATTTAGGTTCGTAGCTAAGATTAAGTTTTTTTGGGACGAAGGGTGCATATTGGTTTCTCGCCATACTATTCCGTAGTAAAATTTTCAATTTTAAGATGGCTTTTTGAGTGTATCCAGGAATCAAGTGCGTCATTTGTACCAGTTAATTTGATCGTGACCGGCCATATTAGCATCGATTTTTAGCCTTTTAGATATGAAGACAATTTTTTGGTATGAACTCGGATCAAGAGAAGCTCACAATATCCACATCGTTGCGTGAAATCTCATGTTGAAAATATGTTCCTTACTATATCACAGTTGATATTTAGGTGGGTTAGTAGAGGTGACAGTGTGAAGGATAAGTTTCATGTTTGAATCCCTCTGTGCCAAGCTACATTTTCACTAGAAAAAATAGGTTGGGTTGTATATGTACGAGTAACGAAAATATTTCTGTTTGAATTTTAAATTTGATCCCTGCTATCGGTGACAGTTCATATCTAGAAAATAACTTATTACTGTTAGTATAAAAGATCAACACTGATGACTCCCTCTGCTCAGTGCCATGTCAGGAATCGGCATCATATGTGCTACGGTCAAATATATACTCCCATCACGACAGCAAAACCACATGTGTTTTGTTTTGCTTTCTCTGCTTTACATGAAAAAAGGTACAAGAACGTGGCGTGCGCTGGCTAAAACAACTAAAGAACTGATGCTGCATGTGCAATTCATTTACTATACAGGTTACGGAAAAGATTTGAACCACATAAAGAAGGTTCTTGGTCCACAAATAAAACAGAAAAAAACCGGACTTTTCTTGGTCTCATCAGGACAATAAAATACGAATGGGTAATTCTCAGTGCATTCATGCAAGTGGGACTGAGGTTCTCTTCGGCGTAGCTTCGTATCCAATCCATGGATTTAAATGTACGATTATGTGCATAACATTTGAATAAATTAATTTGTTCCTAATAGATGTAATTTAAAATGTAAACCATTATAATTTATCATACAAGCATCAACCTATCATAGATCTAAGATCTAAAGCTCTACCAAACAGGTCCCGAATCCATTAAGAAAAAAAAAACTCCCATACCCTCGATGATATATAGATTTACCACTACCTCTTTTTTAATTTACCTATTTATCCTAAGTTAAACAAATATATCTTTAACCATTAATATATAGAAGTTTATACATTTTAATATCGTAAGGTTTACGTTTAAGATTCAATATAGAATACATTTTTTTTCATTAAATGTAAATGACATGTTAAATTATATGAATTTCAAAATTAGCGATGTACGACTTAGGTTAAACCCAGAACGACCGGGAAATTAAAACTGTGAAGTGGAGTACTCTAACTAGCTGGTCCAGTTGACAAATGTCATGGACCCTCGTAGTTCGTCATATAAAAAGAATCCAATACTCCTACATTTTTTATTGAAATAGCACGACCCGAGGTTGTCGTGCAATTAGTCAATCTAAAATGTCTTCTAGTGCAATTGATTAGTTTTCATAAACATCCATGCAGTCAAGTCTTTCCAAAAATTGTAATACAAAACGACCTAATTAAAGTCGTCGGACCATAGCAACTGCTCCTGTCTGTATCACCGGCAGCTCATACATGTGGTCATCTGCTTACGTCGTAGCTGACTGTTGGCCGTGTCAGAGGTACGTATGTTTTTCAAATAGTTTCATTGTATATTTAATCTATGTATAGACTATTCCTATACCTATACTAATTACTAATTAGAATACTTTGAGGAAAAAAATTAACATTAAGATACCCATCCTACCGATTGAGAAATCAGTCTATTCTACCGATCAGCACACATGTTGAAACACAGAGGTGTGAAACACAGAAAGTATAAGCGAGTGGAAACTTTATTTCTTCTAGATTTGATTACAAGCTACAAAACAAGAGCCGAGGTGCTACAGAGATATCTATATCGCTTTGGACCTCACTACTAGAAAACTCATTTTCGGCGTCGTAGGGGTTCGATTTTCGCAAGCGGGCATGTAATTCAGAGCCAAAATCCTGCCGGCAAAAAATGTACCCGGGGTGGAGGGGGCGGTCCGCCTGCAAAGAAGCGTCGCCTCTCTCCTAAAGTGACTTAAATATAGGGGGGAGGTTTTGAACTTCAAATCTTCGGGGGATTTTTCGACGGTGCTTAGATCTACTCATTTCCACACTAGGTATGGAATTTTTTAAGCTTTTAGACCTCAATTTGTGATGGATTTATGCATAATTGTGAAGGAAAAGCTCCATGTTTTTTAATTTAATTTCTTTCGATATGTTGATGTTAGATGTATGTGTAATACTTGATGCCTCTTGTTGTAGTGGTTTAATGTGGTAACATATATTCTCAATTTTTTTTATTTTGCTATCACATCCACCTCCTAGTTCTAGATCTAGATCTAGATCTTGTCATATATAGAGAGAGAATAAAATTTTTAATTTATATTTATTTGGTGCAATCAAATAAATAATTATATTAGTTTGTAATATGCCGACAAAATGATTTTGTTACATTTTCCTAATATACTAATTTGGCATGTCTGTGTAAAAAAATTGAAATAAACTTTGTTTTTTCATTAATTTACAATTAACCTTTAGTTAATTAGTTTTGAATAGCGATAAGTTTTTTCAATAAACCCTACAAATTTGGTATTAATTGTGCAAATAATTTATGTTCATTTTTTTAGAGATATGGAAAGTCGGGAATGGATGTATCATTGGCCGAGGTTTTTGTCTCCATATAGAAACGAAGTGTCTAAATTTATTGGTATTGCTAAGGCACACGCTGAGAAGAACAATATGAGGAAGATAATTTGTCCATGTGCTGACTGTAAGAATGAAATAGCGTGGGACTTCGATGATGCTTTTAAAGTGAAGGAGCACTTAGTAACCCGTGGATTTATGGACAAGTACGAAATATAGACACGTCATGACGAAGAACAAGTGGACGGTCCTGAAAATGTAGTAGTGACACAAGTTGAAGACATGGTGCATGACGATGGTTCTATTGAGGACAAAATCGACCTAGAGGAAATGTTACGTCATGCAGAACCCGAGGTGCTGATGGGGTCGGCTAGAGGTTTAAATAACTTTGAAGCTTTACAGAAGGCAGCTAAGGAAGTTTTGTACGATGAGTCGAAGGGCTGTGACAGTGAGTTCACAACACTACGGTCAGTTCTTGAACTTATGAGGTTAAAGGCGAGACATGGATGATCTGGTACCAGTTTTGACACTCTGTTAGAACTTCTGCAGAAAATGCTCCCGAGGCCTAACTCACTACCATCCAGCACATATCAAGCGAAGAAACTCTTATGTCCCCTTTCACTTGGTGTGGAAAAGATTCATGCGTGCGTTAATCACTGCATACTGTACAGGAAAGAGTACGCTTCTTTAGATGAATGTCCAACATGCGGTGCTAGCTGGTACAAATCAAATAGCAATACTGGCCTAGAACCGTCTGACACAACTGAGGGAAGACAGAGAAAAATCCCGCAGCTTGTGACGTGGTACCTTCCTGTCAAAGACCGCATTAAACGGATATACTCAAACTCACGAGATGCGGAACTAATGCGCTGGCATGAAGAAGGGCGCAAGAAGGATGGGATGATTCAACACCCAGCAAATGCTCGTCAGTGGATAAACTTTGATGCTCAGTATAGAGAGTTTGCTAAAGAACCACGGAACATTAGATTTGCCCTGAGTATTGATGGAGTTAATCCTTTTGGAGACATGAGCAGCTCACATAGTACTTGGCCAGTGCTTCTCACCATGTATAATCTTCCTACCTGGCTTTGTCAAAAGCGAAAATACGTACTACTCTGTATCCTCATACAGGGACCCCGTCAGCCTGGTATTGATATTGACGTATTTCTTGAACCATTGTTGGAAGATATGGCTGATTTATGGAAAGAGGGATTGAAAGTGTGGGACGAGTACCTAAGGGAATACTTTACAGTGAAGGCCATCATCTTCGTGACCATTAACGATTGTCTAGCAATGTTTTCAGTTTCAGGTCAAATTAAAGGTAAAACAGGATGTGTGATCTACTTGAATGGAACATACTATAGGTATCTCCTGGGTTCCAACAAGCTTGTGTACATGCGGCACCGACGGTTCCTATGCACAAATCACAAGTACTGCAAGATGAAGGCGGAGTTCGATGGCACTGAAGAGACTGATCCTGCACCAAAACCTACATCGGGGGAAAATGTGTGTCCAATGACAGAGAAAATTGTTTGCGAGTTTGGAAAAGTGACTAAGAAACCATCAAAGGGGACAAAGCGCAAGAAACCCGAGAAAACTATGAAACCAGGGGATAGTAAGAAGTAAGATGATAGTTCGAAGCCAGATGATAAACTCCCTCCCCCATTCAAGAAGCATTCCATATTCTTTAAGTACCTCCCGTACTGGAAAGATCTGGAGGTTCGGCATGCCATAAATGTTATGCATCTAGAAAAGAATGTGTTTGACAACATAGTTGGAACATTGTTGGACATGCCGAAGAAGACTAAAGATGTTCTGCAATCAAGGATGGTCCTAGTCGAGATGGGAATTAGGGAAGAGTTACACCCTAAAGAAGGAGAGAAGAATGGCAAAGTATATCTTCCACCGGCCTGTTTCACACTAACTCCTGCGGTGAAGAAGTCATTTTGCAAGTCACTCCGTGATGTCAGAGTGCCCATAGGTTTCTCATCAAACATCAGTCGACTAGTTTCCATGAAAGATTTGTCAGTATCTGGTTATAATTCACACGACTGTCATGTCTTGCTCACTGTGTTTCTTGCAATTGCAATAAAGGCCATAAAACCGGAGCATTTAAAGGTTGCTATCACAAGATTGTGCTACTTTTTCAACGCAGTGTCACAGAAGGTCATTAGTCTCAAAGAGTTAGGAAGTCTCCGTGCATTCGCACAAGAGACACAGTGCCAACTTGAGATGTGTTTCCCTCTGTCATTTTTTGATATGATGGAGCACTTCATTGTTCACATAGTGCCGCAGATGGTTGCCCTTGGCTTATTGTACCTCCATCAAATGTGGTCATACGAGCGTTACATGGTGGTTTTGAAGGGTTATATTCGAAATCGTGCACATCCAGAAGGATCAATGGTTGAGGGTTATAATACTGAAGAGGTTGTCGAGTGCTGTATCGATTACCTCAAAGATGGATATGCAATTGGAGTACCTGTGCCCCGACACGAGGGCAGATTGAGTGGCAAGGGAACGATAGGAAAGAAGAGATTCATCACCCATGATCACAAATCATTCCAAGAAGCTCACTTCAGCGTCCTTCATCAGTTTGCTATCGTTGAGCCTTACATCGAACAACATATCGAACTAATACGAGCTAACAATAAGGGTCGCACCACCGAGTAGATAATGAAAGAACACAAGCGACTCTTCATAGATTGGTTGCGAGACCTAGACTTGCTTGAGGGACAAACTACCGATGAAATAACTATGAAGCGGTTGGCTTGTGGTCCATCAACTACAGTAAATTCTTGGCAGGGATATGACATTAATGGATACTCGTTTAGTACAAGAGCCCGAGATAATAAAACATGTACACAAAATAGCGGTGTCCGTGTGGAGGTAATTGATAAAGCCGGGGAAAAACAATCATACTTTGGGTTTATTGAATAAATATGGGAAATCGACTATGGGCACACAATGCAATTCACCATATTCATGTGCCAGTGGGTAAAATACCCGAACGGGGTCAATGTTGATAAGTTCGGCCTTACTGTTGTTGACCTAGCGAGTGTGGGTTACAAGGATGACTCTTGGGTACTCGCCAATCGCGTGGCACAAGTGTTTTATGTGAAAGACCCTTCAAATTTTAAGAAAGATATAGTGCTACCCGGGAAACAAAAGATATTGGGAGTGGATGGGGTTGAAGATGTCGAAGATTACAATCAATATGATAGTATGCCACTTTATAGTCAGTTTGTACAGAAGATTAAGAATGTTGAGACATCTACTTAGAAGACCATGAAGCCTTACATGCGCACGGACGGTGTGGGAAAAAATGTTAAAGGGTAATGATTGTTGAGTCGCATGTAAGCATCTAAGAAGTTAGTAGTTATGTAATAGTGGTATATAAGGTGATGTGTGATTATATCGCAAATTGACGAACATTTGCACTCAACATTTTGCATATTAGTTTGTACTATTTTTTATGTGCAATTACCATTTGTAGGGTAACATTTACATTTTTTTATATTTTAAAAGTTTTATTTAAAAGAGGCTTAAAAATTTAGCCCGAGCAATTTTTTATGTTCACTTACCACATAAAAAATTGCTACTATATGTTTTTTTTAAAGTAGTAATATTAATGTTTCAAACATTGAAGTAATATTTACATTTGAAAAGTAGTAGTCCTAAGGTTTGTCTATTTGTATGTACAATTACCATTTTTATTAAAACTACTGTAGACAATTTCAAATCACAAAAATTAATTAATAATTATTATGAAATAAATATACTCAACACTGTAAAAATCTTCGCAGGCGGGCGGTCCGCCTACGAAGATAGTTATGCCGAATAGGGTTTACATCTTCGCAGGCGGACCGTCCGCCTACGAAGATCGTTTCCCTATAGAAGGACAAGCTCGCGGCACCAAAATTTCTAAGTCCAGGCGGGAACCCTAGAAATTTTGGCACCGTCAGGCTGCCAAATTTTTTCGCCTCCCCCGTCCTCCGCCGCCGCCCGCCTGCGACCTTCACCCTCCGACCGTCGTCCTCCGCGCGCCGCCGACCTTCGAGCTCGCACCGGGCGCGCGCTCCACCGCGCCGCTAGCCGTCGATCCAGCTTTACCACCAACCGCTCCCGCTGCCGGCCGCATCGCCGCCGCCGGACGCTCCACCACCGTGCTCCACCGACCGCGCGCCTCTGCCGCCGCTCCACCGCTACGCCGCCGCCGGCCCATCAACCGCCGCCGGCCGCTCCCCCCCCCGGCCCCTCCACCACGCCGCCGGTCTCTCCACCGCCGCCGGCCGCTCCACGGCCGCCGCCACCATCTCTCTCTCTCTCTCGCAGTAGCAGTCTCACGGCCGAACGGCTTCATCGGCCTTTCATCGTACACGAGTGAAGACGTCCTCGGCCGAACGGCTTCATCGGCTGGTCGTCATCCATGGCCGAACCTCGTTGTCGGCCTTTCGTTCGTCGTCCACGACCGAAGCTCGTCGTCGGCCATTCGTCGTCCACAGACGTGTGTGCATGTGGGTGTTTCTTTTTATATGTGTGTGCATGTGGGTGTGAGAGGTATATATGTGTGTGCATGTGGGTGTGAATGGGAATGAGGGGTGGGAGAAATGTGAATGAGGGGTTATATGTTGATTGTGAATGTGAATTTGGGAATGTGGGTGATATGTGAATGAAATTGGGAGGGTATGTTCTATTTTGCAGGATATGTGAATTTGTCAAATTTGTTTAATAACATGTGCAAGGGTATGTTAATTTTTTTTTATAAAATGTGGAGGATATGTTTGCCTTTTTAATTTTTTTTAAACAACATGTCGAGGAAATGTAATTGGGAATTAGTGCACTACTTAATAATAACAAATCAAATTTTGTACAAATATGTTTGTACTAATTAATTTAGCAAATTAGTTTGTACTAATTAATAACATTTCGCAATTATGTACACAAACTAGTACAGTACTTAAATTTGTGCATATTGTATATTGTTAATATACAATTTATTTTTTATTTAAACAACATGTTGAGGAAATGTTATTGTGAATTAGTGCACTACTTAATAATAACATTTCAAATTTTATACAAAGTTGTTTGTACTAATTTGAGTAATTTAAAATGTGGAGGATATGTTTGCAATATGTCATAGTACAGTACTTATAAATTTTTTAAACTATTTTTGCTGAGTGTTAATATATGGCCTATTGTTAATATACAGTTTATTTTTTATGTTAGAAGTTTGAAACGATGGCCGATAGTAATAAAGGGACTGAAGAGAAGAGTTTAGGGGAGGAAGAGCAGTCGCTTGCTGTTGTGGTTGCTCCAGAACCAACGGTCCCACCGGAAGATAGTTCCGACAGCGACGTAGCTGATGAAGACAATGAGTACTCATTGCCAAGCGATCCTTGTCAAAGCCCAAGCCCGAAGAGAAGGAAAAAGGGCAACGGTGAAGAAGGCGACAAGGACTACATTCCCCCTATAGAAGGGGTAAATAAACTTAATATGTAAACAGTTCACCATGATAACTATTAGCCCGAGCTAATTCGAAACTTTGATATATACCTTCTCGTAGGAAACGGCGCCACGGCGATCAAAAGGGCAGCCGAAGAAAAAAGATCCGTCGAAAGACGACGAGGTACCAGCTAACACAACCGGCTTAAAGAAAAGCGAACGGTCAGCAAAGGCAAAGAAAAGGAAGGGCGAGAGAAGCGTGAATAGAAGGGATGAAGGGTTCCATGTTGTTACCCATGTTTCGCCAAAAGGAGAGCCGCTCGCCTCTAAGACAGCACATGCGAAATTCAGTTCACAGTGCGGCATAATAGTAAGGGAAAAGATCCCCATCAGGGTCAAGGACTGGGATCATGTATCGAATAGGGATAAGGAAGTCCTATGGAAAGAGTTAAAGAAAATCTTCCAGTCCCCGGATGGATTAGAGGCAGCAGTGAGGAATTGTGCTCTGCAAACAATGGCCAAGTCTTGGCATGGTTGGAAAACCACCTTGAACAAGAAATTTGTGAAGACGGGACGTACACCGTTTTCGACGTATGCCAACATAACCCCGAAACAGTGGGAGGACTTTCTGACGTTGAAAAACTCCCCGGAAGAAATTCGAAGGAGCCAAAAGTATTCAGAGTTGGCCAAGAAATACAAATTTCCTCATCACTTAGGCTCCACGGGATACGCACCAAAGGTGGAGCAGTGGACAAAAGAGGAGGAGGAAATGAGGAAGGCGGGGCTTCCGGTACCAATGGAGGAATGGACACAGAGATCAAGGAATTGGGTAAGAGCTTGAACTCCAAAGATCACGAATGAAGGCAAAGTATCGTTTCAAGATCCGGAGCTGCAGGGTGTTGCCGATAAAATAGAGAATTTATCCAGTTCACAGAAGAAAGGATTTTTCAAGCCTAAGAGGGAGAAAGATGTGCTAAGTACGGTGTTGGGTACTCCTGAGCATGGGGGTAGGGTTCGAGGTGTGTCGTCCAAGATGAGTTGGAAGGAAGGGTTCAAACATGACCCCCACAAGAAGCGTGATGCGTACAAGGATAAACTTAGAGATGATGGGGCTGCGGATTTTCAAAGGCAAATGATGGATTTCTGCGTCAAGCACATGCTTTTACCTCGCCCCGAAACCAAAGAACCTGAGCCAGATTACCCCTTCGATGACCTCAAGGAGAATACACCCTGCAGATTGCACGTTCCCATTGGACGCTCCGGGAATACTCTTGAGGCCGCTACAGCCATTGCTATCCCTGGGAGAACATATAATGAAGAGTTCATACCTGCTGCATATGCCAAAGTGCAGACGCAAGTGGTCCACGAAGGGTTTGAGTCCTATGACATTGACTTCCCTACTGCAGATGGTGTATCCGTACTTGGGGATGCGATCGATCTTGTAATTCTCTAGCACAAGAATAACATATCCTTTAGATTGGGCACCGACGCCACGCGAAAACATGAGGTGCCAAAACCAGGGTTGGGAAAACCTTCAAGACCTCCTAAGAAGAAGGTGACTGATAAGGTGGAGGAACCTTAGATGCATAAGGAAAATCTAGTGCCGGAAGTGCCATCGGAGATTGAAGTGCCGGAGGTGCCCATGGAGATTGCAGTGCCGGATGTCCAAATGGATATTAAAGTGGCTGAACCAGAGGTGAAATTTGTGGCATCAGTTGGGACAGAAATAGAAGAAGTACCAGGATTGGAATGGGACGGTACAGAGCCAGAAATATTTGAAGACCCTTCTCCTGCGAAAGACCCCGAGGTGCAACAGACCACGGTCCCTGAGAAGGCCACTACCAGTTCTGAGGTGCCTAGAGTGCTTAGGAGCCACGACTCCAAGACCAAAGATGAGAACAAGGAGAAGTTCATGGTAACTGTCTTTAGAGGGGGTAAGGAACGTGCCAAGCTCAGAGATGATGACCCCCAGAAGGCCGCTGAACTAGCCGGGCCAACATACTTCGCAACTGATGATTGCCCAGAAAAGTACGAACATGGGAAAGCACTCTTGCCGGAATGGGCACTGAAGGAAGGACCATGGGAGATGAGAAGGTAACATACCTTCTACATGGAGGCCAGTAAGAAAGGCTTGGGCAATATAACAGCTCGATCACCGGCATATTGTTTCGGCGAACAAGGTTACGTATGGCTAGATTTCTCAGATCTCCATGCCATATATCGTCGGGATAAGATGGACGTCAACTATGTCGGTGTTTGGTGCATGTAAGTATGAGTTTTAATTAATTATATGAAAAATATGTACAATACAAATCCATGTGATTGTTACTAACAAACTTCTTCTGTAGGATGCAATACATGGATACTAAGAAGAAAAAAGAAACCTATCGGCTTCTTAGATCCAACTCGGATCTGCCAAACACAACATACCGTGAGGCTAGCACCAGGGTCTGACCAGCTGAAGGGCAAGACTGCAAAAGAGATAGGTGAATACAAGAAGGGCTTGCACAAGGAGAAGTTGATTACTATCGCACAGTACATTGGACGAGCCTTCTTGCACTTTCAAAATAAGAGAGTCGTCATGGTAGCTTATAATTTTAAGTACGTCCCGTACATTTATCTTCTACGCATATGTCTTATTTTAGCGATCATTATATCTGTTTACTCATCCACCCTAAAGACTGAACCGTGGTAGTCTTGGACCCTCCCGATTAAAAACAACAGTCATACAAAGAATTTCTAATAATCTTACAGTAGTAAGTGATTATGACTCTTGCATTTTTATATGAATGTATTATAAGTAAATATCCTCCTTAATGTGAAACGGTACGACATCCGTACAGTGCGTACCAGTACTACAAGTTCAAGGGTGGAGAACAGACCGAACAAGGGAGAAGCTACTAGTACGTACCTATTGGCCGGTAATACTCCACTCACTTAATGTATACCAATTGTTTCACTAATTACAAATTTTAACTATTTTTTTATGATATGTCCTGAAGTGTCACAAGCAACCGCAAGGAACGGTCCTTTGTGGGTATTACGCTTGCGAATTCCTTAGAGTTAATGGGAGGTACAGGACTAACGCAAAGGATGTAAGTATCTATACTATGTGCTAGACAGCTTCACATATTTATGATACTAATATATTGTTTATCTTCAATGCATGCAGATGCCAAGATTAGAACGTCGAACAAGCGTTGAAGATACAGGCATCAGAAATGTTCAGCGTGATCTGTGCGATTTCATCCACCATGAGTGCTACCATGTGAAAGGAGATTTCATCGACCCAGAGGGTGCCCTAGCCACAAGTGACGAATTCAAGGATCTTTGGGAGTGGAACAGTGCTATGCCATAATGTATTAATTAGATGGCGTATTTGAAGTGACAATGTAAAAAAATATTGTAATATTTTTGGCAACACTTTTGAGTTATGTAATATATGTACATTTATCAGTACCAAATGTTTGATAATCTTCCAATATATGTACATAATAATCTACCGGCAAGAATTTCTATTAAATAATTTAAAAGTAATTTACGAGCAAATTATTATTAAATTCCAATATTTCCTACCAAACTTCGCAGGCGGAATTTTTTTTTTTGCAGGCGGCCGATTCCTATTTTAGCAGGCGGACCGGACTAGCCAACGTCCGCCCGCAAAAATTATCTTCACAGGCGGACGGCCGCACCGCTTGCGAAGATCGGCGATCTTCACAGTCATTGGCTTACAGGCGGACGGCCGCCCCGCCTGTGAAGACCGTTTTCGGCCGCTTGCGATAATGCTTTTCCAAGTAGTGCCTTCAGGGTCCTATTTATTGGCGGAGGAAGTTGATGGCTTACACTCTAAGCTGGCTTCTCCTACAAGCTGACTTGGTTTACGCCGTTTACGTCGTAAGTTGCCTTCTCTCATAAGCCAGCTTACGTCATAAGTTGGCTTCTCTTGGAAGCTGGCTTCCAATGTATGCCTCCTTCTGCAGTAAGCTTTTCACTAATATCTTAATTTGTCCAGAACAAAATAGTTTTCATAACACTCCCCCCTTGGACGAATTTGAATTATGCACATGCCTCGTCAAAAACTCCACCTGAAAACCCAGTGGAAAAGAAGGTGGGAGAAAAGAGTGCATGGCACTTTGAATATTGTGATGCATCTGTTTCCTCGTTAAAACCTTGTTGACGGAAAACAAGGCGGCTTGGGCGATCTGGTTAACTCATGTTCAGGTCCAAGGCTTGCCTCATGGGTCAAGGGCATGCCAGCTGGTTTTATCCTACAACCAACAAGGAAATCAAGAAAACAGAGTTAAATAACCGATAGATGATTGGCCGATAAGCCGATGATGTATCAATAGTAGATCTAGCCTATGTTGGTTTCCCCAGATCGGCTGTGAGTTGAAAATTAAGTAAAGCAAACCCTAAATATGTCCCATCGGCTGTAATATCATTTATTAGGTTTTTTTAAGCTTTCCAGACAATATTATAGAAATAGTCACTAACACAATATTTTGATCAAAAGAGATAGAATAAAGGTAATGTATGTTGATGATCGCTATAGACTAATTTCGACCGTCAATATAACTATAATAAAGGAGAATTAGCTATGCTTATAATGCATATTTATTTCAAAATAATATAGTTCCACTTGTGCTTGGAGAATAATTTGTTGTAGGACACTACTAGGAAATCGGACTTATGCAATGGCTAGAATTCGTTGCAATATGCCCAAAACCGTTGCAATAGGAGAAAATGCAACGGATTTTTGTCGTTAGGGCTCATGGCGCAAAACTCCATAGTAATAGGGTTTTTACCACTTGATCACTTTGCCGTTGCAAATAAAAACTTATTTTGCAACTGAATAAACCGTGGCAATTTAACAGATAATGCAATGGTGGGTTGGTGGTAATAGAAACGTATTGCAACGTCATATGTCGTTACTGTACGAACTAGTCGCATCGCAGCAAAGCGTGGTAATAAGTGCTTTTGGGCGTTGCAAAACGTGTATTACAACAAGCCTCAAACGTGGTAATAGGTCGACCTCTATTGCCATGCTCACAGTTTTGGTTGCTACTGATAGATCCCACTATTGCCACGCTACACATGTCTCTTGCTATAGTTGGACCCTCTATTGCCACTCAAAATATTTGGTTGCTACAAGTGGGTACCTATATTGCCACTAGAATTGTTTGGTTGCTACAAGTGTGCACCTCTATTGCCACTTGAATTTTTTCGGTTGCTATAGGTGGGCATCGGTATTGCTACGCTTATTGGTTTGGTGGCTATAGGTGGCCACTTCTATCGCCACTATATTTTTTTTGTTATTGCTGCAAGTGGGCACTGCTATTGCCACGATTAAAGTTTTAGTGGCTGTTGACGGTCATTATCGATCAGTTTCGACCGTCAATATTACCAAAATAAAGGAGAACTATTGATACTTGCAATACATATACATGTTAGAATAATAATATTCCACTAGTATTAGGTTTACTAACCTTTTTACAGAGAATAACCATAAAGTGGAGGAGAATCGACATCAACTCAAACGATAAATCGATCGGACGATGTCGAGAACCAGACTTATATATGAATGGGCCAAGAACTTAGAATTGACACGACAAACTAGGCCAAAATTCACATGTCTAACAACAGAGGAGGCCGCCAGCCAAACCATGGGCTGGTTGGGCCGCTGGATGCAGGGTTTCTTCTGGACGGTGTGGATTAGCTCCCAATGACGGTTGGAGGGTATTTCCGACCATTCCAACCATCACAACCGTCATTGGAAGGCTATATAAACCCTGACCTTCTAACTTCACTCACACACCTCAAGCAAGAGCTCTCTCATATTCTCTCAAGTTTAGTTTAGTAGTATCTAGCTAGTGGAATAGGAATAGAGTAGAAATCAGGAGTCCGGAAGTCTTCGGAAGAGTTCGGGTATGGCTCTAGTAGCTTTCCTTTCCTCTTTTCTAAGCTTTGTAATTTTATTAGAATACTCTTCTATATACATTTATGGTATTGAAATACTTTCCGAGTATATGAATGCCTACTTTACATTATGTTCATGTTATACTAAATATACGGCTAGCTTATCTGGGAGATGCTTTGGTGCGGGTATAATGTTTGCTTATGCAATTACTCTATGTCATTACGATGATATTAGAGTAGTATCTGGTAGTTTAGACATGGTGTCTAGATTACGGGATATCATTATTTGGGGTTATATGCTGCGGATGAGAGGTGGGCCGCTGATGGTGACAGCTCAGTACGGGTATTCCTCCGCGCGTGTATATAATCCTAAGTTAATTTCCTGGGGAGGGTATTCCTCCGTATTTAGCCCCGGTTGTATGGTCATGGTGGGCTGTCGTAAGGAACTCGGCTGTTAGGGGTGGCTTCTCGGAGTACCAGGAGGGCATCGAATAGAGGGTATTAGCTAGTATATAGGTTAGCTAGAATGTATGTATACTATGTATATTAGAAGTATAGGAATAGATTATCTTTCTCTTTTCTTTCCACTTAGCTTAGATAATATATTATGAGAATGAGTAACTACTGCTTGTGTGTCACTCTACCCTTGGATTATTTTAACCCCTGCTTAGAATATGATTATTACAAGTAATATATAAATTATTAGTCAAGTTCTCTCTATATGATCTTCCCACGGGATAAAATAAATATGATACCCTTGGAATACTCTCGGGTGAAATGCTACAATGGTATATCCGTGCGCTTGCGGATAAACTCTATAACCATAATATACCAGGAATATTTATGCGTCATTGCTGGAAATTATATTTCTAGTAATGTTGTTAAGAAATATCAACAGTGGCTATAGGTGGGTACTTCTATTGCCACCGAAACATATTGGATGCTATAGGTAATCCCCTATATTGCCACGATGATGGCATCGTTGCTAAAGGTGGCAGTACTAGAGATCTTATGATAGATGACGCTTCATTTACGTCACAAACATTGAATTTTTCGTCACGTTGCAAAATGTGACAAGTCCATTGCAAAAGCCCATAAAGGCCCAAACATTGTACCACACCATTTTGAGCCCGTCATAATATATTCATTTATATTAATATCAAATAATAAGTGGGCTAAGCCCATATATGCCCAACAATCAAACACGATAACAACCCATATAGCACAACCCGACGAACATCCAATACAACATAAATCTTACAACCTAGTTAACATCCAAAACCAGACACATTCCAAATACAGTATGAGAGCAAACTAGGTTCAGTCGGTGAGCAAAACAACAGTACCACCATATCCTAGATAGCAAAACAAAGTTCTACATCACTGACCATATCTACAAAGTCCAATCATATCTTGCCCTTCTTGTGCAGGATTATCAATGATAACTTCTATCACAGCCTAGCAACAGGAAGATAAGAAATCACAAAACACATTTCATTCTCATTAAAATATAATTGCAAAAGATAAAAGAAAAAAGTAACTCACAATAACATTCTTTACAGGCTCATTAAAACCCATCTTGCTTTTGCAATGGCACTCCTTGAAAAGATCAATTGCAGTGGGTGGAGCATCCTTATACTTAGTTTGCTTCTGAAATTAAATGCAAACAGTTTGTAAATACATGTCATCATCACTCTCTGATAGTTTTTTCATTTGCATATTTAAAGTGCTAAATAGAACATGCCATTAGTGTAAAGTTTCCTTGTCAATAATATGTCATCCAATGAGTTAAGAACTTATGGGTGCTAGGTGCATACCCAGTACCATTTCAGAGTTTAGGTTCGCTTCTGTGCCTGGATTTTAGGGGTGCGGGTGGTTGCAGGAGCCGAAGCAGCGCTGAAGAAAAGGGAAAAAGGATATTCAGCAATGATAATAGGAAAGGAAATGTGCGTGAAAGGTAAAGAACACACATGACTTAGCTAGCTCTGCAGTATATAGAAGCATACCTTTTCTTTTTAGCATCAGCAGATACAGTTTCTTTCATCTACAGGAAGTGACAACAAATATATTAGCTATATCAGTGAAAGCTGAACAAAATGTTGGTAAACACGAAAATGTTGGTATCCTACCTGGCTAGCTGTTTCTGTGGCCATGGAAGAAGTGTGAGGCAGATTGAGCTTATCAGACTATATGGGTTGCTCACCACAAGAAGGTTGTCCATCAGTTTGGCAGCCACTAATAAAATGAAAAATGAACCGTTATACAATGGAATGCTGTATATAATATGAGAACGATATATGAAAATAGGCATAGCACTAAGAAGCATGGTACTATAGACAGAAACAATGGTATAGAGTTAAAATGTATTGGTCACTTTGAAAATCAGTCCAACATTCTTGAAAAAATGAATGAGATGTGCAATAAAATTCTTATTGCACTTCTATATGCACAATGGACACATGAATATGTACCTGATTTTACCATTGATAATGTTGATTTTGCTTCGTGTGCTGATCACAGTGTTAATCCAGTGCTAATCGCAATCACTGTGTTAATCCAACTAAATAACTGGTACTTTTTATATTACTAGTAAAATGCCCGTGCTAACGCTATGGTGACTTTTCATATGAACACAGTGGTGATAAACACAGAAAAAAAAATGTTTCGAAGATCCAAATACCATGTTATTATGTATTCAAGAAGTCAAAAATAGAAATCCAAAAATTATATGATAAGATGCTTTATTTAATATGCAATACCCCTTTTTATTATAGAAATAAATTATATATGTCAATTGAAGGAGTTATGCATCAAAACAAGACTAACTGTTTGTATACACTGACAATTAAAGGTCAAATGTACAGTTTGAAATTTCAAACAAAGGATATGTCTAAGATTTTTTACAACATTTATACAAAATCATTGATTAGATATTGCTCAAATGAGAAATAAGAATACTTTAATCACAAATATACATAATAGATCATGTAATTCTTATTCAATAGAACATATACAATCTTGAGTTTATCCCATCTCTGCAGATCAGGTCATGAAGGGCATACAATTAAAAAAAAATGACATTCATCGACAAGCTTAACTATACTCTGGTTCTTGTTTCTGCTTGATACCTCTGCTTTCTTGCGCTATGAAGGCAAAATCTATTTGTTATATAAAAAATATCTATCTATTATATACTAAAAGTTCATTAAACTTTTTATAAACACTCTTAAACTGCCATATGGCACTTCTACAAACGCTCCAAAACTACCACGTGGCACTGTCAAATCCAACGTCGATTTTCACTTAAATTACCTAATATGATATATTTTATTTTAAGAAACTAATTCCTTAATCTCTATATGTATACGGTAGAACTATAACTGCCATAACTGCAAGTACTACATACGTACGTACGACTTAAAAACAAAGAAGTACAGACGTACGCAAAGACGTACCTGCTGTTCGTCTGAAGAAAAATATATAAACCTACGCACAGACGTACTATGAATAAAGATCAATAAAGCAAAAAAAACACATACGTACTGTTGGCAACTTTTTGAGATAAGTTGACAACAACGATTGCAGCACCTTATGCCTTGCAGTGATCCTAGAGTCACCAACCACCTCGATCTAGCAAAGAGCTAAATCTAGATGGGTTTTGACAAATAAACAGGCTAGCGAAGCCGATTTAAGATAACTACCCATCTCGTGGGCAAAACGGAAGGTTTTCAGGACAAACCTACAAAGAGATATCACACTCTCGCAGCGGCGGCAGACGGTTTACGGCGCAAACCGATAAAGATGGACAAACTAAGAGAAAACTAAAAGCAATATGAAAAAATGATTCGATTGATTGATTGTAGATTGGTTTCTTACAATAGAACCGGCCATGTCCCTTATATAGAGGTTAGTCTTGCCCTCTACAAGCCCTCCTCCACGTCCAACTCGGGGTAGAAACTAAAGGAAACCCGAAACATGCCTTCCCGAGCAAGTAAACCTCGAGACACGATGAAACACAGTCGGACTCGGACCTGCCGGTCAGACCGGCCACACACCGCCTGTCTGACCGGCCCTCAACCGGCGGTCAGACCGGCCCACTCGAAGGAAACCGATAGACTTCCAAATTTTGGCAATTTTCCCTATTTTAATCCTAGGTGCCAAATTTGGGTGTAAACACATGCCCCCCTGCCTTTTTGATGAACAACGTGAATCTAAAAGCGTAGAACATGTTTTGGTCTTAGGACGATAATCCAAGTACTGGCCATAGTACCTCCTTAAGCGTTTTGCCAAACGCTCGGGAAGTATTTCTTCAAGTACTTCCCGTTGATTGCTCGCTGAAAACACTCCCCTTGAAGTGTCTCCAAAAAATATGCGTTTCCTCGAACAATGCTGCATACTCGATAAGGACCCTCCCAACTAGGAGACCACTTACCGAACTCTCTGGATCGAGTAACCAAAGGCAAAATTGTCTTCCAAACCAAGTCTCCAACTTGAAACAACTTTGCTTTCACCCTCTTGTTGTACGCCTTGGCCACCCTCTTCTCTTTCTCTATCTCTTCCAAAGCCTTCAAGCGCTTGTCGATGACTTCATCAAGGTTGTCTCCCATCAACGTCTTATAATCTTCACTTCACAAATCATCTTGCTTGATATAACGAAGAGAACCAAGATTTACCTTAACCGGTAAAATGGCTTCTTGACCATAAACCAACTCAAAAGGAGTGACTTTAGTGGCACCATATTTAGATATCCTATGCGCCCAAAATGGTTCGGAAAGCACTTCATGCCACCTCTTTGGGTGTTCCTCAATCTTCTTTTTCACTAGTTTCAACAATGTCTTATTACTCGACTCGGCTTGTCCATTAGCCTAAGCGTAGTAAGGAGAAGAACTCAACAATTTAATACCATAGGATTCGGCAAAATTCTTCACTTCCTTAGATATAAAAGAAGCACCTTGATCCGTAGTTAATGTTTGTGGAATACCGAATCTATGGATAACATGCTTCAAAATAAAGTCAAATACCTCCGTATGAGTCGTATTCTTCAACGGCACAGCTTCAGCCCACTTGGTGAAGTAATCTGTAGCAACTAGCACGAACCTATGCCCCTTTAATGACGAATGATAAATTTGACCAATGAAATCCAAAGCCCAACCTTGGAACGACCATGGTTTGATTATAGGATTCAACATGGCGGCGGGCGCCAATTGAACATTGCTGAACTGTTGACAAGCTTAACATCCTCTATAATATTTGAAGCAATCATCAATCATCCTTGGCCAATAAAATCCAGCTCTCCTAAGCAACCAATTCATCTTGTGGGCCGATTGATGAGCTCTACAAATTCCTTCATGTACCTCTCCCATAGCCACTTTAGATTGATCTTCATCTAAGCACTTCAACAAGACACCATCTATATTTCGGCGATATAAATCTTCATCAAGCAATGTGTATTTGAATGCTTGCCGCCGAATTTTCCGATCAACCTTAAGTGTGGGATCTTTCAAATATCGAATCAAATGAATCCTCCAATCTTCCTCTGTTTCCTAGGCACAAATGTTCGAATTTATAATTAATTCGGCCTCTAAATTGATTGAACCGGTCAGACCACTCGGGGTCGCCGGTCAGACCGACGGCATGTGGCCGGTCAGACCACCCCTGGTCTCTAGTTTTGCCAATTTCACACAAAGATTTAAAATCAAGCACCTGCTCTTCTAATATCAGAAATAATCATTTCTTCACATTATAGCCAGATGCTTGTTGTGCCAAGTCATTTGCTCTAGAATTATCATGCCTAGCAATATGTCTAATAGCAAAATTATCAAAATTGGCAATAATATCCAAACATGAATCGAGGTACTTATTTAGTGATCTGTCCAAGCATTTATAAACTCCGGCGACTTGTTGCACCACCAATTCCGAATCACCAAAAGCTTTCACGTACTAGGCAAAACTACCCCTATGCCTTGACCTTCTTTGCAAGAAGAACCATCAAAATAAATCCTCCAAGGTATAACTTCAACTAGGCAAATCTCTTCCTCATAAGCAATATCTACATGATGGTCCACTATAAAATCACATACAATTTGGCCTTTCATAGATTTTAATGGTTCATAAGCCAAATAATATTCTATCAAAGCATATGCCCGCTTGCCAATTCTCCCACTTAGAATTGGCCTTTGCAACATGTGTTTAATAACATCGGCTTGACAAGCAACTATGCATGTACTAGATAACAAATAATGCCTCAATTTGGTACAAGCATAGTATAAGCATAAACAAAGTCTCTCAATAAAGACATACCTTGTTTCGACATCTAAAAGACGGCGGCTCAAATATGTAATGATATATTCCTTGCCATCTTCCTCTTGCGTCAAAACGGCACCAATGACTTTGTCTTCGGAGGCAATATATAACCGAAAAGGTTTTCCGGCTTTAGGCGCTCGCACAACGGGTAAAGTAGACAAATACCTCTTCAACTCCTCAAACGCCTCTTGTTGTTTTGGCTCCCAAGTAAAATCGGCTTCTTTTTTCAAGAGAAGTATAGGAACAAAAGCATCGATTTTACCTGCTAGGTTAGAAATAAATCATCTCAAATAATTCACCTTACCTAGCAACTTTTGAACTTCCTTCTTGCATGTCGGCGCTTTGAAATCACGAATTTTTTCTATCTTCTTAGGATTGATCTCAACTCCTCTCTCATGCACCATGAATCCTAAGAACTTCCCCGCCGACACACCAAAAGCACATTTAAGTGGGTTCATCTTCAAACCATACCGGCGCATCCTCTCAAAAGCTAATCTCAAATTGGCTATGTGTCATTCCATACCATCCGATTTGACAACAACATCATCAATATAGATCACTAAGATAATACCTAGCAAATCATGAAATATCAAATTCATTGCCCTTTGATATGTTGCACTGACGTTCTTCAATCCAAAAGTCATGACAACCCACTCAAACAAACCCACAAATTCCGGGCACCTAAAAGCCGTCTTGTACATATCCTCCTCCGCCATAAAAATTTGATTATAGCCAGCACTACCATCTAAAAAGCTAATCACCTTATGACCCGAAGCATCATTGATCATCATGTCGGCTATAGGCATAAGATATTCATCTTTGGGAGTGGCTTTATTTAAATCTCTAAAATCTATGCAAACTCTAATCTTACCACTGCCCTTCTTCTCCACCGGGACTATACTAGAAACCCACTCCGCATAACGACATGGCCTAATAAACCCCGCCTTCAACAACTGATCAATCTCCTCTTTGACTCAGTCATATAGCAAAGGATTAAAACGACGAGGTGGTTGCTTATAAGGCCTAAAACCCGGTTTAATTGGAAGCCGATGCTCAACATGCTCACGGCTAAGACCCGGCATCTCATGGTACTCCCATGCAAAGCAATCAACATACTCTTTAAGTAGCTCGATTATCTTAACCTTATAATCGACTCTCATATTTTTGTTTACAAAAGTCAGCCTTGGTTTGGTTCCATCACCTATGTCTACTTCCTCCAATGGATCGGCCGATATAAACCCTTGTCCAAGCTTCTCCACTTCATCAAAATCTTCAATAGTTTCACCAATATCGTTCTTTGTAGACCGATATTCTTGCACCCTCTTTTGTAACCACTCTAAATTAGTCTCTTTACTCATTATACAAATTTATATGGCTTAGCCATGCTACACTAGCCAGCTTTACAGATATATGTACAAATTTGCCATTGGAGATACTAATAAAATCATAGCATTGAATATTTCCCATGACACCACTCAAAAGTAGCATCGGCCATTGCAACCTCGGCCGATGTATCCGCTTAAACAATTTCAACATCATCGCTGTCCCATTGAATTAAACATTGATGCAAGGTAGAAGGCACACAACAATTGGCATGGATCCAACAACGACCCAAAATAACATTGTAGTTACCTTGCACATCGACGATGAAGAAAGCGGTTGGTAACGTCTTGTTCCCCACGGTAAGCTCCGCTGAAAAGATACCCTTTGCCTCCGTTGGTTCACCATTGAAGCCATTGAGAATCATGTTAGTCTTCTTCAACTCATCATCTCCATGCCCCAACTTCTTGAACAACGAGTATGGCATCAAATTCACAGTGGCACCTCCATCCACAAGCATCCTAGAGACCGGCTTTCCATCAATATGACCTTTGAGATAGAGAGGCTTCATATGACGGTTTGATTCATCGGGCTTCTCAAAAACTGCATCTTTAGGACCTAGTGAAAAGTGAGCAACCTCGGCTTCATCCATAGCAAAAAATTCCATAGGCAACATACATACCATGTTGATATCCATGTCTTCTTTAGGAGATGACTCATCTTTAGCAACCAATTGTTCTTCCTTCTTCTCTACAACAACCGGTTTTTCCTTCTCTATGGTTTTACGCCTCCATACCGGTGGTGGTCGCAACTCATTGAACCTTTTATCCCTTTGCTCTTCAGCCTTTTTCTCTCTTATTTCTTGGGCCCGAAGACGTTGCAACCTTCTCCTTTGAGTAGCCGTTAAATCCTTAGGTATCCACCTAGGTGTCACGTCCCAAAACGACCCTAAAATATATCCTTTAAATTATGCCTAGAATAATTAAAATCCGTGCGAAAGCCTCCAAAAATTAAAATGTGCAAAGTAAAAGTCAAATAAGGCTTAGAGGATTTTTGTATATTTCCTAAAAGCCTAAAATGTGTAAATAAATTTTAGTGGAATTTTCAGAGAACAAATAATAATTGTTAAGAAATAAACAAAGTTAAAAAAGGTTTCATAAAAAGTCTCCTTCCCTCTCTTGGGCCGAATTCGGCCCATCTCCCTCCCCCCTCTCTCTATCCTCTCCCCCGCGGCCCACTCAGCCTCTCCCCGCGCGCGCGCCGCTGACGGGCGGGCCCGCCTGCCACCCTCGCTAACAGGTGGGGCCCACCCATCATCCCCGTCCTCCCGCCGCTCTTGCCGCCCCGCTCGCACCAAGCGCCGCCGCCGCCGCCGAATCCGCCGCATCCCGCTGTCCCCGCGTGCAATTAAGTGGGGGGAATTACTCCCCGTGATCCCCTCCCCCTTTCCCCCCCATTTTTCCCTCTCTTTCTCGCATTCAAACGGCCGGATTTGCTCCCGCAAATCTCGCCGGCGCCATTGATGGCGGCCGGACCTCCCGGCCGGTTTCCTTCCTCTCCTGGCCGCCCTCTCCCCCTTCCAACCCTATTTAAACCCTCTCCGCACCTCCTTCGCCCGTTTCCACCCTTTGCCGCGCCGTCTCCCCGCCGGAAACGAGCTCGCGCCGTCGCCCTCTCTCTCCTCCGTCGCCGACGACCTCCGGCCGGCCCTCTCCGCTTGCCGGGACTGTCTCCCGCCTCGGCGTCGCCTTCTCCGGCTTCGCCGCACCGCCGTCGACCCCGTCCACCCCCTCACCGAGCTCGCCGACCGCTGGAACGCCGCCGACCCCATCGACCCGAGCCACGCCGCCGCCTTCCTCCGCTCCGGCCGCCTTTTTCGTCGTCGCCGTCGACCTAGGGTGAGCCGTGGACCGCCGCCTCTTTTCCCCCTTCCCTTCCCCTCTCTCGGCCGCCGCTTCGCCGTGCCTATGGCCGCCGCCGGCGACCATAGGGTCGCGGGCGCCGCCTCCCGCCGGCTGCACCATCGTGGCCACCTACGGGCGCGCCGTGTGGCCGCCGCATGGGGCCCAGCCGTCAGCCGGTCGCGTCCTCGTGTGTGGCTGACGCGTGGGGCCCACGGCGCCGGCCGGTGCGAGCCGGGTGCGCCCGGTCCACCGTGGACTGTGAGGCTGCCGCGTGGGCGCCACCCCCCCGTGGACCCGGTCCGCGCGCCCCCTCCCCTCGGCTGACGCAATAAATCTTTTTTAAATTAAAATTTAAATAAAGAAATTCGCAAATATTCACTTAAAGAGCATATATACTTCAAATGGCCATAACTTGGTCATTTGAACTCGGAATTGGACCGTTCAAGTCTCTAATTTTTCCTTAAGAAGTCAAGAACCATTTTTGTGCTTTGTTCCTGCTTGTTATATGGAGTTTATTAGAGTAAAAGCCTTTTTCCTTTCCGTTGGTCGTGTAGACGCTGCAGCTTCGGAAGATCCGCTCTACGTGGAGGTTGAAGCCGACATTTGGGAAAGCGAGCAAGGCAAGTCACATCATCCTTGAACATATTGAATCCCAGTTTATAAAATTATTTTGATTTAAGTTAATGCATTATCGCTTTATTTAAATTCCCGCGTTATCACTGTTTTATTTAGCCATGCCTATTTACCTTTGTTATGACCTTATTATTATTGTTATTGTTATTATTAGCTTATTCACCCTAGGATAAACAAAACCCCAACTAGTGGGTACTCTATTCATGGTTCCACTAGTATGAACTTAGGTAGATGCTTCGCTGATTAATTAGGCAACATTAGGTGGTTTTATAACCTTAGACTTTGGGAATTCTCATATCACTTGGACATTGTGGAATGGTTGGACTATTGTGGAATTGGATTCACACCTCCCCCTCTATTCAAAACCCTCAAAATAGTTTTAGGCTGGGCTCGGGGTGCATGGTTTTGATAGTAGCACCTCGGCCACATAAGGACCGGTCTTCGGGCCTCTGTTGCAAAGCAATACCGTACTTCCACATGTCTAGTGGGTAAGGCTTAGTTTGTGACTCAGTCTGGTTATAAACAAAAGTACACGGATGGAGATGGACGAAGTCGGGGGTCGATGGACATCTCTAGGACAAATGAAGGCTACACGAGCTGCGGCTCGGTAGTCGAGATGTCATGGCACAGGGCGGGTGTCCTGCTGCTAGGGGCTCAATCCTGCCTGCCTGTCCCGGAGGTTCCGGCCGTAGGTGGGGTTGGGTCGGTACTCTTGTCTATGGCTAGGATGGGTTGGAAACTATGTCATGTCTTCCGTCCGTATGCCGTGGTGGTATGTGGCACGTGGTTATATGTGAGGAAGACATGTCTTGTGGGTAAAGATGTACACCTCTGATCAGAGTATCACCTATTCGAATAGCCGCGTCCTTGGTTATGGGCAAGCCTAGCAATGTACCTAAGTTAGTGTTTTAAATTCTTAACACCTGTTGAACAACTAAAATATGGAATGGATGGCCTGGGTTGACTTGGGACGAGTTGGGACCCTGGGTCGGGTTGCTAGTTCGGTTTGAATCATCGCAGGCCTTGGGTTAAGGCAGGTTCGTGTGGGTCCACGGCCTTGATTAATAATATTGTATAGCTCTAGGATCGTATTAACAAAATAGCTTTGAGCAACTAAGTGTCTTTTAATGCTGTTTACTGCAAACCCTAACCCCCCTATATTATAACTCCATTGTACTCCTTTGCATTTATTCTGCACTCGTGGGTGTGTCTTGTTGAGTACGGTGGTTGTACTCAGTCTTGCTCAATTTTTCCCAAACCCAGAAGAGGAGTTCCTATAAGATGTAGGCTTTGGTATCTAGCTCGTGCCTGCCGTCAAGCGCCTGTGGTCGTCGCCCTAGTCTTCCGCTGTTTTTTGTTTGTCTTCATGTGTGCTGGTCCTTCGCCGCCCATGTAATAAATTAACTATTTACGCTTCCACTTGTTAAACTCTGTATTGTATCAACTTTTGGTGTACCTTGCCTCCTGGGACAAGGAATAATACACGCACGTAAGGAACGCCCGTTGGGTTATTTCTGGTCATGACACTAGTGTAACGCCCCGATTTTAGTTCGGAATTAAAAATCAATTAATAATGCATTTCAAGAAATTATATTAAAATTTAAATCAATTTAATCAAGTGAAATTATAGAGGAAATTAAATTTTCCTTTAAAAATCATTGGCCGAGAATATTTTGTAATATTCTTTGTGCCCTAATGTACTCTGCGGATTTTTTCCGCAAATTTTCGGAGCTCAAGAAATAGTTTTAATAGCACAAAGATCATTGCATCAATTAAAATAAAAAGAAAACAAATAAAAATCTCCTTTTCCTCTTCTTGGGCCGTCGGCCCAGTCCACCCCGCCGCGCGCACCCTCCTCCTTGTGGGCCAGCCCAAGCCGCCCCTCCCTCTCTCCCCGGGACGCCGACAGGTGGGCCCCACCTGTCGGGCCCGTCTCCTTCCTCCAGCCGGCGCCGCCGCGCCCGCAACCGCCGCCGCGTCCACGTCTCCGCCTTCTCCAGGCCACGTCAGCCACGCCCGCGCGTGTGCCGCATCTCCCGCACCCACTTCTCCTCTCTCTCTCCCGCCCGCACCCGCGCCCCGCGCCCGAGATGGCCGGGATTCAATTTTCGAATCCCGCCCCTCTCTCCTCCCCCACTCCCCACGTTGGCCGGCGAAATCCCGCCCCTACCGGCCACATCCGGGGCTCCCCTCCCCTATTTAGGCTTCCCCGTCGCCCCCTCTCGCTTTTTCCCCATCTCGCCGAACTCCCTCGTGCTCCCCATCGCTCCCGCGCCGTGCAACCACCCGCCGCCGCCGTTTCCGTTACTCCGGCCGCCGCTAGCCGCCGCTAGGGTCGCCGCCGCACCGCGCCGTCGCCGCCGTCGGGTTCGCGAGGCTAAGCTCCACCCCGGCCGCCCCTTCCCCGTCGAGTTTCGTCGCCGGAATTCGCACCCCCTCGCGCTTCGGTGAGTTCAACCTCTACCGCCGCCTTCGGCCATGAATGCCGTTCGCCGTGGTTCATCTCCCTCCCTCTAATCTCTCTCTTCTCCTTCCTTAGGGCACCCCGAATCCTGTCCGCCCGTTGCCGTCGTCCTCCCGTGGCTTGCCGTCGCCGTTCGCCGTCGTCTTCCTCCGCGCCGACCACCCTCGGTGAGGTTTCCTCTCCCATCTATTCCCCTCCCTCTCCTTCCTAGCCACCGCTTACCGACGCCGCCTTCGCGTCGCCTTTGTGCCGTCGCCTCCGCCGCCGGTTGCCGTCGCCGGCAACGCGTTCGCGCGTGCCGTCGCCGTCGCCGTGG
Organism: Oryza sativa Japonica Group; assembly: GCF_034140825.1. NCBI lineage: Eukaryota > Viridiplantae > Streptophyta > Magnoliopsida > Poales > Poaceae > Oryza > Oryza sativa. Next base: position 14,806,099 of record NC_089046.1, read on the forward strand.
CCGCTTGGCCGGCCTTGAGCCGAGCCAGGTCGCCGCCGCCCGTCCGATCGACCCCGAGGGTGATCTGGGCCGTCGGTTCCGTGGACCGGCAGTGGACCACCCGCGTGGACCCGGTCCACGGTGAACCGCCCTCCCCCTTGTGCCGTTGACCGGTGGGGCCCGCTTGCCGGCGCCGCCCCTCCCCTTTGATGACGCCAGCAACCCTCTTTTTCTTTGGAAAAATAAATAATAATTACATCATAATTCGTTAATAATTCTAGAAATTCATTTAAATGGCTCAAAACTTCTAAAATTCATATCTAATTCATTCGAACTCCGAATTGAGCCATTCAACTTGCAAAATTCATCTAAAATTGAGCTCTACATGTTTGTTTACTTTTTATGTACTATTTCCTTGGTTTTTATTAGAGTTTTTCCTCGTTTTGCGTGCCAGCGTGTAGAATCCGTCGTTTCGGAAGTTCGCGTTCGCAAGGATAAGAGTTCAGAAGATCCAAGTGAAGAAGAAAGGCAAGTCACACATTCCCCTTGAGCATGTTGATCCCAATTTATAAATGTTTTACCGTTTACAAATAAATATGCATGTTTTGCTAATTACATGGGATCCAGGTATTACCTATCTGCTTCGCCGCTCATGTTACTTATGTGACCTACCTAGAACTATATGATTAGCCATGCTTAATTACCACTAGCTCAGTTGATGGGATAATTACAGTATTAGACCTTTTTAGTATCAGAGTAAGCTGCGTGCTCGAGACATCTGGCCATGCTTCATGGTCGTAATTATCCAACTAAAATGCGACTGAATGGTGGGCTGTGGGTGCATGGTTTTGCTGGTCGCACCCATGGTAGTTAAGGACCGGTTCGCGGGATGCCCTGGAAGAACTTATCGTACTTACCACAAGCCAGCGTGGGCAACGGCTGGGCTTGTAGTGTAGCTTACCTCTAGCTGACGCATCCAGGCAAGGGTGGGCGTGATGGAGCGGGGCGGGCCCTGCGACGGCCTCTGTCGCTTCCGGATTCACCTAGGTACGAGAGGGGACTGCCCGTTGCCCGCTGGGGACGGGGGTGAAACCTGAGGTGTGGTGTGCTTGGCTAGAGGGGGTTATGCGAAGGGTCCTGTCACGGCCTCTTTCCAGTATGTCGTGGTGGCATGTCGGCACACGGAAACGTGTCGTGGGGCTGTGTCTTGTGGGTACAGTTGTACACCTCTGATCAGAGTAAAGCTATTCGAATAGCCGTGCCGGCGGTTATGGGCGGTCGACCAGATTCACCGTGATTAGTCCCATCTTAATAAATCGACCCAATACACTGTAGTTCAGGTGGGTTGGTTGGGCCTGTTCAACGTGGTGTAGCGTTGATCAGTGGAGGTTTAATGTTACTTTAATTACTCAACAGTTTTACTGTTTTGCTCAATAAAATGTTTTACAACCGCCTTTATGCAAATAGCCACAAACCATCCTTGTATCCCCTTGCACATCTGTATCGTTGGTGTGGCTTGCTGAGTACGGTGGTTGTACTCAGTCTTGCTTTTATTCCCCCTTTTCAGAAGTGTAGTACTTCTGAGCTGAAGACGAAGTTAGAGGACCAAGGCTCAGACCCTAGTTGAGTTTTGCCTGTGGAGTGGAGCTGAAGCCCCGCTAGGATAGCCTTTTTCCGCTGCTGCTGCTTTTGTTTCGGTGCGAGGACTAAGTGCCTCTTTTGTAAGTATTTTACGCTTTATTTACGTTTGGAACTGTATATCACTTGTCGTTTTGTGTACCCTGGCTGGTCCTGGATAGGGATTTAATACACAAAATAGTCTGAAGATTTGGGCTAAATTTTTGGGCGTGACAACTAGGTTTCGGATCTGTTCCAGGAGGTAAATAATACCCCCTATTAGGTCTAATTGATGACGATGAAGCCCTCACATCGCCATTTGCAAACCTCTTATCAAACCGGCGGTGGAGCCCGGTCAGACCGGACGTAGACCACCGGTCAGACCGGCCAGATGCGCCGGTCAGACCAACATTCGGTGGGCGGTCAGACCGGCCTGAGGCGTCGGTCGGACCATTGTCGGGTCGGCAGTCAGACCGGCCTGATGGCCCGGTCAGACCGGCCGTATGGCTGCGGTCAGACCGGCTAGAAGGCCCGGTCAGACCAGCCGACTACGATGAGCTGGTACCGGCTTCGGATTTTTTTCTCGAGGACTCTCTAACTTCATCTCCAGAAGGTATTGGTACATCATGAGACCCTACTTTGATGGTAATTACCTCTGAAGTCCTTGCCTCCACTTTAATGCGCTTTCCTTCTCTCCTTTCCTCACTGGCCCGGCTCTTACCATAAAACCAGCCGTTGTTTGGTGAAGACAAATGTTCATGAATTGGCCTCCTTGGTCCTCCCCACCTTTGGTTGAATTGTATTGGAGGCATATGATTGAACATTGGCGGCGTTGCCCCCCATGGCATGTAATAAGGATAAGGATAACCCAGCGGCGGCATTGGATAGGGACCCCATGGTATGTCTTGTGAATGATGATATGGAGGTGAATGCAACCATCTTGGCGAGTGACCAAATCGCTCCCTAGGAGGTGATCTTGGTCTTTTCCCATTGTTGCAAGCTCTCTCACCACCTTGCTTTTCATATTTCTCCAAAAGCATATCAAGGGTCACTTTGGTCTTCCTAGGAGCTTTAGAAGTCGAAGCTTCGCTTTTATTCTCTTTCAAAACACCAACCTCCGGCTTCTTTGGCACTATCATCTTTGGCCTTGATTCACCAATGATTATTCCTTTTTCCTTAGTAGATTCGGCTTGCTCCGGCCGAATCAACACCTTCTTGTCATTGAAATTAATTATATTCACCGGAAAAGGATCATGATCAAGCTTCATCTTGGAGCCATCGGTGAACTTCAATCGTCCTTCATCTATGGCCGATTGAACCTGTCGTCAAAACACATTGCAATCATTAGTGGAATGAGAATGAGAATCATGCCATTTACAATAAGCTCGACGTTTCAATTCTTCTTGAGATGGTATGATATGGCCTTTAGATAATCTAATTTGTTTTTCTTGTAAAAGATAATCAAAGATCTTATCACACTTGGCCACATCAAAACTATATTTAACCTCACTTTGCCGATCTTTGCGAGGAGTCGGCATTAGGTTAGAACAAACAAAAGGCTTGTTTTTGTTAGTCCATGACCATTCAGCAACATACATATCATGATCACCCTTATCTTCACTATCACTCGCCTCAAGGTAATCAATCATATTAACATTAGGCCTTTTCTCATATGGTCTAACAATTTTTTTATTATCCTTAACCCAGCTTTCCTGAGCCAGAGCCCTTTGCAAAAGTTGACTAACATCAAGAAATTGTTGGCCATCTAGTCTTTCTCTAAGAGGAGCAATTAAAGACTAGCCAAATCTCTATCAGTTATATTCAAGCTATAACATCGGTTTATAACATCCCTAAATCTCTTAATATAATCAATGACAGGCTCATTATATTTTTTTCTTCACATAACCTAAGCTCAGTTTCTCCAGTATAGAAATAATCATGAAATCTTTGTTCTAATTGAGCCCAAGTATGAATAGAAATTTGCCGGTAAAGAAGTAAACCATGTAAAAGCGGTACCGGACAAAGATAAAGAAAACAAGCGCAATTTAAAAGTATCACTATTAGCCTCACCACATTGTGCTAAAAATTGACCTACATGCTCACATGTGGTTCTACAATCTTCACCACTAAACTTGGTAAATTCGGGAACTCTATAATTACAAGCAAACAGCACATTATCATAATAGTCAGGATACGACTTTTGGTAAACCTTAGCACGATTCCTAGTTTCAATCCTGAATTTATCCATAATAATCCCACTAATTATTTCCTCCATATTATCAGGCCTATGTTGATTTGGTGGTGTATTTGGTGGCCTAATAGGTTGTGTTTGCGACGCAATATGGTTATATTGGCCTTGCCTAGTATCAGGAGGATACTCCCTAGCAACATCATTATAAGCATTAGGAACACTAGTCGCCAACCCGTGCGATGCACGGCTATCATTGGTAGAATTATTAAATATTAAAATTTTAAATATATTGTTTTGAAAATTATTTGTAGATTTTTATAGCTATAAAGAAAAAACAATATATTTTGTATTGACTGTTCAAAAAACCAAAATTAAAAAGTATAAACATAAGATCCATCCCAAGTAGCATTTTATACTTATTTAGGAAACTCAGCTGTTAATTCCAAATTATATTATTTCTTAATTTAATATTTGTAAATTTTGTATTTAAAATATTGAGTTTTATCTGGTCTGAGTCTCAGTATAGCCTTTTTTAAGATTTAATAATTCTGAGATTTATAACTAATAGATGTTGATCAAGATGTACACATTCGGGATATTACTAATAGCCTTTCCACTATTTTGATAATTATAAAAATCGGAATCATTCACTACTCATTTTCTTCTCATGTTGGAATCTCAATTTAGTATTTTTAATTTAATTTATTGATTTGGAATTGATAAGTAACTATTGTGATGTTCCGTTAAGAAAAAAAAATGTTGGAGTCTCATTTGTAGATTCGTCGTGGTATAATTAATATTTCCAATTTGACAGACTGAATTATAACTTTTTTCTGATTTAATATTTTTGAAATTCGTTATTAATAGGTCATGAGTACAGTTTTCATGATATATAATAATTGTAAAAATTGGAATTAGTCACGATATTTAACTGCATGAACGTCAACAATAAGGCTTCATACAGTTTTTGAAACATGATAAGACATACATGGAAAACTAATTATTAGTTGCTATTGAAAAAATAGAGATTAACGTGAGTTCTCAGTTCTAAAATTATTATAGAATAGATCAAATTCGTTTGTGAACTATGGGAGTTTTGCTCTGTATAAACCTAACTACGTAAACACACTTATTGATAAACATAATTATATATTCAGGGACCTGATTACCTAACACTTATTATAACATGATCATTAATTATTCTACGAAAATTAGAAATCAAGAATACTTCAAATAGGTCACATACAATATGTAAGTAACCTACTTGAATTCCTTGAAGCGATGACGGTGTATAAATCTTCCGTGCATGCAGGAAAGAGTGAACTTTCGGTTAGAGGAACAACATCGCAACACCTGAAATCTATAGTCATATTATTTAGTTGCCAGTTTTTATTCGGAAAAGCATAGATCAATATATATGTTATCTTTTCCTTTTATCAGAAAATCTAATAAGAAATCTTCATCATCCCGGATCCTGTAGCAAAGCTTAATCCGAGATGAAGCATCGTGGCCATGATTAATTGATCAGGTAGCAGCCATCACTAAATGGATATCCTTTCGCCTTCCTCACTGAAACCCGGCCAGAACTTGTGCGCATGCAAGCAAACATCAGATGACAGTGCAGTGTGTCCTGACCTCTGATGTGCACGCATGTCTCTCGTCAACGCCAATGAAGTCGAAATAGTTGCCGATGATCAGAACGAAGGGCAACCTGGACTCCTGGAGGGCGTCCCCCGTCACTAGCGAAATCCGTCGTGCCGCGAGTTGGACCTCTTATTTAGCTGCTCCATATATCTCTTTTTTTTTCTTTGTGCAGCCGAATTCGTATATCTCATTAAGGAGATAGGATCGGTGATCTTCTTTTTAGTAGATGCATTTATCTCTCAAGTTATGATCTGTTGGGTCAATAGATAGACTTTAAAAGTGGCCCACATCACACGTAGATTGTATTTTCATCTACGGTTATGATAATTCAACAAATTAATTAACGGCTAGATCTTTCTGATTAACGTGAGAGCTCCTAGAAAGTGTCCAATTAGTATAGGTATGGACGTGGGGGAACTCGGGGATTAGTTGCAGTAGTAGATACAGGAGGATCAAATGTTCTAAGATGATACAAATAACTAGCATTAGTCATTGGATCTATCCCCTGAATCGGTATTATTGCGCCGGTCTAACCGGTCCAGGGCCCGGTCTAACCGATATCCAGAGGCGCAGTCAGACCAGCCTGAGTCCCGGTCTGACCGCCGGGGTAATACCTAGTCGGACCGGCCATTTGGCCGGTCAGACCGACGGTGAAGTCGCGATCAGACCGGCCATCAGGCCCGGTCAGACCAGCTGTGTGCGCCACTCCATCGGTTCTACTATTTGTTTGATCTATAGGGGCTTGGCTAGCAGTGCTAGAGGCTTTATTTTTACCCACAAAATCGGCCAAGAGAGGGCCGACTTTAAATCTTAAAAACTCATCAAATTTATCCTCAAAAGTTGCATCTAATCTATCTTTAAAAATAGTCATAGATGAATCTATTGTAGATGCTACTTGGTGTTGGATAGATTGTGTTACCTCTTCATTGCTTACCAAATTGGGAGCGAGCCTAGGACGTGGCCTGGGCTTGATGATCACACCTTGACGAGTCCTAGTAGACGCCCTCATCAACGCCTCCTGTGTGAGCTCCTTGATGTACTCCTCCATGGACTTGCGGTCTTCTCCTTCGAAATCATCCAATGTGATTGGTATCACATAGGCCGGCTCCACCTCCACCTTGGATGACGGCGGTTTCGTCATGGCGAAATCGAAGTTGAGTTGACGTTGAACGGATCTCCCCAGCGAAGTCGCCAAAATCGTGTTGGCAACTTTTTGTGATAAGTTGACAACAACGATTGCAACACCTTATGCCTTGCGGTGATCCTAGAGTCACGAACCACCTCGATCTAGCAAAGAGCCAAACCTAGATGGGTTTTGACAAATAAACCGGCTAGCGGAGCCAATTTAAGATAATTACCCGTCTCGTGGGCAAAACGGAAGGTTTTCAGGACAAACCTACAAAGAGATGTTGCACTCTCGCAGCGGCGGCGGACGGTTTACGGCGCAAACCGACAAAGATGGACAAACTAAGAGAAAACTAAAAGCAATATGAAAAACGATTGAATTGATTGATTGTAGATTGGTTTCTTACAATAGAACTGGCCATGTACCTTATATAGGGGTTGGTCTTGCCCTCTACAGGCCCTCCTCCATGTCCAACTTGGGATAGAAACTAAAGGAAACCTGAAACATGCCTTCCCGAGCAAGGAAACCTCGAGACCTGACGAAACACAGTCGGACTCGGACCTGCCGGTCAGACCGGCCACACACCGCCAGTCTGACCGGCCCTCAACTGGCGGTCTGACCGCCCAACACACGGCTGTCAGACCGGCCGACTCGAAGGAAACCGATAGACTTCTAAATTTTGGCAATCTTTCTTATTTTGATCCTAGGTGCCAAATTTGGGTGTAAACACGTACTTAGTACCATTGAAAAAAATTGATGATCTTTAAATATGAGTTTCTATTATTTAAAGATAAAACATACGATTCTATAAATTTACGTAAATATCATTCATGAAACGTCCTATAAATGATCTCAAACCATCATGTGTTACTTGTACAAACACTACTAGACCACCACGTGACACTGTCATTGTATAAATTTACGTAAATATCATCCATTAAATTTTCTATGAAAGCTCTCAAATCGCCATGTGACACTTATACGAACGCTCCTAAGCTGCCACGTGGAACTGTCAAATCTCACCGATGATTTTCACTTTAGCAGTGGATCCGATATTTTAAACCATTATATTATTATATTAGATGTATTTTATTTTAAAAACTAATTCCTTAATCCATATATGTATATGGGAGAATTATATAACTGTACTAGAAAAAAAATACTTGTCCATTGCTACGGATGAAGGCTATTTTAATCTTATTCTTATTATACGGTTTAACTAGGATGAAATTTACTCTGGAAATTCGCTTTTTTTTTTTTGAAAATCATTAGCTGCAATTAGGAGTCTGACTTTCATCTCAAGTTAGCATGCGAGTTTGTTTAAAGATATTTTTTATATAACTATTTTTGTACTTCCAAAAATGAACGAACATAAAAAGTGACTCAAACAAGAATCAATATTTTCAAAAACGAACGAAATTAATAACCGACTCAAACAAGAATGACGTACCAAAATATCGGCAAAAAACTTCTTTAATTTTTATAATAGTGGAGAAGTATCCATACATACGTACGACTGAAAAAAACAATGAAGCTTTACCTACTGTTCATCTAAAGAAACAAATAAACTTACGCACAGACTTACTATAAAGATCAATAAAGCATAAAAAAAACATACGTACTTAGTACCATTGGAGAAAAATGACGATATTTAAAATATGATTTTCTATTATTTAAAGATAAAACGTATCACTCTATAAATTTCCATAAATATCACTGTTGATTTCATTTAAATTGATAGGCCCGATCGATTCTTTAGAACATTGGATAATGTATACATTATATACTAAAAGTCCATTAAACTTCCTAAAAGTGCTCCTATGTTGTCATGTGTTGTTCTACAAATGATACTATGTTCATCACGTGTCAGTCTAATAAATTACTGAAATACTTAAGAAATCTAGAAAAAAACAAAGCAAATTTTCATTAAATTTGATGGACCCATTATTTATAACTATTGGATTATTTTTTTTTAGAAAATCATCTCCTTAACCCGGGCCTACCTAAACCAGTACGTATAAGTTTCATTTTTTTTAAGGAAAAAACAAACGAATATATGTATGTATGCCCCCTCTTCCCTCAATTCTTTTCTCTACATTTTTACCCATTCCTTCTTCTATTTGCATGCTTTATTAGTTAGAAAAGCAACAATTATGTGTAAAACAATAAAGCATCTACATCATATAAATAATTTTTGATCCGTTATGTAAAATCAAAGGTGTTTTTGATTATTATTCTGTGATGAAAAATTGGCATTGAAGATTATTGGTTTTGTTATTTAGAATTTATTCACGAAGTGGATTTCAGAGGTGATTACAGGTTCATTATTTCATGTGACCGATCAGACCGGGCAGGTGTTGCCGGTCAGACCGGCGTGTAATGCGCGGTCAGATCGGCGCAGCCCGCGGTCTGACCGGCCGACTCTGTGTCGGTTTCGGTTTCGAGTTGTTCCGTGATTATGTCATGATTATGGGCTTCTAGATGGATACTATACGTATGTAATACTGTTGTTCGCTACTAATGAGTCAAGTTTGAGATAACTTGGTCTCGGAATATGGTTTCTTTGTTTATTTCATGTGTAGGTGACTTGATACCTCGGGAGAATATTTGCGGTGATGGACCGGAAGTCGGCTTGGGGATAAGACGACGTCCATGGTGGTCAAAGATCATGCGGGATACTTAGGCTAGAGTTGATGCACGTGGTTGATGGAGATTCTATATGGTATACGATGGAGGTATTGTGTACGTATGGGATGCGGAGTCGAATTTGGAAGGAGTCCAAATTTGGTACGATTGGTTATATAAAGTTTCTTTCTTGTACTAGAGGGTTTCCTAAGGTGTTTAGGACTCTTAGTATGAGTTTGGTTCGTGGCTTTAGGCTGCCTACCTCATGTATAAAATAGAGGGGGAGCGTGAGGCTTAGCGGTATCGCTTTCGAGAGCAATTGAGTTGAGTTTTGAGTTAGGGTTTCGAGTTTAGTCGAGATTTTTATAAGGAGTGCTGTTGGGGCACTTTGTAAACACATAGAGAAGTAATAAAGTCGTCATCTACTTTAAGAGTTCTTCGATTTGTGTTTCATCGGGTTTCGGCGGTCTAACCGATGACTCACCGGCGGTTGGACCGGCGACAAGGCGGCGGTCAGACCAGCGGCGGCGACAGGCGCAGCAGGCGACATCGGCGGTCAGACCGGGTAATCTATACCGGTCAGGCTGGCAACATCCACTCGGTCAGACTGGCAGATCAATCTTGGTCAGACTGACTTCCGTCAATTTCGAGGGCAACTTTTATTTCGGCTAAAATTTTTCGGTTTTGGGTATACCAACCATTCACCCCCCTCTGGTTGGCTTAGTTATTGTGATTCGATCCTACACGTTAAATCTTTAAATTATTTATAACTCAATTTACAGTTGAAGATCATATTTCACAATTTAGCTTTTGAAAAGAAATGAAATTTTGGTTTATATTTTGTGACTTTTACGTGCCATTCAAGCAATTGTGAAAAGTATGAAATAATAATAATATAGATTTTATCATCGTATATAACTTCATAATAATTAAACTATGTCCATAATGATAAAAGTAAAATGAATATTCTGTGAGTTTAAAAGCAAAACTTATGCTAAAAGTAAGCAACATTAACATCTAATTCACACAACTAATACTTGATCAGATTATTTTACATTTAAAGACCCATGTCCATGGTAATTCATCTTTGAGAGGAAACATGTCAATTTGGGCAACAATTTTTTAATTTTGTATGCCATTCGAACAAATACAAAATTATAGAATAATTAAATTATATCTATATGGATAAAAGCAAAAGAGCCTATCTCTGACTAATGTTTTTAAAAAATACTCCTCCATTCTAACATTACAATAAGTCAAAATAATGTTATTAGATTGTAGTGTTTATATTTTTAATACCTACTGCGAATATACTATAGGAAAAGACAAGTATCACACAACTAATATTTAATCAGACTATTTTACATTTAAAGACCCATATCCACGGTAATTCATCTTTGAGAAGAAATCTGTCAATTTGGGCAACAATATTTTATTTTTGTATATCATTCGAAAAAATACAAAATTATAGAAAAATAGTGATATAGATTTTATCATCGTATATGATGTCAGAATAATTAAATTATATCTATATGGATAAAAGCAAAATGAACCTAACTCTGAGTAATGTTTTTAAAAAATTACTCGTCCATTCTAACATTACAATAAGTCAAAATAACGTTATTAGAATATAGTGTTTATATTTTTAATATCTACTGCGAATATACCATAGGAAAAGACAAGTAAAAAAAGATAGATTTTAATCATACAATAAAGCATTTATCAATTTTTAGCTAAAAAAGTAATACCAACTAAAACAATATAACCCATAAAAAGAAATATTATAATTATATGCGGCGTAATCTCTTCTCTTCAACTCTCTCTTCCTCTCCTATCTCATTTAATTCCTTCATCTCCTAATTTTTAACTAAGTAAAAAAACAGTCCAATAATTAGAAAGCTAAATGATTATAGTTCTTAAGTTAAATCCAATTTTTACTTTATCTGAATTGTGTTTTATTTATAATTAAATAAATATTTTAAGACCCATGTTACCCACATTCCACTCTATAAAATTAAAAATACATCATTTGAATGTAGACACTGATCCTTCGAATTGTAACCAAATAGCAAAAAGGAAAGAGAACCTAATAATAAAATTAAAATAAGTATTACATCAATGGAAATCATTGTATATCCTCTGAAGTGCACTGAAGGCGTTACGAGTTATGCATTAAATAAAAATAAAACCTTACAGATTGGAAGAAAACCATCTATCCATCAAGTTCTACTTAAATAGGTATATCCTTATTTTTAGCCAATAGATATATTTTTAGAAAAATCTTAAGCCACCATGTGTTACATATTAAAAATTAGAAAAAATGAATAACAAAAGTTGTGAGAAAAACTGGATCATCAGTTTCACTTAAATCATTTAGAAAAAAAAGAAAAAAACCGCTCATGTCCCCTGCACTTCGCCCTCCCCCACACATATGCACAACATGGCACTACCGAAACCTCCCTACTTCGCTTGAGCTCTCCATCTACCCTTCCTGTTTTTATAGCGAGAAATAATCAAAAATATTCAAGCATACATGAATTTTAAGCTATACATTTGATTTCTAATATAAATATTGTTGTATTTATAGTTAAACCAATGATTTAAATATCCATAATGCCTATATTTTGAACTGTTATAAAATAAAGCAACTAACAGAAAATGTCAATAGGGTCTAAATTGAACTGTTTAGAGAAAATGTAATAAGTTAGTAAAAAAATGGTTCTTACATTTCACTAAAATTGGACCGACCTGCATGTTCCATTTTTATAATAATTTTAAAATGCTCAAACATTAATGGTCTTACTTCTATCCTATAGCATAGCATAGCATTATGAGTTCCTCCACATATTATTACACATATAAGCCGCACTAAGGTTTGTAGTATATGGTTTGTTGACAAGTTTATTTGTTACTGTCAGACTTACAATTTTGGATTCATGTTAACTATGTATTTTCTGATGAAAAAGACAGTATAGATCACACATATCACAAGTAAGTGAGGTATAGGATATGTCTTTATTAATTTACTAGCAAAATGCCCGTGCGTTGCACTGGGTAATGTCGTGTTCGATAAATGTTGATTGAATGATTTTTTTAATCACAAAGGTTTTAAACAATTATTCCACGTGTACGTGTATGATATGAACTATGTTCATGACTCGTTAGCGTGATGATTGTATCATGGGAGGAACAAACGGTGAATGCCTTACGTCACTTTTACGCAAGAGTAGATGGACAAAAATTTGTATGATTAAAAAAATTGTATTTAAAATAGGTAAGTTTATTATAAAACTAATGAAAACCAGCTTTTGCATATTTACTCATAGTCTCGTAGTGGTGACACGTGGATGATATATAGCGCATAGACTTTAATATGTCATGTTTCGTAGAAATTTTTATCTCAAACAAATATTAGAGTAAATATTTCGATGATTATGATGTGAAAAATAAAAAAATAGTTAAAAAATATCACTCGTCTGTGAAGTATGTACCTGTACACTTATTTTTCAACGGAAATCAATTTGGTGGATTAGCAAACTATAGGAAATTGAACGCAATTAACAAGTCTACTATAATTGTAGTTTTTTTAAAAAAATATCAGTGGCCTGGTTAGATAGGCTTATCCCTCTCGCTACACATTGCGATTGTCGATTGAAAAGGTTAATGAGAATTTTAATATTGGGATTGCTATACACTATAATTTAAAAGTTGATGAAATTTTTTTCTTGATTTTGCACCGAAAGCCCATTTCTTCCTTCTTATTTAGCCCTACGCTAGTATGCCCTTTCTGTTTTCCCCATATTAGAGCTTAAAATTCGGGATAAAAAAGTCCAGAAAGATCACCAATCGGTCAGATTCGGCCTGGGCGGCTACAGGAGGCGCACGGTGCAATAGATCAGTTCGCATTCGGGAAAAAACAACGACAAAAAACCGGACGAAAACAAAAAAAACAACAGACCAAAATAAATCGGAACCTTTGTGTTTTTTTATTAGGTATATATATACATATAAATATATATTTTCTGAGTAATTGATCATAATTTTCCAGCAATTTTAAATGGATCAAAATAATGCCAAATAAAATTATGTACATAATCAAATGAATTAATTCGGCGAAATTAAATAAAACTTTATTTTGGCCCATTACTTCCATAACCGGCCCAAAAAATTGGCCCGACCCGTTTAGCACATGCGCACGAGCTGATCGCGCGGCGAACGGCCCATCTAACGGCGACGGCCCAATGCGGGGAGAACTCTGCGTGGCCCAGTTGTCTTCCGTGGCCCAACAGCGGTGGTGGCGCAGTTCGGATCGGTCCTGCACCGATGAAATAACCGGCCAGAGGGGGGCATACGAAAACCTTGATGTCCGACGAAATCGCTAGCCGATGAAATCCCCTTTCTCCCCTACTCTCCCTGATCCAATCTCCGTCTTTCTTCGTCTGTCTCCCTCCTCCACCCGAGTTGTCGCCGACCAGATCGACCACCGGCTCTAAGCCATCGTTGCTGCTTGTGTGGATCCGCCGTCGGCGCCTGTTTCCCGTTGTCTCTCCGCCTCTCTCTCACGCAGATCCGCCCTCCCTGTTTTTGTTTGATTTTGCTTAAGCGGGGGAGGACAATGTACGGACTCTCGGACTTACGACCGAAAATACGGAAAAAAAGAGAGGTGATGATCAGAAAGTTATGGATTTTTTAAATATTTAAGATTAAGATTAAGATAATTTTTTTTTGAAAAAACCGACATCTATTATATATTTATGGCAAATTTTGCTACAGAACACTTCGACTTCGTGCTTTTAGCCGTAGGATACTGTCCGAACTCATTTTTGGGGAAAACATTCCATAAACGTGCTAATTTACCAATGGACACCGCGCCGATTAGAATAATAATTTCCAGTTGAAGAGGAGAGAGAAATCGTGTAAAATGTCAAAAATGCCCTTGGGCCCACATGTCAGCTCTCCTATCTCTCTTCTCTTCTCTCTCTATCTTCTCCCAGGCGATGTCGGTCACCGCCGCCGCGCGGCGCCTTCTTGAACCGCACCCACATCCGCTTCAGGTCGCTCGCCGACGGGCGGGAGAAACCAATCGATAGACCTTTCATAATGCTTCAGCTTGGTTCAAATCATAATGTATACTCCAATAGAATCTGGTCAAAATTCATGCCAAGTTCAGGTTTACCAAATAGAATAAATTGACACTTTTTTTCAGGAATTAAAATCAGTACCCATGGCAAATAACCAATTCAGACATATAAAATCAGTAAATAAGTTTACATGCAATGAACCGATTAAGTTGGTTGACAACTAACCTTACATGACTCGATTGCAATGATGTGCACCTGTAGGATGAAGGGGTGCAGGGTTGAGGCTTGCACACAGAACGGTTGATGTGAGGGAGGTATAGATCAGAGGAGAGGCCGGGTTGCAGCGGGGATTGCAAGAGGCCTATCAAGTTTGCAAGAGACTTATGAAAGACAAATCAGAATAGGCACATGAATTATATTAACCACTGCGCCTCCTCACCCAATTGATTTGGCGGTTTCTATTGTAAATACGCGTGATTAAGGGATGAAGTGAATACCGCATGTAACGCCGAACAGGATGAGGGAGGGGGCGGTTGAGGCCGGCATGGCGCTAGGGTTCCCAGCTCCGGCGTGGCTGGCGCGTGGGGGATGGGGGAGGCAGTGCGACGCGGGGAGGGGAAGCGGCTGCATCCGCGGCAGGTCCAGGACGCAGCTCGCGCACGCGTGCATGGGGGGAGAAGCAAGCGTGGCAGAAGGAGATGGAAGGGGAAGCGAGTGGGGGAAGTCGAAGGGAGGGGGAAGCGATGGCGGGCCCGCGGCGCAGCTCGCGCGCGCGCACGGGGCGGAGAAGCGAGCGGGGCCGCTACAAGAATGTTTTTGCTCGTCGTCTCAATGACATGAACAAGAATGTTTTTGCATTTATTTCATGCTCGCTAGATGATGGAAGGTTGCTACTGCGCAAATGTGAGCTCATCTATGTACCACGCCGCTACATCTTTCCATGATTCCATCATCGACTACTGCTCGTCACCTGGTTGCCCTCTCCACTACCAGTCACATGACACAAACCAACCTCTCTATCCTTATAGAAAGATCCAGCAAAGCCACCAGGATCCCAACGTCATCATGAATTTTTGGCTGAATTATTTTTTTCTTTTTTAGTTTAATTCATCTGTGAGTTATATTAACAGTCGTGTGTGATTGAGCCTGTAATGTTTTTCATTCGTACAACCATTTTGTGATACGGATTAACAATACTCCTATATTAGTTTTTACTCTTATACTGTGTATTGAACACATCAGTAACATATTACTGCATAGTGGCTACGAGATCATAGGCTATAACGAGAGGAAGGTGTTGTTTTACTCGTAGATCACGAAGTCTAAACAATATTGATAACTGTGGTAAAAGAATTACTAGCATTGCAAGCTGGTAGTAATTCTTTTACGGACATCTAGGAATGGTGTTGTATGATGACGGGCATTCATGCGAGTAAATTTGTTACTTTTGAATGAGCAGATGTGGTAGGCTGGGAGTAAATGAAAAATTCTATGGAGTAAATTCATTGCTTTTGAAACGTGGATAGACACTAGAAAAACAGAAAACCCGGAAAGAAAAACTACACGATAAATATTTTACTAAAAAGATAAAGAAAACTAAAATGCTAAAGAAAATGCAGAGAAGGAATGAAAGAGGAAAAAATATGGATGGTTAATATTTTTCCGGGCCTTTTGATGAAGCACGGATGAGATGGAAAAGAGAAAAAAGAAACATGGAAGGTGGAGTGATAATAAAAAAGAGAAAACCGGAAGGAGAGAGGGTTGTGCGGTGCTCAAACTAATATTCCACGCGCAGCGCGCGTATTAGCGCCACCGTACAAAAAAATCCATTTTATGGTGTTCTCTATTGGTAGTAAAAAGATCTTGTTTTTATTTTTATATGTTCTAAAGTTGTCGGTAACATTTGGATTTCCAGGAGCTTTTTCTTCTTTTACAAGGTTCTCTTATTGCCATGGTACGCGTTCTTTTTCATTGCCGCTTCCTAAGTAGGGCTTATTCGGTTCACAGGATTTCCAAATCACAGAAATAGAAAAAACGTAGGAATAATATAGGAATCCATGTGTAAAACAAAGGATTGGAACACAGGAATTTTTCCTCCACCGAGCTAAACAAAAGAGGATAGAGTGAATGTTTTCATTCCTATGGAATTAGTATATTTTGGAGGATTTTTGGAGGATTGGCATAGTGTTCCTATGGAAAATTTTCCAATGAATCCTACAAACCGAATGCATGAATATTGCTTATTCCAAAGGAATTGAGATTTCCTTTAGGAATCCTTCAAAACTAATAAGGCCTAAATTTGGGGTATTTGTTTGAGTGACGAAGAACCTTCCCATGCTATTTCTGTCGCCGTTTCTCAGGAAGCCCTCCAGCTGATTCAGCCCTGGGACGAAGTATATAACTAGAAGAGGGATGGATGTTTGGTAGAGCAATTTATTCTGCTTTAATTTACTTGTAGTGAAGAAATTTACTAGGCAATGTGTCTGGCACTAAGTGAGAGCAAGAAATGAAATTAAACAACCCAACATTTGTCGTATGTATGTTGTTCTGCCACCGTACACGGCAAAAAAGAACAAAATACATAATACGTAAAATAGTGCTCAAATAATTCAATTTAAAGTCTTGCTAGTATAATACAAAACCAAACTGGCAGACGCAACGGCACCTGAATGCCGTCGGCACACTACTACAAAACCCTAAATAATAGGTTAAAGGTGTCGGTTTAGAGAAAATCATCACCTATTATCAATTATAAGTACTGGATACTAGACAAAACCAGTACCTATTATCAATTATATAGGTACCAGTTATTAAATCGACATCTATACTATTAGGCATTGGTATTTCCAAGTTGATTCTTACTGTTAAACCAACACCTATAGTTGTTCCCAACCAACACCAATAAGAATTTCGCAATAGTGGCACTCCCGTGCGAATGGCAAGATGGGGTGGGCGCTGCTGGTGCCTACAGAGCACTTCTCTACGGACCCTTTCGCAAGTGCAAAAATTAAAGTTTGGCATCCACATTTTGCTCATTGCGGACTTGACCGTAGTTTACTACTATACTACTATACTGTGCGCCAACCCTATAGTTGCTCATTACGGAAATTGTGGGGGGTATATATTTTCTGGTGAATGTGATGCATGTCCTCTTGTAAACTAGTAGATGAAGACGAAGAAATTTCGCTGTTGTTTTAATGCATTCATAATCATGCTCATTGTTCGCCAGCTTCCGCTCCTGTTTTGATTCAAACATTTCTTCCCAAGAAAATGCTATCTCATTCGTGTCTTCATATTTGGATGAGGAATATCCATCTTATTTGTCACTGCTTCAATTTCAGAATTTGTAACTATTAATGCCAAAACAATTGGATTACTCGAATACTATGTACAATGGGGACACTCGGCTTCATCCGTATCCTTTGTGTTTGTGGTTTATAAGATGATTAGAGCTTGGTGCATGACGATTACAGTCCATGGCTAGAACAGGGAATGGTAAGAATGAGGCATGGAGTGATGTGGTGATGCTGTCTAGATGAGAACTTGTCACGCTCGGAATTTCTATCCAAAATTCCAAACGCTTACATGTGTGTGAACCCTCGTCCAGGAATCAGCCGAGGCACACAATAACAAATTGATAATAGAGTACAATTATTACTCTAATTAATAAGCGAATAAAATGTCATTACAGAGGTAGATAGTTCCTCTCAATCAATAAAGATCTAAGCAGCGGAAAAATAAGATAAACGGCGCAGACGACTCCACTCCACAGGCAGCTTGACCAGGGCTACACCTAATCCTCCACACCATCAGCATCACTGTAGAACTCCTCCTCTGATGAATGATTGCAAGGTGAGTATATGACATACTCAACAAGCCACGCAGCAAATATGCAAGTGCACAGGATAACAAAGGATGGCATAGTAGGGTTTCATTTGCATAAATAGCATTTAATAAACATTTCAGAATTTAATAAAATAGTTAAGTAGTAATTAAAAAATATTAATCCAACGCTATACAACATATCCTGTTGCATAGGCCCAACCATTCTGAACAACCATCCCGGCTGCACAGTTCTATCTCAAAACCAGGAATATACCATTCCAAACCAAGAGCGAATCAAATTATTACCAGTTATAGCATCTTTTATTATGGTGAGAAGTGTGAAACTAATCACGAAAGACATTGTTAGACCCGCCCATAACCGCGGGCACGGCTATTCGAATAGTTTTACTCTGGCCAGAGGTGTACCACTGTACCCACAAGACACAGCCCCACAACATGTCACCATGCGCCTCAATACCACCACGGTACCTCAGAAAGGAGCTGTGACAGTACCCCTCGCACAACACAATCCACCACAGCGCACCATTCCTGGATCATAATCACCCCCTTATAAACAAGGCATGGACTCCCCAGCGACCCCCGTGGGCTTATCTCCGCCACTTCTCAGTCTGGTGCCCCGCAATGAACCATGCTATACAAAAGGTAAAGCCGTTGCCCACGCTGGCTTGTGGTTGGCACGGTTAATGTTTCACAACCAAAACTCGTGAACCGGTCCTTAATTGTCATGAGCACGACCATCAAAACCATGTGCTCACAACCCACCATTATCAGGTTTTAGTTGGCAAATTAATTAATTAACCAATCATGATTAACCATCATGAGCTATCATTAAGCCAACATTGAATAATAGTGAGTTATAAGTTATCCCAATAGTGTGCTAATGTTTCTAAGCATGGCTAAACAATCATATCTAATATCTAGCTGAACCAATATATAAAGCCCAACTAGTCAAGTTATAATAACCCAAGGTATCAAGGAATAAAGTAATCAAGAACAAAAGGGCTATAACAAACAATAGGTTAATTCCACCCAATGACATTCGAAAATAAATGCAATAGTTGAATAGAAACAATAGCTTTAAACGGGATCAACATGCTCAAAGGGTTATTTGGGATCTGTGTGACTTGCCTTGCTGGCCTTGAAACTCTTCAAATTCTTCTCCTGCGAAAACGGACTCTCCGGAAACGTCGGAATCTAAACAGAAAAGAGTAAAATCACCAAAACAGCACATAAACAAGCATGAACAGTACATGTGGATATTTCTAACATGTAGATCTCAATTTTAGAAAAATTTAGAGACTTGAACCAACTAAATCCGAGCTAAGATGAATTAGTTATGAATTTTAAAAGATTAAATCGGATTAAAACACTTGTATGGATTTTAATTGAATTATGACGCAATAATGAATTATTTTTGAAAAGGAAAAGGGAATTACTGCGTCATCGGCTAGGGTTCGCGATGGACTGGGTGCACGGCGACGGCTCACGGAAACGAACGACCGAGACCGATCCATCCAAAAACGAACGGCCGAGATCTATCGGTCCACGACAGGCCTACGACGGATGGCAACGATGACGTCAGCGGTGACGTCACCACCGGCGGCGGCTCGGGCGTGCATGCTCGCCGGCGAATGACGGCACGACAACGCGAACGGAGGGAACCAACACGTAGAGGGCGACGCGGCGAACTCACCAGTGACCAAAACAACGGCGGAAGATCAATGGACGGCGATGGCGTCGAGGAAGAAGCGGCGGCGACCTTCGGCTTGATGACGACGGCGGTGTTCCGGCGGTCGACAGCGACGGCGGAGGGGCGGACGAGGTCGGCGACGACTTGGTGATCACGATGGCGGCCTTCCCGAGCGACGACGACGATGACCGGAGCGGCGGCGGCGCACGGCTGGACGAACGGCAGCGACGGTGGCGCTAGGCTACAGGGTGCTAGGGCTCTACCGGCGACGAGAGGCGAAGGCGAGGGTGGCGGCGGGTAGCGGCGGGCTTGGGGGTCCTTTTATAGGGGCAAGGAGGCGACGGCGAAGGCCCACGGCGACCGGTGACGCGATGGAAGGTTTAGGGTTCGGAGGAGAGAGATCGATCTGAATTGAACTCGAATCCACGGATTTCCAAACCGAATTGGCGACGATTCCATAAGAGAAAAGATAGAGGGGATCCCGGGGATCATTTCCCCTCTATTGATTTCACCGGGAAAGGAAAGGCGCGGCCGAATTTGGAAGGAGACGGCGGCGCTGCTCAGCTAGGGTTTGGGCGCGGCAGCGGCGCGAGGAAGACGAAGACTGACAGGTGGGCCCCACCTGTCAGCGGGCGGACGCGCGCACGGGCGGCTGCTGCCGGACTGGGCCGACTGGGCCGAGGGAGAGAGAGAGAGGTTTTGGGCCGACTTTCGGCCCAAAGCCAAAAGAGAACTTTTAAAACCTTTTCCAATTTAAATTATTCATGAAATGCAATTCCATTTATTAAAAATACTTCCTTAGCTCAAATAAATCCCAGAAAAATCTAGGAATTATAGAATTAAGCAAAGTATTTAATGAAATTTTATCTGGCCCCATTTTATATTGGAATTTATTAATTAAAACTAGATCTTCTCTTCTAGGCTTTTAAAATAAATTCTAATAATTCCAATTTAGACAACAATTTATATATTTGGGATTTTTAGGGTGTGACAGTGCAGAACTCTACTAGACACTTTTAGTTTCTGAATTGCAAATTTATGGGCCTATTTAGTAGATTTCTAACTCCTAAATTTAACTCTAGAAATTAGGTCTGGAGTGGAGTTTTAGAGTTGCCTAAGCCCAGCTCTACCTCTATAGTTCATTTAGTAAGAGAACTCCATCCAGCTCCTCTCACTCCCATTTTACGCATAGTTATTAAGACCGGACTGGTAATCGAACCGGTGAGGCTCTCGATTCAATGGTTCACTGGTTCAACTGGTTGAACCGTTGGTTTAATCCAGTTCAATAACTATTAAATACATTAAGCATTCTATCTAAACACAAAGGACATGATAGCCTGGTGGTTGGGGTGTTTATGGTTCTAGGTTCGAATCCTACCCATGCATATTTTCTTTCATTTTCCCCCAACAGCGGTTTTATTCCCCAATTTAATGGCGTTTTTTCTTTAAAACCAGGCGGTTTTTCTCTAAAACCAGGCAGTCTAACCGGTTCGAATGCTACCCATGCACATTTTCTCTCATTTTTCCCCCAACAGCACCCATGCGCGCGTACAGCAGCCGCCAAGCCTGGTTGGAAGCGGTTTTATTCCCCGGTTTAATGGCGTTTTTTCTCTAAAACCAGGCGGTCTAACCGGTTTATTGCTGGGCCGATTGCATGCCGGTCTTTTTACCTGGACCGGACCGGTTGGGGCATTGGTTCCGGTTTTTCCCCGGTCCAACCGCTGGTCCAGTCCGGTCTTAATAACTAAGATTTTACGTATAGTTGAAACTGTTTGATTGAACTCCAGCTCTAGGAGACATGGAGCTAGAGCTAGACCTGTACCAAACAGATCATATATCTATCTATCTATCTATTATATACTAGAGTCCATTAAACTTCTTACAAACGCTTCAAGCTGCTACGTCGCATCCTAAAAACGCTTCTAAGCCGCCACGTGACACTCTTATAAATTCAAAAGTTTCTTAAAAATTCTATGAAAAAAGAAAACATTTAACCATTGATATTCGTTAAATATAGTGGATCTATTTTTTTAAGAATTTAGATTTATCCGAATACATGTGCAGGCATAAACGTACACACCCGCTTTCTATCTTTCGGTTGTTAAGATATAATCCATGATTTGTTACATATTAATATAACTGACGGTCAACTTAATTCCTTTACTTCTCTCACGAAGGCAAAACCGGTTGCCAAAGAAATTCTGATGCATGTCCCATGTACGGTGATGGATATGAGGTTCATCGGTGGTTTTATGTTAAATTTAAACGATTATATTTCTATTAAATTAACAATTTGAGTTCCATAATTAGACAAATGAATTTTTATCCTAAACCGCCACGTGACGCTCTAATAAATCCTAAAAATTCTATAAATAAACAAAATATCTAACTGTTGGTTTTGATTTAATCTGATGGACCTATCATTATTCGTTTTCACCATTATATCTATCTTAAAAGTCACCAATTAAATATATCCCCAAAACCGTTGCCACTGATCGGTAAGTAGGAAGGAATAAAAAAGTACGGTACGTACATAAGCACGCCCAGCCCCACGTCTTTATTTTCATTTTTTCTTCTTTCTCACTTATTAGATTAGATGAAAAACAAAACTAATAATTTAAGCTCATATGTAAAAATATATGTTATTTTGAGTTGTATTATAACCATATTTATGCTATCGGATCATACATAAAAGATACAAACAAATCGAAAATATAGATTAAATAATTGTATATCACTTTAAGAAATTAGACTTGCATTTTCAAAATTAAAAATAACATAGTAACATTCCCAAATGTCACTCACCCTATTTAAAAAAAATACTGATACAATTAAACAACATTACTAAATACTGATTCTGCTGCCCCCAGACTCTCTCTACCCGTCTCTGTGACTACTACTCTCTGGACTACTTTTTTTAACTCATCCTTCCATTCTTCCTTGTTCAATCGGGCTAACTGTAGCAAGATGTTCCCGATCTATTCGCAGCAAAACATCATACGCTCCAATAATTCTCTCAGTTTTTGTTTTGTTCACAAGTGAATAAATTTGTGCTGCACTCAAAACCTGTTCACAAGTGAAGAGTTGACTAGTTCATAGGATGGAGCATTTTCTAGTTTTTATCCCATTACGTGTCTGAGTATTTCCCTTTTTCCTGGTGAGACAAGAGGCGGCAACATGAGAACTTTGCAATTCTGTCCACCCCAAGAAGCACAAGAAAAGCTAGGCTTGCTACATTTTAGTGTACCATAGCTAGCAGCTCTCTGATTGGTATTTGATCTCGAACCGTAGCCCAGGGAGGAAACCATGATGTTACTTGGACATATGACGTTGATATGCAGGCAAGATGTATGGCTAACTTGCTCAAAATATGACAATAATGTAACTATTTTTACCAGTTTTTTAGTCACTTAATTTGGAGTTACCGACAGATCCATACTTCCATAAGATCTCGACAAATTCCATGCATCTAATCCAAAACAAACTAATTGAATTTTTATAACAAGCTTTAGTCTTTTTTTTTCGAACGGCTGGTCAGAATTGACTGGCGTTATATTGATAGAAGGACAAAAAGTACAAATAGCCAAAGGGCTAAAAAAGAGAAAAACTGTACATGACAACATGCAAACAAGCTTGCACGTAGCCTTCCTAGCTCCTCATGGCAACATTCTCCCAATGTGTTTAGCGCCGGCCATACTCCACCAACCTAATTCCTCTTGGATGCGACTAATCATCTGGTGTACTGTCGCCTCCTTTGCTCTGAAGATTCTTGCATTTCGTTCCTTCCAGATTTCCCAAGCAATGAGCAAGAAGAGAGCTCTGAGTCCTTTCTGTTTTGTTGCTTCCGGGTCGCTTGTTCCTTGTGTCCACCAATCTAAGAGGTTTCTACTTGTGTTCCATTTCGGGATGATGTGCCCTTGGTGCAGCCATGTGAGAATCCCAAACCAGATTTGCTTTGAGACCGGGCATTCAAACAGAAGATGGTCGATTGTTTCGAGATTTCGAAAGCATAGCTGGCAGAAATAATTATTTGGCCATCCCCTGATCTGTAACCGGTCAGTTGTCCACACCCGGTTTTGAAGAACCAACCAACTAAAGATTTTGCACTTTGCCGGAGCCCATGCCTCCCAAGACAACTTTGTTGATGGCGAGAGTACCATTCCATTGAATTGGAATTGGTACGCGGATTTTGCACCGTATTCCCCATTAGTTGTCCATTGCCAAACAATCGAGTCTTGTACCCCCTCTGTTAGTTGTGGGGTGTCACGGGCTAAAATTTCCCAAACATGGAAGAATTCATCAAGAAGAGGAATGGTGAGGCTGTGGCGGACGTCGTTAATCCATCTTCCTTGTTGCAGGGCGTCCTAGACGGTGCAGGTTTTCCTCTTCGAATGCCTATAAAGATTAGGTGCTTGACTTTTTAGGCTTTGGCCACCGATCCAATTTGATTCCCAAAAGCTCGCCTTTTGTCCGTCACCAATTTGGACTCTCGTTGATGCCGCGAAAAGATCCTTATCCAATTCATCACAGGGTGTTTCAGTCCCTATCCAAGGCTTCTTTGGCATCCTCCATTCGAACCATAACCATCTCAGTCAAAGAGCTCTGGCAAACTTTTCTAAGTTCGGAACCCCCAAACCACCGTACCGGACAGGTGAGAAAACTTTAAGCCAATTGACCTTGCATTTTCCGCCATGCATATTCTCATTACCTACCCACAGGAACCGCCTTCTTGCTTTGTCAATTTCTTGAAGAGATTGTTTCGGCGGTTTCAGCACCGTGAGGGTGTAAGTTGGGATGGCACTTAGAACTGAGTTCACCATAATTCGGCGCCCCCCCATGTACAACAATGATGGCTTCCATCCCGAGAACCGACCTTTGATCTTATCCTGGAGAGGCTGGAAATGCACCTTACGTAGGCGGCCAGGAGTGAGTGGTAGCCCTAGGTAAGTTAGTGGGAAGCTGGCTCTTGCCCCCGAATAACTACGCAAGACGTCGTCCAGATCTACTTCCTGGCATCGAATTGGTGCCACCAGACTTTTTCCAAGATTGACGTGCAGCCCTGTTGCCTTGCCAAAGTCCCTAAGCATGGTAATAAGAACATCCACCTCGCTTTGTACAGGGTTGAGAAAAACAGCTGCATCATCTGCATCAAGCGAAGTCCTCAATCTAGCATGGCGACTTCCGATGTTGGTTAGTTGCCCACCTTCGGTCGATAGATGTAGAAGCCTTTGTAGGGGGTCGATAGCCAGGATAAAGAGATAGGGGGATAGGGGGTCCCCTTGCCTCAAGCCACGTCTGTGTGCAATGCATTCCCCCTGGTCTCCATTTAGGACTACCTTGGAAGTGGCGGTGGAAAAGAGCAAACAGATCCAATTTCTCCACTGGGGGCCAAAACCCATGTTTTGCATCAGTTCAAGTAGATATTCCCAGGAGACCGAATCAAAAGCTCTAGCAATGTCTAGCTTGAGAAAAAGTGTTGGCTTTTTGCTGGCATTTAGGTTCCTGAGCACGTTCCGAACATACAGGAAGTTGTCTTGAATGCATCTTTTTTTGATGAAGGCGCTCTGTGCAACAGAGATCAGGCCATCCATCTGCCTGGCAAGCCTTATTGCTAGAACTTTGGATATCAGCTTGGCGACGGAGTGAATGAGGCTGATTGGCCTAAAATCGGTCACCAAGGTAGGGGCATTCCTCTTTGGAAGCAAGGTAATTGCTGCTCTGTTGAGTGCTCCAAAGTTTCATCCTGACAGGTTATACAAACACTGGAAAACATCCATGATATCCTGTTTAATTAGCTGCCAGCATTTCTTGTAGAAGGTACCATTAAAGCCATCTAGACCTGGGGCCTTTTCTGCCGGCATCTGCTTTAAAGCGGCCCAAACTTCCTCCTCTGTAAAAGGTTCATCTAGTTCATCGGGGTTAACCTGTGGTAGATCCATCGCGTTCCAATTTAGGGTGCAATTTCACGCCTCCTTGTTGCCTAGGATTGAGTTGAAATGGTTGAAAAGCGCGTCACTTTTTTCCTCATGTTCTGTCAGGATAGCACTTGTTGTATGGAGTTGGTGAATGTGGTTTTTCCTTCTCCTCGAGTTTGCGTGAATGTGGAAAAACTTTGTGTTGGCATCCCCTTCTTTCAGCCATGTCAATCGCGATATCTGCCTTTTCTTCGACTTTGCCACTGCTGCTAGCCCCAAAATTCTTAGCTTGAGGTCATTCCTGAGCTGGTGTTCATCAGTCGCTTATTATACGATTGAGTTACGGTTATAAATTAGAGATACATAGCTGGATGCATGAGTTGGCAAAATATTCAGTAGTCATTGTTACATATCTAACCAACGAAACAAAAATGTACATAAATCAATCACATGTTTTTCCCCCTTTTTTTTCCCTGAAAACTATCCACGCGTCTACACCAAATTAAGTTCATAACCTCAAGGAGTGATGAGACCCATGGTGGTTTACAGCGCGTCGCAGCCGTTGGAAATCTGTGCCAGTGTCAGCCTGACCGCAACGCAAAAGCCGGTAAGACCATGCTTGCCAGATTGCCACTAATGCTGCAGCACCAAGATGTCAAGTGATCGATGGACTTGAACTGAACGCTCCAGCGGTAATGCTCTCGGCGACTATTTCTTGAGCGACATCTTCTTTTCCCGTGGCCTCTCATTTCTATGGCATTTTTTTTGTTTTCGGTAAGCAATAACCTCAAGCTGATGCAATCGTGGAAGTATATATATAGTTTATGAGAGTTGTTCTATATAGCATATAAATATGGTGGAAATATGGGAATGTGCCACCTGTGAGTATTCCTTTCTCATTTTACATCGTCTCCGTTTGTTCCACTCTTGCAATTCACACTAATGAGGAAGGCCCAGCGTACGAATGGGAGGACGACATATGAACGGTCACAAATGCTTAGTTACCGGAATAGCAACAGTCTCAACATGAGGAGTTGAAATCTTACGAAAGAACAGTGGACCGACAAGCTACAAATGTTGAAAGAATAGTATAACAAAAAGTCAAAAACTTGATGAGCAGATAGCCATATATTTCTCACCTTCGCCTCTTCTAACGGAGTTTCTGTTAGATTTAATTGGGTAATTTATCCATTTAAATCAATTAAATCAAATAAATTTCAAGGCTCATTATGCTAGGAATTCATGTGTATTCATTCTCTTATGGGACATCAATGGGACGAAGAATTTTCAGAATTAATCCATTTGATTAGGGAATTGGTAACTTATATCAATTACTCCTAATTGATGGATGGTTGATGGTTGTGTAGTGGAGGATGGTTCATGGCTAGATGATGACAATTAGTTGCTCTATTCCTCTTCCTATTCCATTGCATTGGTAACCTACACTAATTACTCCTAATTGATGGTTGATTGATGGTTGTGTAGTGGAGGATGGTTGATGGCTAATTGATGAGAATTAGTTACTCTATTCCTCTTCTTATTCCATGACTCTTACTCTTCATCTTCCATTCCTCCTATAAAATGAGAATGGATTTGATCTCCCTAAGGAGAAGTGAGACACACTTTCATCCATTTCCAAGGCTGTTGCTGCTACGGTAATCCCATCCCGACGAGTGTATGCACACGCGTTGGGAGAGTAGGCCTCCGAAACCACGCACTGCTGCGACGTATGCACGGACGGGCGGGCGATCAGGTTTTTGGGGAGCGCAAGACGAGACTACTCACTGTTCATCAACGTCTACTTCGTCTTCACCAACATATCGAGCACTGGAGACAACGGCAACACTAGAGACAAGGAGAAGGAGGTTCCCGTCAACACCAATGAAGGCAATACTGCCTCAAACTCCAGCGGAGGACCATTCGGTATAACCTTCTTATATTATTTCACTTAGAAGTTTTAATGTTAATGTTCATCGCAATGTCAACATTGCGTTATTATGTGATTGTTGATGCTTATTCTACGTTAAGCATACTCATATTGATTACATTCGCCACTATCATTGGATCAAATCCCATTGTAAATATCATGTTTATTATCTTGCTATTTTGGATTAAAATATGCCGAATTATGACCAAATTCTCAACAATCCAAAAACCTGATAGGTCCTTTTAGGTAGTTGGCTTTGCTGCAATACTGAAACCACATGTTTTTGATGGTTCTAACTATAAGAGATGCTAAGCACGTGCACTACTGTGGTTGACAGCGATGCAATGCTTCTATATTTCACGGAAAAAACGAAGTGAACTGCCTCTCTCTCCTGAGGAGGAGGCTAGGTTCGAGGATTCGGATTGCCTGTTCCGTGGAACATTGATCAGTATACTTGCTGACAATATAGTGGACGTGTACATGCACATGCCTTCGGGGAAGGTCATGTGGAATGCATTTGAGGCCAAGTTCGGAGTTTCCGACACCAGCAGCGAGCTGTATGTCATGGAGCAGTTCTATGACTATGAGATGGTCGATTACCGTTCTATAGTGGAACAGGCTCATGAGATTTAGATGCTGACAAAGGAACTTGAGAACAAACAACTGCGAGTTGCCGAACAAGTTTGTGGCGGGTGGCATTATTGCCAAATTTCCACCTTCTTGGTCGGACTTTGCTACTTCTCTAGAACACAAGAGGCAAGAGTTCGGTGTTACTGATCTCATTGGCTCTTTGGGTGTTGAGGAGAAGGCGAGAGCAAAGGACAACAGGGCAAAAATATCGAGGGAGGTTCTAGCGCCAATTTGGTGCAAAAGAAGAACCCTCACGCATCCCACAACAACAACAACAAGAAAGTCAAGCCTGATGTCAAACCAAAGGCTACTACCAATTTTAAGGATAAAGGCAAGGGAAAGGCCAAGGGCGACTGCTTTGTGTGCGGTAAGCCTAGGCATTGGGCCAAGAATTGTCCTAATCGCAAGGACAAGAAGTCTGCCAACATGGTTATTAGCGAGGGCGGAGGAACATCGGGGTATGGTAAATTTTTACCTACAATTCTCTCTGTTTTTCATTCACCTGATTGGTGGGTTGATACTGGTGCTAATATTCATGTGTGTGCTGATATTTCCATGTTTTCTTCTTATCAAGTCGGGAGAGATTCCTCCTTGTTGATGGGAAACGGGTCGCTTGCGGTTGTTCATGGTGTTGGTATGGTCGATTTGAAGTTTACTTCGGGAAAGACCGTGCAGCTAAAGAACGTGCAGCATGTCCCTTTAATAAAGAAGAATCTAGTTAGCAGCTCTCTACTGTGTAGAGATGCTTTTAGACTTGTGTTTGAATCCAATAAATGTGCCGTATCTAAATATGGAACTTTTATTGGAAAAGGTTATGTCAGCGGAGTTCTGTTCCGTTTTTCTTTGGATGACATGCGTAATAATAATAATGATGTGAACCATATTAGCGAGAATGATGAGTTCAATGTGTGGCATTCGCGACTTTGTCATATGAATTTCGGTTGTATGACACGCTTGGCTAATATGAGTTTAATTGCAAAATTCACTTTAGTAAAAGGTTCTAAGTGCCATACTTGTGTTCAATCGAAACAACCTCGCAAACCTCACAATGCATCTGAGGCGAGGAATTTGGCACCCCTAGAACTTGTTCATTTCGATCTGTGTGAAATGAACGGCGTGTTGAGTAAAGAGGGAAAGAAATATTTCATGACACTGATAGATGATTGCACTAGATTTTGCTATGTGTACCTATTGAAAACAAAGGATGAAGCATTGTATTACTTTAAGATCTATAAAGCTGAGGTAGAAAACCATCTTGAAAGGAAAATCAAATGGTTGAGGTCTGATAGGGGTGGAGAGTATTTTTCCAATGAGTTTATGTCCTTTTGCGAAGAGTTTGGAATTATTCATGAGAGGATGCCTCCCTATTCACCCAATCAAATGGGGTAGCCAAAAGAAAGAACCGCACTCTTACTGAGATGGTGAATGCCATGTTAGACACTGCGGGACTTTTCAAGGAATGGTGGGGTGAGGCAATTTTGACTACTTTTCATGTCCTGAATAAAATTCCAGTGAAGCATAAGAAAGTAGCACCGTTCAAGGAATGGGAAAGGAAGAAACTAAATCTCTCATACCTACGCACATGGGGCTGTTTGGCCAAGGTAAATGTACCTATAGCCAAAAAGCGTAAACTTGGACCAAATACCGTAGACTGTGTGTTCCTCGGTTATGCTATCCACAGCGTGGGTTATAGATACTTAATAGTAAACTCTGGAGTACCCGACATACGTGTTGGTATAATTACTGAGTCCAGAGATGCCACATTCTTTGAGTGAATTTCCCATGAAAAATACACCTAGCACATCTAGTCAAGAACCTGTTTTACCCCATGAGCACTTTGCACCGATAGAACACAGTAATCAAACGCCTGAGGAAAATCCTGAGGAGGATAACATTGTATACTCGAAAGAGTAAGAGACAAAGGGTTGCAAAATCCTTTGGAGATGACTACATTGTATACCTCGTGGATGACACTCCAAGAACTATAGAAGAGGCATATTCATCTCCTGACGCTGACTATTGGAAGGAAGCGGTACGCAGTGAAATGGACTCAATTATATCTAATAGTACTTGGGAAGTCGTTGAGCGTCCATATGGGTGCAAGCCTGTAGGATGCAAATTGGTTTTCAAGAAAAAGCTTAGGCCAGATGGTACAATTAAAAAGTACAAGGTAAGGCTTGTGGCCAAGGGTTATAAAAAAAGAAGGTGAGGACTTTTTTGACACCTACTCACCAGTTACCCGCTTGACCACGATTCGAGTACTACTTCATCTGGTAGCCTCTTATGGTCTTCTCGTCCATTAGATGGATGTTAAGATAGGCTTTCTAAATTGAGAGCTGGAAGAGGAGATCTATATGGATCAACCAGACAGGTATGTACTAGAAGGTCAGGATGGAATGGTGTATAAACTGTTGAAATCCTTGTATGGCCTTAAGCAAGCATCTAAGCAATGGCATGAGAAGTTTGGCACAACACTTACATCTGCTGACAAATGTGTGTACTATCTCTATGGCGGGGGAGAGGGAGTGATCTTGTGTTTATATGCCGATGACATATTGATTTTTGGAACCAGCCTCAATGTGATTGAGGAGGTTAAGGACTTTTTGTCCCAAAGCTTTGAAATGAAGGATTTGGGAGTAGCTAATGTTGTTCTTAACATTAAGCTACTGAGAGGAGATGAGGGTGGGATTACACTCGTGCAATCTCACTATGTGGACAATGTTTTGAGTCGCTTTGGTTATAGTGACTGCAAGCCATCTCCTACTCCTTATGACTCTAGTGTGCTTTTAAGGAAAAACCGAAGAATAGCAAGGGATCAATTGAGATACTCCCATATCATTGGTTCATTGATATACTTGGCTAGTGCAACGAGTCCTGACATCTCATTTGCTGTGAGCAAGCTGAGCAGATTTGTTTCAAATCCGGGAGATGATCATTGGCAAGCTCTGGAAAGGGTCATACGCTATCTAAAGGGCACAGTGAGCTATGGAATTCACTATACTGTGTACCCAAAAGTACTGGAAGGGTATAGTGACTCAAACTTGATATCTGATGCTGATGAGATAAAGGCCACAAGTGGATATGTGTTCACACTTGGAGGTGGCGCTGTTTCAGACCATCTTAACGAGGTCAACAATGGAAGCAGAACTCACAGCACTAGATACTGCCACAGTTGAGACTGAGTGGTTTCGTGAACTCCTGATGGATTTGCCGGTGGTTGGAAAACCAGTGCCAGCTATCCTAATGAATTGTGATAATCAAACAGTGATTATTAAGGTGAACAGTTCGAAGGACAACATGAAGTCATCTAGGTATGTAAAGAGAAGACTGAAATCTGTCAGAAAGCAGAAAAACTCCGGAGTGATAGCATTGGACTATGTCCAGACAGCTAAAAATCTGGCAAATCAGTTTACCAAGGGGCTACCACGTAATGTGATAGAAAGTGCATCGAGGGAAATGGACTTGAGACCCACTTAGAGTTGCACAATAGTGGAAACCTGTCAATTGTGATCGGAGATCCCGTGAATTTGGATGGCGAAACAAACTATTGTGTAACCGAAAGAAGAGACCCTTAAATGGGCTCATTTTTATGATGTACTTCTCTTCTATTCTGTATGGTAGGATGGCTTATGCCTCAATGTATTCCGGGTGGCTTTCATTAAGCAGAGATGTTGACCTGCAGAACATCTTAGAAGGAACACACTTATATGAGTTCGACTGCTAGTCACAGTCTATGAGATTTGGGTGATCTCTAGATACTCATGAAAGGCCTGGAGTATGACTTATAAGCTCCAACCTGAGAGAATACTAACGGAATAAATATTTGAATATTATTGTTCCCAAATTGGGCTTAATTGAGTTCAAAATATTTCTTAGTGATGGTGTTGCACAAAAATATTACATTTTGTTAGAATAGTTGTCGTCATGAAAAAAAAACTTTGGTCCTAGGAGTTTAAGTTCTTGTGATGGAATTTTGTTACTCCTCACATGCAACATCGCCAAAAAAGTGAATATTTGTGATAAAAAATTTTAACACTAACTATCATTTATGGCTATAAAGACATCACCATTATTTTAACAATGGAGTATTTCAATCAGCCAAAGGTTCAAAGGTGACATCCAAGTAGTTGTGTGAAACTTTTGTCTATCCAGCCATTACTTCCTTAAGCTTCATCAGATACAAGGTCGCAGATAACTTCGTGTGCTTTACTGTACATCTGGCTTGCAGAGGTGTCTCAAAATCGTTCATCAGCTGAGTAAACTTCTCATGGTCCCTCTCGTTGTAAGTTAGGTCCTCAACATCACGCAACATTACTGGAATAGTCTCATTATTGACATCCTCCCGATCACCAGCCAACGAGGATTGAACAAACATATCATGTTTGTGTTCTTCCTTGTTCAGACCACCGCCAGCTTTATCCCCAATATTCTCTAGCTATTGCTCTCTATGCTTAGTCCAACATGAGTAACCATCCATGAAGCCTCGGTAGATCAGATGCATGCGTGTTTTGGCACTATTCTAAAGCATCTTCTCATTCTTACGATCAAAGTATGGACAAGTCATCCATTCATTGTTTGTTCTGCTCTTGTCTTGCTCTACAACATTTATGAAATCAGCAACGCCCCTTCAATACTCTATGCTAGATCGGTCACTTTTATACATCCATCTTCTATCCATCTGCAATGTATGAAATGAAATTAATGATATGTATATGTAGCTAGTAATTATTACATCGAAGTTATATTGGTAATTTATTATTAACTTGGAATACTTTTTTTTCAAGTGAAGAGCAAAAATTCGCCCCTCTAGCCCTCCCTCCCAAACTATGAATAGTCTGCTATATAGGAATACTATTCTTTCGAAAGTTTGGGAGTATTTATACTATGGGTTATCCGTAACGGGCCGCAAACAAGCCCCAACAAAGATTAAGGATAATCCGTGATAGGCTTCACAGTCATCTTTATCCGGCCTTAACACTAGGCTCGTCACGGATGACCCTCATAGGTAACGGGGGCCGTCACTAATGACCTTAACGGGCAAATCACACCCCATATGAATGTTGGTTATCCGTGAGGGGCCTATCCTGAGGACTAAAATTCTACCTCTCTTGGGCCATCTTTGATGAGGCTTTTTGCAGCTTGATAAAGATGACTATCTTTGTAACGGGTCGCTCATTTCCATCACAGATAGCCTGATTGTGATTCCCGGTTCTGTACTAGTGTGGATATATGCTATGTCCGTATTCATTTTTTAGAAATTCGTTTTTTAGACGGGTTGCAAGAACAAGTTTGAGAGGAGTACAAGAAGACCATGCAGTGGTCCTGACAGCTGATTCATCTTTTTCATCCCAGGATTGATGATTTACACACATATAATACATATATATGATATCAATTTTAGAGAAAGGATACGGTCGGGGCACAGCAGCATCGCTACTAACCATTATTAATTTTAATTTAAAGCTATATATATTCTGCTAGCTAGCCCACACGAGGCGTCTCGGCGACGGTGTCGACGAAGATTCGGACACGGTTGAAGCGAAAATCCTCTGGCACCGCCGTGCCGAATGGCAGCACGACGATGTCGGCGTCGGGCTTGTCCTTGAGAATCACCTTCTTGGCCTCCTCTATGCTCAGCCCAACCACCTCCGGCCACGACGTCTTCGCCGACGAGCTCATCTTCCCTCGTCTCTGCCTGCATGTGGATCGATAAGTTAAATGCCTTAAAGGTAGTTAAATAACTTCTAGCTATATATATATATACACACATGAGAACAAAATATACTTCCTCTATTCTTTAATGAACGGTGTTGCATTGGTTAATTAGTTTATTTAAAAGGAAAATAGAGGCAGTATAAACTAAGGAAAACTAAGGAATTAAAAGGTACTCCACTCACGGTCTGATCGAGTTGGTGATGAAAGAAGCTGATGGCGACAAAATGACTTGTAGAGTTCATCGAGAGCACCGATACAAGGCACGTATTTATAATAGAGTTCCAGAGGCAGGTTTGGATCAGGATTATAGCTTGCCAAGGTGGATCTGACTGTGTACGTGCCTGCATGCATATGCCACACGACGTTGCTGGTCAAGCTGTTTGATCAAAGCGTCGAGTAATTAAGACACAACAGGATCACGTGGCGATCGAGCGGATTAATGTTGACCAAGAGAAAACGAAACCTCCAAAAAGAAAAAGATAGAAACGTGTTTGATGATGGCGTGGCACGCTCGTGGCCCCAGCGGCCGGCCACTACGTACAAAACATTCAACTACCGTGTCACCTACTTTTGCCAAGTTTGAAATGGCACCACCGCACCACCATCGATCAGTCAACAGCTCTGTCCAGTGTCCACACGAACAACAAACCAGTTTGGTTTCTCACACAACAATTCCGCTCCTTTTGTTAAGAAACTACGGGTGATCTCATCCACCCAAGGAAATAGGAACAACGGTTCCTATACTAACCGGTAGAGAAGAGGAGATCGCTCCTCTCTCTCCCTTTAGCGTCCCTCTCGACAACCGACGCGATGTTCCTAAATATCGCGTCCCCTGCAGTTGACACCGCTTCACATTGTATAAATGTACTGTTGATCAATGAGAAATCTATCGATTCGCTCTGTTTGTGTTCAATTCTCTCTCTCGCTCAATCAATTCTATCCACATTCAACACGTTATCAGCACTTTCGCTCTCGCGAAGGAGATCGCGAAGTGAAAGAAGGAAGAAACATCGCTTTTGATCTAACAGAAAAGCGAACAGGAGATTCAACAGAGAAGGTACGATGCCTACCTTTCATTGGATTATGGATGCCGTTCTCGGCCTCCCTCGCAATCAGCGCGCCCGTCGCCTTCACCATCTTCTCCGTCGATCGGAGAGGAGTCGCCGCCACCACCACGGTCGCCACTAACACCATGAACGTCGGGCTAGGGCTGGTGGCCGTCGCCACCACCCTCGCCGACGCATCGTGGTGGCCACTACTCCGGCTGCTCCTCCTCCGCCTCCGTCTCCGGTTGCCGCCGTGCCTCGCCGTATCTGTGTGCAGGGGGTGCAGTACTGCGCCTACCACGGATGGACGGCAGTGGTGACACTGCCCGGCGAGCCATGTGACCTTTCCCTGGAGATGGAGTCGCTGCCGCCACCACTGACCGCCCCTTCACCACCTCCACCGACACCAAGCCGACGCCGACGCCGTTCCCCCACTCCCGCGCTACTGGGGTCCGGCAGAACCGGTACCCTGGCTGCGCGCACGGGGGAGCCGCCCTTCTTCAATCCGTCCTCGTCTCGTCGTCATGCAGGTGAAGCCGCCGTTTGCCGTCCCGGCCTCCGCCACACCTTCATCGCCATTCCCCATGGCTCTCCTAGCCGTACACTCCCTAACGGGGTGCCGGGGAATGGCGTCCGGGCTCGGCCGGCCTCCGATTCCGATGAGGATCGGGAGCCGTCGGCCTAATCCGGCCGGCAAACCGCCGGCGGACGGAGGGGCGGCCGTGGCGGCAGTGGATGGTGGATGGCGACAACGGTGGGTAGCGGATTGTGGATGCAAGCGGTGGTGGACGGCGGCGGATATGGAGGCAGCGGCGGCGGCGCATCATGCATCGGCGCCGTAACGGGGAGATGGGGGCGGCAGATGGTGCGGCGGCGGCAGAGGAAGGGCGGCGCCCCCCTCGGTGGCGTCGTTGGCGCCCCACGGCGGCGGAGGAAGGGCAGCGCCCCCTCGGCGTCCCCTCGGCGGCGTCGGTGGCGCCCAACGGCGGCATCGGTAGCAGCGAAATGGCGGCGGTGTGCGGCGAAAAGGGTGGCGGTTTGAGCGGCGAAAACGGCGGCAGCAGCGAAATCGTGGGGGCGGTTAGGGTTAACCCTAACCCCCCGACGGCTTCCCCTGCCTTTTTGCTGAGGGCCGGATGGGCCGGCCCACCGCCCCCCTTGCCTGCCAGCCTAGTGCCACACGGTGGTAGGCCGAATCCTTTAGATTTCGGCCCACCACCCAATTTACCATTTAATTTTAGTTTTTAATTTTATTTTCAGCAGCAATTACATTTTAGTCCCTAATGTTTTATGTAATTTAGTCGAAGCAGTTCATCAGTTGTACAAACAATTATGTAATGGTCCTATAGACCACTGATGTTATGTGTTTATTAACATAGGTGTTTATTTAAATACCCTGTTTCACTAAATTTATTTGTTGTCTTAATAACATGCCTTTTGCATATTATTTCAAGACACGCTCTACTTTCTCGCTTTATTAATTTACAAAATTCTATAAATTCTGTATTTTGATTTAGCAAATTCTCTTAATTATGTACAACATAATTAATGGAGGATTTAATACATGTTCCACTTCACACTTTGACTTGGAAATTAATCACATGTCGATGGAGTCCTATACTTTGGTCATATCGACCATAACTTAGGCAACGAGTATCTCGCCCATCATCAAGTGGTCTACATTTTGAGATGATTACCCGATGGAGTCCTACAAATTGACCGCACTGGTCATAACCTAGGCAGCGAGCATTTCGCCCATCTCACAGAGGTCTACATCTCACGATGATTACCCACATGTGTTATTTTCCGAGAATATGTTTTGAAAAATGAGATTATTTGAAATTTGGTTGAACACAAGGTAGTGGAGTCCTAAACATTGGCTGCGGTATATTCACCAGAATATATTTGCCTGGAGACCGTGTTTTAGGCAGCAAGTATAACTTGCCCACCATTAAGAGATCTACTCCACTGTTTAATTACTTGGATATTATCCACATTGTGCCACCTAACATTACAGAATATGAAGTCTTACATTTCGCATTGAGATTACAACCACAATATCATGTTTTTATTAATTTACCTCTGTAAATTAATAATGTTAACCATGATTGTAGGGACATGGCAACAAAAGAGTTCGACGAACTCGCCCTCGATGGGACTAACTATCCCATCTGGGCTTCTGATATCAAAATCAATTTTGCCTCTCGGGGGATTTTAAATACAATTGAGGAACCCAATGATGGGGACCCAGCAATTGAGCCCAGGAAGCTCAATACAGCCCTTTTTCTTTTAAGACTCTACATTCACAAGGATCTCAAACATGAATACATGTTAGAGACGAGCCCTCTCAACCTTTGGAAAGCTCTAAAAGAGCGTTATGATCAGCAAAAGGAACTCATTTGGCCTGAGGCTAATTATGAGTGGGTTCATTTACGCCTACAGGACTTTAAAACTATGGCAGAATACAACCATGCTGTTCATAACATTTGTTCCAGGTTGAAGTTTTGTGAACAAGAGCCAACGGAGGTAGAAAAGATAGAGAAAACTCTATCAACTATGCTTCCGGAGGACAGAATACTGACTCAACAGTATCGCGCTAACAATTTCCAGAAACATTCTCTGCTTATACATACATTGACTCAGGCAAAAAGACACCATGAGCTTTCTTTAAAGAATGCCCAATAGCGCCCACCGGGCTCTGCTCCACTGCCTGCACTTCAATGTACAGAATAATGCTGAGAATAAGAAAGGATTCAAAGGAAATTCTTCGAATAATCCTAAGAATCTGACTGGAAAGCACAAACGCAACAACAACAGGCGCAAATTCAAGGGTCGGAAGAAAGGAAAAGGGAAGGGTAAGGCACCACAACCTCGTAGCAATGGCAACAAGCATTGCAACAGGTGTGGATCTGACACTCATGTCGCTAAAGGCTGCCGCATCCCGAAACATCTTGTTCTCTTGTACCAAAAATCCCTCAAGGACAAAAAAATCTTCTGAGAACCCAAGATTTGAAGCCCACTTCAATCTTACACATGAAGAGTGCCCTGAGGTTGCAAGTTCTCACCAGGCTCCTGCTGACCCAGAGAGCAACCTCAATGTTCTCCCAGAAGATGTCGCTCCACTCTCTGCGATGGATGATATGTTCATCGAATACTGCTCAACGGACCCACTTGTTGATGCATTCCACACTTGGCATGATCGACTTGGGCACCCCGGTATCGAGATGATGAGAAAAATTATTGGCAACTCTATTGGTCATCATTTGATCACTGATAAATTTTCCAAACCCTCTGATTTCGTATGCACTGCATGTGCTACTGGGAAACTGATTTTGAGACCATCTTATCTCAAAATTAGAGCAGAACCACTTAAATTCCTTGAACGCATTCAAGGAGATATCTGTGGCCCTATTGTGCCAAAATCTGGACCGTTCAGGTACTTTATGGTTTTTGATTGACGCATCTACTAGATGGTCTCATGTGTGTCTTCTATCGACACAAAACCATGCCTTTGCCAAATTAATGTCTCAAATTATAAGGTTGAAGGCAAATTACCCTGAACATAGGATTCAATCAATCTGTATGGACAATGCTGCCGAATATACATCCCATGCTTTCGATGATTATTGTATGGCATTGGGAATTCAGGTTCAGCACTCTGTTCCATATGTCCACACACAAAATGGTTTGGCTGAATCGTTGATCAAAAGAATTAAGCTTATTGCTCGACCATTATTGATGAATTGCAAATTACCTTCATTGTGTTGGGGTCATGCAGTTCTGCACGCTGCTGACCTTGTCCAACTACGACCAACTGCATATCATGAAACTTCCCCAATGCACTTAGTACGTGGGAATCCTCCAAGTATTTCCCATTTGCGTAAGTTCGGTTGTGTTGTATACATACCGATCTCACCACCACAGCGTACTGCTATGGGCCCACACAGGAAAGTGGGGATCTATGTGGGATTCAAATCTCCGTTGATCATAAAGTATTTAGAACCCTTAACAGGTGATCTATTTACTGCCCGGTTCGCTGACTCTATCTTTGATGAGGAACATTTCCCGGCATTAGGGGGAGACTTCAAGTACCAGAAAGAATGCCACGAAATTAATTGGGATGCCCATGGTATTCCAGCCACAAACTCACGTACTACTGAAACTGATCTTCAAGTTCAGAAAATTATACATTTGCAAAGACTTGCGAATAATCTGCCAGATGCATTTACCAATTATAAAGGTGTGACTAAATCTTTAATTCCTGCTCAGAATGCGCCAGAAAGAGTGGAGGTACCAAATAAAACCACTCAACTTCCACTCACTAAAAAAAGAGGAAGAAGTATGGCCACTCAGCGAGAAACAATTGTTAATAAGCAAAGAAAGACGGTAAATGCAAACCAACCTTTAGTTGGTACACACCAAATTGATACTATATATCAAGCAGATCGTGATAGTCTACAACCTAGCTCGGTGGTGCACAATGTTGAGACTAGGAATTCGGAAGACCATAGACACATTGTTTCAGGAGATCACGATGAGTCTATAAGGGTTGATGAAATTGCCATCAACTACTCTAAAACTGGAGAATCTTTTAATAGAAGAGCTACAATTGTCGATACTAATTTTTCTGAACAAATTGCTGAGTGCCTCCAAGTTGATCCAGAACCTAGGTCTATAAAAGAGTGCCAAAAGGGCTCTCACTGGAACAAATGGAACGACGCAATTGACGTAGAATTAGCCTCGCTTTACAAAAGAGATGTATTCTCGGCTGTAATGCCTACTCCTTGTGGTATCTTTCCTGTGGGATACAAATGGGTTTTCGTCCGGAAACGGAACGAAAACAACGAGGTGGTGAGATATAAAGCAAGGCTTGTAGCATTGGCAGTACAAAATCGTCTCCGATATTTAATATCATTGGCAGTACAAGTGGTATAACTTTCCGATATTTAATATCATTGGCAGTACAAAATCGTCTATTTATGCAGTTGATGGACGTAGTGACAGCATATCTTTATGGGTCGCTTGATTCTGATATTTATATGAAGGTTCCTGATGGAATCGACATCCCGAATCAGAAGGTAAATCGTAACATGTATTGTGTTAAGTTGTAGAAGTCACTTTATGGCTTAAAACAATCGGGCAGGATGTGGTACAACCGATTAAGTGAATTCCTTTCACTAAAGGGATACACTAAAAATGAGGATTGCCCGTGCGTCTTTATCAAAAAGTCCCCCACAAGATTTTGTATTATCTCGGTATATGTCGATGATCTCAACATCATTGGCAATACACAAGATATTAATGAAGCACGTCATCATTTAAAGACGGAATTTGAGATGAAGGATTTGGGTCAAACCAAATTTTTCTTAGGTCTACAACTTGAGCATTTACCTTCTGGAATCCTTGTGCACCAAAGTGCATATACCCAGAAAATTTTGGAGAAATTTAATATGGACAAGTCATATCCTTCCAAAACCCCTATGGTGGTTCGATTTCTAGACGTGGAGAAAGATCCATTTAGACCAAAGGAAGATGGAGAGGATGTACTCAATCAATTCTATCCACATTCAACACCTTTGTTGTAATAATGGTTGGATATATACTGGATGTATACATAGGTCAGAATATTTACTCTTCATTTATATGAGAAAAAGGGACATCCAATAATGTGATCAACCAAGGACAATGATTAATTACTAAAGTGTACACAGTAGTTGATATCCAAAATGGAGATTATATTCAAGAGTACCCCATATGACACTTAGGGTGGGTTTGGTTCACGGTCATGCATGGATGGGATATGGCATCCATATTTTGTTAAATATAGCGATCCAATTTTTTATTTGGTTTATATGGATATGGCGATCCAATTTCTTGTTTGATTGGAGGATGTAGCATGGATGGAAAAAGCCAAAAGTTAGTGAGACCCATTTGTTATATATTATTTTTTTATCAAAATATAATCATCCGAGATATTATTTTAAAGATTTAATTGTAACAAATATAATGGTGTAATCAAATCATAAATTAGATAAACGGTTTAGGACAAAAAATCATTTGGAGCTTGCTTAACCGAAAATCAAACCAACCACAGCCAATCAGAACAGGACACATCACCCAGACCAAAACTGGATGGCTTCATCCAGCCAAATCGGTCGGATGCACTCATCCAGCATATTGCGAAAATATTCTCTATTCTGGGCCGCCCCATACACCATGCCATCCAACCAAACACCACAGAAAATCAGGCGGCCATCTCCCATCCAGGCTCATCCACCCAACCAAAATTACTATATACACACTAACTAAAATACCCCATGGGTTCATAAGGATGAGCTAATATCACATTATACTATCAATTGGACATACAACTAATTGTTAATTGCCAATACTAAATGTGGATCATGAATGACTCTATCAGCAACGAATGGATGGTATCCTTGAGATTGCGGCAATTTGTGAAGTTGTCCTCTTGGTTGTACATGAATTCCATCGTCCTTGTCGAAGTTGAATATCCTCTCCAATAGGTGCTTTGAATAGACATTGTTAATTTGGATTCAACCACTCGCTGGTAAAATCTTTCAGTATGTTCATCTTCTCACGTGCCACTTTAATTGAGTCATTGTGCTCCTTCATGTACCTAGTGTCCTATTGCTCACCTAGTGTTCAGCAGGCCGCTCGCCTCCGTCACGGATAGCCCGATTGAGATGTCCGGTTTTGTACTTGTCGATCATGCAAAACAATGTAACATTTATCACGAGTTTAGGCCTATAGAACTAAATATACATTTTTAAGTTAAATGGTTGTTGAAGATCTTCAGGTTCTTAAATTGTTTCACTATGTGCTCGTAGTAAGCGCATAGTAATGCTTAATGCTTGGTCTTCTTAATAGTAAGCCCTCGCATCTGCTGAGTG
Organism: Oryza sativa Japonica Group; assembly: GCF_034140825.1. Taxonomy (NCBI): domain Eukaryota; kingdom Viridiplantae; phylum Streptophyta; class Magnoliopsida; order Poales; family Poaceae; genus Oryza; species Oryza sativa. Next base: position 14,848,045 of record NC_089046.1, read on the forward strand.
CTGACCATGGAAAAAAATACCAGAACCAAGAAGATATGACATATGCAATACAACATTTATAATCATTTATTATATAGGATCTGAATTAATTTTCAGTAATAATACTCCCTCCGTCCCATAACATAAGGGATTTTGAGTTTTTCTTGTAACGTTTGACAACTCGTCTTATTCAAAATTTTTTGAAATTATTATTTATTTTATTTGTGACTAACTTTATTATCTACAGTACTTTAAGCACAACTTTTCATTTTTTATATTTGCAAAAAAAAATTGAATAAGATGAGTGGTCAAACGTTGTAAGCAAAAACTGAAAATCTCTTATGTTATGGGACGGAGGGAGTATATATTAAGGTACTACTTAGAAAGTGGAATGCAAAACTTCTACTTGCTTTTGAAATCAATGAGCACTGTACATTTGAGTGTAACTCGAATATTACCGTTTTTTTTAGAAAGAATGTATCAATATCAAAGTAGCAGTTTGTATATTGTAGATAGTTTTGGGTGAAATTACATGCCTATATCAGGCCTTTTGACATAATATAGAAGTGAATTCGAAATTTTAGTAATTGCTTAGCTTCTTCTTATTGACTACTCAAGTTTTATGAGATCAGAGAAACAGGAAAGGCGTCGTCTTTGAACCTATGTTTGCACGTCAAGACAAACATCCTATGCGTACCACAGCATGGCCACCCCAGAGCACGCCGCCCCCCCCCCCCTGGGGTGGTGGGGCCTCCCGTCCCAAACCCCAGGCATCCTCAGGCCTGAGGCCTGGCCCAGCACGAAGGCGAACAAACGCATTGTGCGCGAAAGCCACAAGCAGAAGGCGAATAGAACACGATGCCGCGATTGCCACCGCCCACGTCTTCTGATCTTCTCCTCACGGCGCCGAATTCGCGCGGCGCAACAGCGCAAGGCCACGCATCGGAGCGCCGGCGGCCGGCTTCCCATTTTCCTTCCACTACTCCGCACAACGGTCGATGGCAGTAGGGCACGAGGTGCAGCATGACTCTGCGATCGCCTAGCGCCGCTGCTGCTGCCGCTGCCGCTGCCGTCTACCGCCTCTTATTTCAGGTATTACTATTAGCTAGGATCCTATGCACTTGTGCACTTACACATGGCAGCTGGATTAGCTTCGCCTGCTTCCGTTATGTATAGTGAATTTTTTGTGGAAATAATATTATTTTAATAGAAAATCACAAAATTATAGGTCGGTTAGACAAAATCGTAAGTTTAGCACCCTGTCGAACTGGGGCAGTTCAAAAGGGTACCTGTCAAACTGGGGCAGTTCGATAGGGCAGTTCGACAGGTAATAAAATAACTTAAAAAAAAGAAAAAACACTGTAGCGACAATGTGTGGTACCCACCTGTTCATGAACGAGATGGTGGATGTTCGGTAAAACCATATCAACGATCAGACGAGCTCGTCATTTAACAGCGGGTAAATTAGAACCATGCCATTATAATTTAGCTAAGTTTGAGATATGTCATCGGTATCTCAATAACATGTAGGACCCACATGAGTCAATGACATGTGGGTCAGAATAGCATATCTTAAATTTTATAAAATTATAATGACATGATTCCAATTTTCCCTTTAACAGCAGGTACTTGCCCTTCCCCTGCGTCGTGCCAGTGCTACACGGAGGCACACCACGAGCATGAGCTTGAGCAAGCTGATCACCGGAGGCCATAGGCTTTGCTACTACCACCAATTAACCAACCAACCCTTTGGAGACCGTGGTGATGGGCTTGGCGGTGAGGATGGGGGAGGTATCGTCGCCGACGATGTGCTGTAGGGATCAAGCAATCGAGGTCGGGGTCCGCTGCGGACATCCACCGTCGTGGTCGCGCTCCAAACGCTCGAGCTGGTGTGGCGGGAGCTGTGCTCGGACATCCACCACGGCGCCGTGTCGCCGGTGCGGTGACCATGCCGTCCGTCCGATAAGCCGTGGGTTCCCGCCTCACCGTGCCACAACCCACCCTCGGCGACATGTTGAAGCGCAGGATGATTCCGTCGTCGGCTCTGCCAGCCACCGCGCGCGCCAGTCGCTACCCATCTCCTCACTGTGCACTCTTCTCGAGAGATGGGGAAGAGAGAACGAAGAGGGAGAGGCATAGGATGGTTTAGATGGCTATAAAATCCGAGGCCTGACGCCCAGCCCATGAACGGCCATTTGGCCTAGCCCAAGCACGGCATGACACGATTGGTGTTGGGCCCGTGCTTGGGCCGATGCCTTGGCAGGGTGGGCTGGCCCGGCACGGCATGGCACGGTCGAAGAGAAATAGTTGAGGGACCCAAAATAGACTTAAATCAAATATATAAGGCATGACCTAAAGAGAGGGATACAAAATAGACTTATTCTAGCCACATGAGACACAACATAAAGAGATGAGGATGAAAAAATAGACTTATTATATGGAGGAGCACGATGGACTATTGTGCCTTCGGGCCGGCCCAGCGCGGCACGCACAGTCGAGAAAATAGTTGAGGGGTCCAAAATAGACTCAAATCTAATATATAAGGCATTGCCTAAAGACAGGGATACAAAATAGACTTATTCCAGCCACATAAGACACAATATAAAGAGATGAGGACGGAAAAATAGACTTATTATATGGAGAAGCATGATGGACTATCGTGCCTTCGGGCCGGCCCGGTACGACCCGAGACTTATTGGGTCGTGCGTGCAGCCCATGTGCAGGCACGGCCTAGCCCGACATGTAGGTCGAGTCGTGCTAGCCCGACTAGCCTCGGCCCAGGATGAAGAATAGATGGCCCGCTGACATGTGAGGTCCACGTGGGTCACACTTGTTATGTCAGCTAAAACTGGTCACAATATTTTCGAGAGATCAAAGTTAATATGGTTCTGTGAGTTAAGGGATGTCACAATACCAGCTATTCATGATAGAAATACCAGCATGACAAATTTCAGACTGAAGGACAAATTGAGAGAACTAAAGTGAACTTATTCCAAAATGAAAAGCAGAAGCAATGGGTGGGCCGGAAAAATGGCGAACCGTGTGATCGCACGCCACGTCGGCCAGCCGTACCTTGTACCGTGAGGCCTGCTGCGCGAGTACTATTGGGCTGCATCCTGGGCTTCCGCCTGTTTCAGTGAGGCGGCCCGCGGCCTACTGCCATAAGCTTCTTTTCCTTCTAATGCTACAAAAGTGTGCATGGAGTTTGAAGAAACGATTTTGCTAAATATTTATTGACAAATTTTTCTCCAAAAATTTAACAGATGTAATTACAGTACAATCGTAGTGTATTACACTGTAACTTGCATGTAATTACACTGTAACTATAGTGTAACTTGTATCTAACTTTCAAAAATCTCTCCGTAACATGTTATTTCGGTAAAATGGAGGTCGTGGGAACAAATTCTTTCATATATGTGTGTGCTATGATTTGTTTTCTTCCTCACCAAAACAAATCTTGTAATAGATCTAACGATTTAAAATTATGTGAAACTTACATATAAGTTATACTGTAGTTACATGCAAGTTACAGTATAATTATATATAAGTTACAGTGTAATTACACTATGATTGTACTATAATTATATCTGTCAAATTTTTGAGGAAAAATTTGTTTTGAGGAAAAATTTGTCGACAAATGTACAGGCAGTCCCACAAGAACAGCTGGGTTACCTTATAGGAACAGCTGCCCAAACATGGAGCGTTTCCACCAAAAATGGGATAGCTGAATTCAACATGACCCACAATTCATGAACTGGGTCATGTTTTTTTCATGGCACACTCGAACGAAGACACGAAATTGACAACCAAATCAAATTAGTCTGACTTCAATCCAATATCAGTCAGGACAAGACTCAAACAACTTCTGCCCCTCAATTCGGAGAAAATCAGTTCAAATCAAACCGGAAATTTCAACATCAGATTTTTGACAAAATCATCAAAAGGATGGCATAAACACAGCCCAATCCTAACAAAACTACAATGGAGCGCAAAATAACAGATGGCCATGGCAGGGATTGATAACATAACAGATGCAGAGTAACTAATCCCTGTCCAATGTTAAGAAAACATTTAACAGATCGCTCAAAACACCCAAGCAAATAGGATGTTAAGCGCAACAAGAACTCAGTGGTCAATGCTCAGATGATGACGATTCAAAGTTTTAGTTTCAGTCTGTTCCTCGTTTCTTCAACCACTCAAGTGCCAAACACAGCAAGATCATCGCCGGGATTACATCTGAGATAAATAGCCAAAAATTTCACCATATTCACAGCCATCAATCAGGCCACCAAAACAAACCAAGAACTAAGCAATTTTTTTCTTGTTTCTTCCTACTGCTTAACGCAACAACACACCTTGGTCCAAAATAAACAGCTAAATATCCTACTAGTGCATAAGACAAGATGACGAATGCAGGCGGCGGCGGCGGCGGAGGAGGAGGAAGGGGGCTCAGTTGTCGTCGTCGTCGGCGTGGGACGCCTTGGATGACCCGGCCTTCTTGGGGAGGAGGTGCTGGTGGATGTTGGGCATGACGCCGCCGCTGGCGATGGTGGCGCCGCCGAGCAGCTTGGTGAGCTCCTCGTCGTTGCGCACCGCGAGCTGGATGTGGCGCGGCACAATGCGGGTCTTCTTGTTGTCCCTCGCCGCGTTCCCGGCGAGCTCCAGCACCTGACGAACACCACCACAAGGCCAAATTTAATCTAGTGTATCACAAATTCGATCCCCACAAGAGACCCAATCCCCACGGATTCGCGGCAATATCGCATATCGAACGGATCCAAGAACACGGAGACAATGGCGACCTAGATCCCCAAATCAATCGCCATCAAATCAGATCCAATCCGAGAACGGGTGGGTACAGGAGCGAATACCTCGGCGGCGAGGTACTCGAGGACGGCGGCGAGGTAGACGGGAGCGCCGGCGCCGACGCGCTCGGCGTACTTGCCGGCCTTGAGGAACCTGGCGATCCTCCCGACGGGGAACTGCAGCCCGGCCTTGGAGCTCCTCGACGTCGCCTTCTTCGCGGCCCCGGCGCCGATCGCCTTCCCGCGTCCCGCCATCCTATACCCCACCCACCGACGAGAGAAGAAACCGGCTGCGCGAGCGAGATCGACGCGGCGGCGGAGGCGGAGGAAGCGCGCGGCGAGGCGAGGGGAGGCGGCGGATGAGACGATGTTAGTGGTCGGGGGCGAGAGAGAGATATATATATAGGGTTGGTTTTGGGTGGTGGGTGCGGGTGGCTAGCCAATGGGAGGCGATCACGCGGATCGTGGACGTGGGCCGTCGGATGCGATGGGACGGACGGCGGAGGATGCGCGTCGGGGATTTCGGTGGATCCGGAAGCGGCGGGAAGACGGGCGGAGTTTTCGGTTTGGGAGGGAGGGAGGGAGGTGCGCGCGAAGACGGAGACGGCGGATCGGTGACGTGGCTCTCTGGTTTTCGTGTCGGACCCACTGGTCGATCTCTCGTCGTGGTTCGAGTTTTGTATGCTGTGGCAAATTGGCAAATAGGGAGACAGGGAGGGACGTGAAGGAGAGTATGCAACGGCGCAAACGCGTAGTAGAAAGCAATGAGGGAGTAGCTATTTTCGGCGTAGATTTATTTTTTTTCACGTACCGTTTGTCTTAAATAAGTACAACTATTATCCATTTAATTTAATAATTTCATCTATTTTTTTCTTTTTTCAACATATTATATAACCCCATGCTACAGAGTAGTCCAACAAGGTTGTATAATTCAGTGTATAAAGTGGAGATACAAAGTCTAGAGGTGAGACTCTCTTGTCTTATTCAATCCATTCACCAAGTGTACAAATGACTGGCCCCTCCTCTTTTTATATAATGCATTCGCAAATATGCAAGGTTCGGTGATGGGTCCAATTAGTGTATTTAGACTAGGCCTTCATGGACTCCCCCTTGACACTCACCGTGTGATGTCTATGCCCTATTAAAGCTTCAAAAAAACCCAGTCGGATAAATTGGAGAAATAGTACATAGCGTACGCATATACTCCCTCCGTACTCGTAAAGGAAGTCGTTTAGTACAATGTTTAAGTCAAACCTTAAGAATATAAATCATGAATAACTCTCAAGTTATTGAGTTTGAAAATGTAAAAATTATATCGATAGATTTATCTTGAAAAATACCTTCATAAAAGTATACATATATCACTTTTCAATAAATATTTTTATAGAAACAAGAAGTCAAAGTTGTGTTCTATACACCATGTCGCTGTCTAAAACGATTTCCTTTACGAGTACGAAGGGAGTATGTCGCACGAATTGCCTCATTAAAACCCTTAATAAGAAACTAGAGGAAAACTTGTCACACCCTAAAAATCCTAAATATATAAATTGTTGTTTAATTGGAATTATTAGAATTTATTTTAAAAAGCCTAGAAGAGAAGATCTAGTTTTAATTAATAAATTCCAATATAAAATGAGGCCAGATAAAATTTCATTAAATACTTTGCTTAATTCTATAATTCCTAGATTTTTCTGGGATTTATTTGAGCTAAGGAAGTATTTTTAATAAATGGAATTGCATTTCATGAATAATTTAAATTGAAAAAGGTTTTTAAAAGTCTTTTGGCTTTGGGCCGAAAGTCGGCCCAAAACCTCTCTCTCTCCCTCGGCCCAGTCGGCCCAATCCGGCAGCAGCCGCCCGCGCGCGCGTCCGCCCGCTGACAGGTGGGGCCCACCTGTCAGTCTTCGTCTTCCTCGCGCCGCTGCCGCCGCCCGAGCCCTATCGCCGCGCCGCCGTCATCTCCTTCCAAATTCGGCCACGCCTTTCCGTTTCCGGTGAAATCAATAGAGGGGAAATGATCTTCGGGATCTCTACCTTTCCTCTTTTGGAATCGTCGGCTAAAATCGTTTGGAAATCCGTGGATTCGATCTCGAATCGGATTCGTCTCTCTCCCCGAACCCTAGACCTTCCTTCGCCGTCGCCGGTCACCGTGGGCCTCCAACGCTGCCTCCTAGCCCCTATAAAAGGACCCCCAAGCCCGTCGCTACCCGCCGCCACCCTCGCCTTCGCCTCTCGTCGCCGGTAGAGCCCTAGCATCGTGTAGCCTAGCGCCGCCGTCGCCGCCGCAGCTCCAGCCGTGCGCCGCCGTCGCTCCGGTCGTCGTCGCTGCTCGAGGAGGTCGCCGTCGTGGTCACCAAGCCGTCGCCGATCTCGTCCACCCCTTCGCCGTCGCCGTAGGTCGCCGGAGCACCGCCGTCGTTGTCAAGCCGAAGGTTGCCGCCGCTTCTTCCTCGACGCCGTCGCCGTCCGTTGATCTTCCGCCGTTGTTTTGGTCACCGGTAAGTTCGCCACGTTGCCCTCTACGAGTTGGTGTCCTCCGTTCGCGTCGTCGCGCCGTTGTTCGCCGGCGAGCTTGCCGCCCGAGCCGCCGCCGGTGATGACGTCATTGCCGACGTCATCGTTGCCGTCCGTCGTAGACCGGTCGTAGACCGTTAGATCTTGGCCGTTCGTTGTGGATAGGATCGATCTCGGCCGTTCGTTTCCGTGAGCTGCCGCCGTGCACTCGGTCCACCGCGAACCCTACTCGCTGACGCAATAATTCCCTTTTCCTTTTTAAAAATAATTCATTATTGCGTCATAATTCAATTAAAATCCATATAAGTGTTTTAATCCGATTTAATCTTTAAAAATTCATAACTAATTCATCTTAGCTCGGATTTAGTTGGTTCAAGTCTCTAAATTTTTCTAAAATTGAGATCTACATGTTGAAAATATCCACATGTACTGTTCATGCTGGTTTGTGTTCTGTTTTGGTGATTTTGCTCTTTTCTGTTTAGGTTCCGACGTTTTCGGAGAGTCTGAGTTTGCAGGAGAGGATTTTGAAGAGTTCCAAGGCCAGTAAGGCAAGTCACACAGATCCCAAACAACCCTTTGAGCATGTTGATCACGTTTAAAGCTATTGTTTCTATTCAACTATTGCATTTATTTTCAAATGTCATTGGGTGGAATTAACCTATTGTTTGTTATAGCCCTTTTGTTCTTGATTACTTTATTCCTTGATACCTTGGGTTATTATAATTTGACTAGTTGGGCTATATATAGTGGTTCAGCTAGATATTAGATATGATTGCTTAGCCATGCTTAGAAACATTAGCACACTATTGGGATAACTTATGACTCACTATTACTTAATGATGGCTTAATGATAGTTCACGATGGTCAATCGTGATTGGTTAATTAATTACTTGCCAACTAAAACTTGATAATGGTGGGTTGTGAGCACATGGTTTTGAGAGTCGTGCTCATGACAATTAAGAACCGGTTCACGAGTTTTGGTTGTGAAACATTAACCGTGCCAACCACAAGCCAGCGTGGGCAACGGCTTTACCTTTTGTATAGCATGGTTCATTGCGGAGCACCAGACTGAGAAGTGGCGGAGATAAGCCCACGGGGGTCGTTGGGGAGTCTATGCCTTGTTTATAAAGGGGTGATTATGATCCAGGAACGGTGCACTGCTTTGAATTGTGTTGTGCGAGGGGTACTGTCACAGCTCCTTTCCAAGGTACCGTGGTGGTATTGAGGCACATGGTGACATGTCGTGGGGCTGTGTCTTGTGGGTACAGTGGTACACCTCTGGCCAGAGTAAAACTATTCGAATAGCCGTGCCCGCGGTTAAGGGCGGGTCTAACAATGTCTTTCGTGATTAGTCTCACACTTCTCATCATAATAAAAGATGCTATAACTGGTAATAATTTGATTAGCTCCTGGTTTGGAATGGTATATTCCTGGTTTGGAGATAGAACTGTGCAGCCGGGATGGTTGTTCAGAATGGTTGGGCCTATGCAACAGGGTATGTTGTATAGCATTGGATTAATATTGTTTAATTATTACTTAACTGTTTTATTAAATTCTGAAATGTTTATTAAATGCTGTTTATGCAAATGAAACCCTCCTATGCCATCCTTTGTTATCCTGTGCACTTGCATATTTGCTGCGTGGCTTGCTGAGTATGTCATATACTCACCTTGCAATCATTCATCAGAGGAGGAGTTCTACAGTGATGCTGATGGTGTGGAGGATTAGGTGTAGCCCTAGTCAAGCTGCCTGTGGAGTGGAGTCGTCTGCGTCGTTTATCTTATTTTTTCCGCTGCTTAGATCTTTATTGATTGAGAGGAACTATCTACCTCTGTAATGACATTTTATTCGCTTATTAATTAGAGTGATAATTGTACTCTATTATCAATTTGTTATTGTGTGCCTCGGCTGATTCCTGGACGAGGGTTCACACACATGTAAGCGTTTGGAATTTTGGATAGAAATTCCGGGCGTGACAAAACTTATCCAAGAGAAAAAGAGTACAATCTATCCAAATTATTGCTTTGATTTTTGTAATTGGTTTTGGGTACTTGATTATTCAGATCAAGCTTTTGTTAATAGACATGCAAAATATCCCCCTAAATTTTGCATCTCTTTTAAGTGTGAACCATCAAAACTCGTTGCGTGTATCATTTTTTTCAGACATAGTGCGAGTGATGTTCCAATGGTCAAATCTTGCATGTCTATGACTTGTAGAGTTTGTATAGTCTATCAGTGCTGATGCGACACACATATCATTATCTTCTTAATAATGATTTTGGGGTTTGGACAAAGTTAGAACCATGTTACTTGCTAGAAATGGCGAACTATGTCCATGGAACTTATGTATTTTCATATTCTAACATAGTATGGTTCACTCTTCACATGTTGTAGGCTTACAGGCCTAAGCAACATAGGTTTCTCCCAATTTTATCTTAAACTCGTTCCAAAAGAGTGAGCTTTTATTTTTTATATGATGATATTCGGATCATCATCTTGGTTTGGGGCTTTTAATACTTGTATGCGAGTGCTCAATCCAAAAATATCTTTAGCCATTCATTATCAACTATAGGTCAACTTGCAGGTTGATTTTCAACCATAGGTCAATGCCAATGAGTTTCTGTTGTATGAAGAGAATATTGCCCATAATAGGTTTCATTACCAATTTCCGGTACCTAGTGCTTTTTCTCATTGTGCAGGTGCCAATATGTGTGATCTTGCTAGATTGGTTTGGGAAGAGCGTAGTGTCAAATAGACACAATTGCAGCTATTTCATAAGCGCATTATGTATCGGATGATCCTTTCAAAGGACTAAATATGTATGTGAGTATTACCGTTTCTTTTTCGAGCATACCTTTCAAGATATGTGGGAATTAATGTAATGCTCAGTTTGATGCACATCGAAGGTTCGGTGGTATGCGTGACCAAAGCAACTACATGGTATACAACCGATGCAATTATGGCGCATGGTCGGAGCGACCACAAGGTATACAACCGATGCAATTATGGCGCATGGTCGGAGTAGCATGGCGCGTTGCTAGCGCAGCATGATTCGTCCAGTGCTCGGTATAGCGGGTTTGCGAGTTAGTGCATAGTACGACATCTAGTGTGCGACGCTAGTAGCGGCCCTTGCACGCGTCATGGTTCATGCCGATGCATGGCACAAGTTTGGCGCGAGGCGCTCAGACAGTGCGCGTGACAAATATGCCATTGTTGTGTTCCAATAGACGATGTGAGATTGTTTGTACTATATTCATTTTTAAGATTCTAAATTTCAAGAGAAGTTGGCTATGAAATAGTCTACTTTAGCCTAGATTTCTTAGTGTGGACATTAATCTCACATGCTTTGGTGGTGAGTATGCTTTTCTCATCTTCCAATTCCTACATGGGAACTTTTGTGCGAGAGTTTTGCCATTCTCAAGCTATATCCTTCATAATCATTGTGTGCGACTGTGAAGTCTTTGTATCGACTGGACTTTGTCGTGTGTCTCTTGAGATTATACTTTGTGGTGCTTCTATCCACAATGTTTCTCTTCACTTTAAGCTATGCATATTATCTATGTAAATAAATTAAAACATTATTATTTCCAGACAAGGAGTAAAACTTCATCATAGAGCAAAATGAAAGATAATATTGGATTGAGAAAAATGGCCGATTGGCCAAAACCCTAGCCCTAAAACCCATTTCCTTTCTTCCAATCCCCTTTCTTCTACTCCTAATGGCGACAACAGCGGCGAATCGGGTGAGGCATCGGAGTGCCGGCGATGTGCGAGGCGGTGGTTGTGGTGCCCAGCAGCGTGCAACGAAGGGGTCGTGGCCGACCGAGTTACCCGGTGCTCGTGCAACACACTGGTGCCGTAGGAGCCCTAGTCAAATATCGTGACGGTGAGTGCGTAGCAAGGCTAATGCTAGTGCAACAGTGCAATCTCGATTGTCCTCCACGTGCGGCAAAACATGACGGTGAGTCTCAACCTTGCATGGCCCATGAGAGTAGGCGCAAGGCCGATCCATGACAACGGCGGGTTGCGTGCACAGCGGTGCTCGCGTTATGATTCGAGGAATCGGTAAGACATCAATCTTATCCTCTTAGGGATTTGCAGGGATTGTGGGGAATTTTTGGGTTCTAATTTGGGGATTTTCTTGAATTAGCATTTGTGAAAATTAGAGATTTTGGTTATCCGCTGCAATTCTCCTCCTAATTTCTACCCAAGCAGTAATCGATCTTAAAATGCAGACACAAATTTAATTAGTCATGGGCATCAAGAAATTAAAACCTAATCGAACCTAACTAATCATAATCTGATGATAATTAAGGACTAACTAACATAAATCGAAACCAAATTTTGCATCAAACCGACACTCAATAGATAGAGGCTTAGATGCATCTTATGGCTTCTAAATGGGATGATGGGATCATGAGGCTAAATCATAAGTGCTTAGCCTAACATGATCACCATAATACAGAAACTTAGGGTGACTGACCATTATTGGAAGCCATGGATGCCGTAGTTGTCCTGAGGTTGCCGATGGCCGGAGTGGATGTAGAGATAGCAGTTCCTCGAACCGCTCCGGTGTTCGGTGTAGAGAAAGTAGTCGTAGCAGCGGGGTAGGTAAGGTCACCGGCTTGATCTGTAGGGATTGCCGGCGATCAATTGCAAGATGGCGACGTCCTTCGGGGTGCCACCTGCACTGGCATGGTACCGCCGTTTGATGACCCTTCAGCACTTAGTAAAGGATCGAGATTAGTTAGTGTTTATCGAGAACGAGATGATCGTGTAGCGATCGTCACCATGACACGACGCTGGCGTTCCCTTTTTATATGGCGCTGTGGGTATCGGGGGTAATCCCAAAAGGAATGTTCATGCATGACCAATCACGTTAATGCGTTATTATGGAAATAACTATGAATTAATCGCGTTAATCTCGCATGGGTAATGGGTGGAAAAGCAACGTGTGTGATTGTCTCCCGGTTTCCATACTGAGAGTCAATTTTCCCAACAATCACCTCGTCTCGACCGTTTTCTAACCACGCTCTATTTCTTTTCCTACCTTTTTTCGTATTTTTTATTGGAATGCACTGACACTTTGCTTGTAAATAATAAAGGCGGTTAGCGTACTAGTTTGGTGTATTTTGCTATATCATTGCACATGGAAAGGGATCCTCTGACTTAACTGCTGTGCAGTTGAGTCACTGACATGTGGGCCATAGCAAAGTGGGACCCATATGCCAGTGACTCAACTGCATGTGCAGTTAAGTCAAAGGATCTGCTTCCCATTGCACATACACACTAACACATGGGGAATATACATTGTTGAGGAAGGCACGAGCGCTCGATAGCTTTGCCTCATAAAAAATAATTGACTCTTTGTGCTCACACATACGTGGCTTCGTTTTGTAGTAGAAACGAATGACATGTCTAGCGAGTGCATCGGATTGCCCAGTGCATGCATTAGAGTGGTATAAAATTTGGTATGGTTATGTGCGACTTATCTGGTTCAGATACGAGTTGTGGAGACCGTGACGGTGTTCTGATCACATACCCCGATATCTCTGTATTTCATCATCATTTATAGTCTATTTCACTCGTCGGCGTGCACTGGTAATCAGGAGATCAGGTCTACCTAACTATCGCTTTTAAAGTCCTAGAAGGGTGAATGGTGAATGAGATTTTTGGGAAGCACTACGCATGATTTCTCACTGTCCATTCACCACGGCCCATGTTGCTCACCCGTGGCGTATCGTCCAACATCCTATACAGTGAGCTGTCCACGTGATACCTGGTGCGCCTATTAGGGTGTATTTTGTTGGAGGAATATCCCTAGATGGGAGATGACGATTCAGTTTTTGAGTGTGTTTGGTTGGTGGACAAGGGTGGATAGGGCGACCTGAAAAGGAAATATTCCACGAAGATGCTAGATAAGTGTATCGGCTGGATGAGGATATCCACCTTTGCTAATCTTGATCATTAGTAATTGATTAACAATAATTAATGTATTGTGTTGTTAATTAGTAATTAACTTATCAAAATTAGTGTTGATTAGATATAATTAGTTTATTTTGTTGTTAATTAGTATAAAGAATGGCTATAGTCATGATAATTAACATATTTTACTATTAATTAATATGTTATTGTTTTTCATTCAATCCATTCTCATTCTCATGTACCTAACAAAAAAAACTGGATTGTGATATCCACCCAACCAAATAAAAAATTAGACCCCACCATATCTGATGTCTATATCCTATCCAACCTTCACCACGAACCAAACACGTCCTTAATGGAGTCCAGAGATCATCCAGAACAGAACCACCAGTACGCATTTATTATATTAAGTTCCACATTTTTTTAATCAGTTTGTCTTTGTTTAACGCCAAGATTTATTGATGACATAAATTAAATCTCTATATACATGCTTATACTTTCAGCAAGAACTATCTTTGGCATCCAATGCATTAGCTCACGCTCGGCTCGCCGGCTAGCTAGGAATGCAGCTAGCAGCCGCAGCGCTGCTGGACGAGGGTGCACTTGCCGGCAGGGTCGCAGTTGAAGGTGGAGCTGCAGCTAGTGAGCTGGCAGTTGCTCGGGTTCGCCTTCGAGCAGCACCGGCACTGCAGGCACAACGGCGCCGCCAACGTCCCTACTACGCCGCTGCCGCCGCCGCCGGCGATGGCCACCACCACCGGCTTCGCCGTCTTCATCGGCACCATGTCATCCAGCTGATCCAACGCCCATGCTAGTTAATTGATCGATATACATGCATACACACAACATAGTCAGTTAAATGTCATCCGATCCGTCAGAAAATACAGTACAAGTTCATAGAAGAAACCAGATTGAGCTTAGAATACCTCGGGACTGCACGGCGACGACGATGAGGAGGACGGCGACCAAACTCGAGAGAGGGGAGGTCATCCTCCTGCGGCAGTTCGCCATGGCTGTTTCGGTCGATCCCTATATATACCACGCTGTTGAATGATAACAACTTGGGAATGCCAACGCTTGAGGAGATCGAATGGCGAGGGACGACGAGATGTGCTCGTTTATATATAGCGACGACATGTTGCATGCCGAGGGAACAATATAATTCCTAACGTCCATATGCATACATTTAGAGGGCTGTAAATCTATCTATCTATCTATCTATCTATCTATCTATCTATCTATCTATCTATCTATCTATCTATCTATCTATCTATACCTCTCTCTCTATATATATATATATATATATAACATATTTAACTAAAAACTTTTTATATGTAATAATAATAACAATAACAATAATATATATATATATATATATATATTAATTATACACTTTTCAGGAGCTTTAATAATAATAATTATTATTATTGTTATTATTATTACATATAAAAAGTTTTTAGTTAAATATGTTGGTTATTTATAGCGGCTTAGGATAAAAAAGATTTCATTTCATTTATAACTTTCAAATTATTAATTTTAGAATTAAATTAATAGGGAGCTATTAATTTATGAAACTCATATTTATGAATTCAAAATTATTTACGACCTATAGGGTTTAGGTTGAAAACAAGACTCAATGCTATCAATTACAATTTGCAATTATCAGTTTAGAATTTTAAATCAAATTAATTTTATATTATAAATCATTTTGATCTTTCTTCTAGTCGAACTTATTTATGTTTAATCAAGATTATAAATACTTCGTATATCTATTAATTCTAAGTTCTAGAAAAAACAAATCATGATAGTCCTTAGTTTTGCCTATCCTTACCTTGCCTCTCTCCCCTCTCTGTTGCGATGCGGTGGTGGATCGGGTGAGGGAGGCGGTTGCTGATCCGACTTGTTGTGTCACGTCCTGTTCTTTAAATTTTTAAATTTGCCTAATTTTAGAAATTCAAATTCGTGTTTATTCATGTAAAATAGCTTAAAGAAAACTTCATAAAAATGGCCTAATTACTAAATAAATTAATTAATGCCGTGCTAGTATTCTTTCTTTTGTTAATTGGAGTTATTTGACTAAAATTTCACATTCGAGAACAATTACTCAACGATTCCAAATCCTCCAAAATTTGAAATTTCCAGAGAAATCCTGTTCCTCATCTTTCCTTCCTGCTTCCTCCCAATACGTCCTGTTCTTCTGTTGTTCTTTCATTCTCCTCCCCCCTCCCCCCCCCCCCGACACACACATGTTAATTCTATCGGTTAGGCTGATTTGATGGGGCCTCACCGAAATGCTGAAATTTCGAAAATTTCGGTCCGAAATTTTCAAAATTTTGAACAAAATTTAGTTGAATTTGAACAAATATTACCAAAATTTATGAAAAAATTTAAAATTTCGGCCGAAGTAATATCGTATCGGAGGGGGTCCGAACTTTCCAACCCTGGACACACACATACGAAACATTTCTATTTCGGACCAGCTATTCTTTTATTTCCCATCACTAATGTCTTCCTCTCCCCGTCAATTTCACATTTTCACTCCTTCAACATCAAAAATTGAATCATAATAATCACCCAAGTCCGTTTTCAAATTCAAAGCCACCATGCGACCCACCTTGACGCACGCTGCCGCCTGCCACAAACCAAAGCACCACGTTGTTTCTTTTCGTCCTCAAGTTACGTCGGTTTCTGCTTTGTCATGAAGTTCCTTGCATCAATCCCCACTAATCTCTCTTCCTCTCCCTCATAATTCTCTCTCTTCAAATACCAGATCGAAACTGAATAAACTTGATGAGCTTTTATCCGTTTTTCCAATTCCTATGAGGCTATGACCCCTCCTCTTTCGGCTGTCCACCTCCCTCGCCATGTATAAATACCGGTGCTGTCGCTCTTTTGTTTCCTTTCACGTAGGTTGGTGAGTAGGGGTGTAAGTGGGTAAACCGTGAACCCGCTTATATATCAAAATAAACTGGTTCGTGTTTTATTTGATCGTAAGTGTGTTTCGCAGGTTAGCTACTTACACCCTTATAGATCGGTGAGCACCAACGCTAGTCTGCCATTGCCGTTCACTGGTCTAGTCCACATTGTGTCGTCTTCTCGTTGGGAGCTCCCTCAACTGCGGGTGAGTGGTGCCCTCAGCGTCGTCATTGGGTGGCGAGCTTCACCGCATGATCGCCATTGCATTTCTTGCGCCACCACCATCTACGAGAGCTCGTGCTCCTTTGCCGTCTTCTCAATCCTTCCCTTCGCTAGGAGACGTCGTTGTTGCCATTTCTTGGCAGCAGAACACCTGTCTATACTATGTCCTACACCCAGGGATATTTTACTTCCCTTGGGTTGCTTTAGCAGCTCTAGGGAACAGTTTAAAACTCTAGGGGATCGATCCATGGAATTCTCGTATAGACATAGGACCAATTTACCATAAACCCCACTGGGTTTTTGGTAGTAGTGTAGTAGGAATCAAATCTAACCATCCATTGCTATGGGTTTGCTATCGTTTGTTTAATGCCAAGATTTATTGATGAGATGAATCAAATCTATACAAGCTTATACTTTCAACACGAACTATCCATGGGTAACCATGCATCAGTTCATGCATCAGCATCAGTAGCTAGGCTTGCAGCTAGCAGCCGCAGCGCTGCTGAACGAGGGTACACTTGCCGGCGGGGTCGCAGTTGAAGGTGGAGCTACAGCTAGTGAGCTCGCAGTTGCTCGGGTTCGTCTTCGAGCAGCACCGGCACTGCAGGCACAACGGCGCCGCCAACGTCCCTACTACGCCGCCGCCACCGATGGCCACCACCACCGGCTTCGCCGGCTTCGTCGGCACCATGTCGTCCGCCACCTGGGCATCCAGCGCCCATGCTAGTTGATTGATACACGCACACACACCGTGGTAAATTAAATGTGTAATCCGTCAAGAATTACATTACAAGTTCAGAGATGAATCCAGATCGAGCTTAGAATATATACCTTGGGATTGCACGGCGACGACGATGAGGAGGAGGACGGGGGACGAAGCTCGAGAGAGGGGAGGTCATGCTCCTGCAGTAGTTCGCCATTGCTGATTCGATGGATATTACGCTGTTGAATGATGTAAATTTGGAAATGGGAATGGTTGAGGAGACCGAGTGGCGAGTGACGACGAGATATACTCGTTTATATAAGCGAGGAGGCGTTTGCATGCCAAGGCAAGAATTCATTTCCTGCTAACGTTGATATGCATAAATTTAGAGGGGCGTTTAATAGATTAATTCTATCCTAATTTGAGCAAAACGCTACTTCATCGAATTCATGAAGCTCTGCGAAATGTATCGATTGGAGCTCATTGTAGATAGACGATTTTCAAATGGACCATCAAAGCTCTGCTAAATGTATAGATTCCGTGCCTAAGTGCTTATCTCGAACAGTTTCCATACCAGCTTTCTTCTTGTTCTGATCACTTCTCTCTTTGGAGATATGCAATTAGTTCCTTCCATATTGCAAAACCTTATCCATTTCTTTAGAGGAAGAAACTTACTTTCTTGACGATTCAAAACGAGCTAGATGGAGGTGGGGGCTAATCGAAGCCCTTAATTACAACTTGGGCCTAAGTTGTCAAACATAGGGACATATTGAAGGGAAAAGAATCCATTTTGTTTCCCCCAACCATAGGCCCGGCTTGTTCACATCTCTTACCCGCAAAACCAGATAGAAAGCCTCGCTCGCCTATCAATACTGGATTGTTTTGTCTTATCGAGCAGTTTGCATGTATGTTTCGTCCTACAAAGTGCCCACATGCATGGCACATTGACTTGATTTTTGACCGATGTGACGACTACATGGCAGTTCTAAGGAAAAAGTAAAAAATATATAGCTAGACCCATGTAAGGCCCATATGTCAGTGACCACCATCTGTCTCCCATTCCCCCCTCTCCTATTAATTACTGGACTAATGCGGTGGTGAATTGAGGAAGGGAGGAGGTTGCTCGTCCAAGGGTTGTGTCACATCCCTTTTTCAAATTTGCCTAATTTTGAAAATTCACATTCATATTTATTCGCTTAAATTTTTTTAATGGAAACTTCATAAATGAAATATGGTTTAATTTGACTAAATCAATCCTCCTCTATCTTTTCTCCTAATAAATCTCCAAAAATCTCAAAGGGAATCCCACTGATTTTGTCGCTGTTCCATCTTGGTCAACTCGAGATAAACCCTAGTTTCTTCGCTGCCTCTAGCTATCAAATCCCCACCGGTCACTTCCTCCTTGGCTAATAAATAGCATCCCCTTGTCCGAGCTCGTCCCATACCCCAGCCGCCTTCCCGCATGCTCATTCTCTCTCCTCCACCATCGGCGCCGCTCCGGCCGAGCAGTATCATTGCCCCGGTAATCGTCAGTCAATGCCACCTCCTCCTTCGGCACTGCAGCAGCCGTGCGACCGGCCTCCACTTCCCGGAAGACTAAGACCACCGAAAGTTCCAAGTGCTCCTACTGCCCGTCGTCTCTAGCCGAGCTGCGCCGATGATCCCCGCCGAAGCCGCCATCGGCATCTGAAGGACACAGGGAAACTCGGTCACCACCTCTTCTTTCTCAAGTCTTGTTAGAGCACTGTCATTGTCGTTGACCCTTGAAGCCCGTCGCTGGCCACCGTTCATCCTCATCAGTGGTTGCCAAAGTGTTGTTAAGTGTCGCCTCACCATTCCTTGTCCATTGGTGTCCTCAGTGTCTCGCTCCTTTGTTCGCCGTGTGCCGCTGCTCCTGGGTCTGCCTTTGTTGATCCAACATGGTTGCCACATCAGCATTTTATCAGCTAATCCGTCCTCTGTGGCTGCCACCCAGGCTCCACGTGGCACCTCTCTGCATCACTAGATCAGAATTGATCTGAATAGTCAGATTATTTCGGTCAACAGTGGCCAATTTATCTTAGGCATCCATCTCTATGGACCATAGTGGACCTCCTCTATGGACTAGATCCATGGTAGACCCATTGCATCCTCTCTATGACATGCGGGTCCCTCTTGTCAGTGACCTTAGCCTATCCTCTCTATATGGCATGCAATAAACAGTTTAATTGTTTTCTATCTCTTCTTCTTCTTCTTCTTCTTCACAAACATGATACATTCCTCATTCCTCATTCATCATATCCAACGATCAATATTCATCTATAACAGATCGAATGGGTGAGATTGTGTCACACCCAGAAATTCTCGAACCAGAATTTCTAAGCTGAATGTGCATTAAATCCTTGTCCAGGACCAGCCAGGGTACACAAACGACAATTGTTGACATACAGACCCACGTCTTACAAAAATATAAAAGATTATAAATGCAGCGGGAAAGATAAAAGTGAGCTAAACCAGGAAGCTTGACTTCAGCAGCGGGCGACTCCACTCCACAGGCAAACCTTGACGGCAGCGACGAAACCAACCTCTCTGAGACGGCTCCAACTGAGAAGAACTTCAACTCTAGTGTGGGGGAAAAGAGAGCAAGACTGAGTACTACCCACTGTACTCAGCAAGTCATACCGGAAGAGGAGGTATGATGCAGGATATAACCAAAGGAAGCTAGGGGTTCTTTTGCATAAAGCAGGCATTTCAAAGCAGTAGTTGGAAGCAGTAAAACAGCTGTAGTAATTAATCAATATTAACCAATCATTGTCCAACGCTACACCACGTTGCAACAGGCCCAACCAACCACCTGAACTACACCAGTTCATTAAGCTAAACTAGGGGTGAGACTAATCACGGTGAATCTGGTTGATCGCCCATAACCGCGGGCACGGCTATTCGAATAGTTTTACTCTGGCCAGAGGTGTACAATTGTACCCACAAGACACGATTCCACACATGTCGCCATGCCCCGAAGTATCACCATGATACTGCAAAGGGGGAAATCGTGACAAGACCCTCCACATAACCCTCCCCTAACCATCCACACCACGCTAAGGTTTCACCCCCACCCCTCAAAAGGCAGTGGGCGGTCCCCTCTTGCGCCGCGGTGAATCCGGCAGCTGGACAACCGAACACCTCGGCCGACCCAATTCCATCACGCCCATTCTCGCCACCGGTGCCTAGGAAAGGGTCGAGCTATACTTCAGATCAAGCAGTTACCCACTCCCGCTTGTGGTAAGCACGGTAAGTCTCCCAGGGTTTCCCGTGAACCGGTCCTTAACTGCCATGGGTGCGACCAGCAAAACCATGCACTCACAGCCCGCCATTTAGAATATTTTAATTAACTGACACCCTTGCGGTGGCACCAATCTAAAGCTATGCCAATAGTCAGAGTCTATGTAATAATGTGATCCCCATTTGTGTACTAGTTGAACTAAGCATGGCTAAGCATTTCCTAAGCCAACATCTAGTCATTTTGATACCCAAGTTATCAATGGCATAAGGTAACCAATATGTGGCTGAGGAATAGGACCCATCCCACATTACATTGTAAAAGAATGCAACATTTAATAGAAATGCGGGATATTTGTAAATTGGGTACAATATGATCAAACGTATTGCATGACTTGCCTTGCTCTCGAACTGATGAGACCTCAGCAACGTCTTCGAGAAACCGCGGATCGACGAAACGGCCAAAACCTATGCGACAAACAAAGCACACAAGCAAAACATGCTATAAGACTATAGAAACAGGAAACAAAACCATTTTTAATAGATTCTTTGCATTTTTCTTGATTTACTGAGACTTGAATGGACTTAAACGGAGCTCGGATGAATTACTTATGTATTTTAGAAGATAAATTGTGTTTTTACTAATAAAGAAAAAGTCCTTAATTAATTATTGCGCAATAATATCCAGGGCTGACGTCATCCAGGGGGCGCCGACAGGCGGGGCCCACGGGTCAGCGGCTCAAAGGGGAGAGGAAGGGGGCGCCGGCATATGGGCCCCACGGGCAGTGGCTCAAGGTGGCCGGTCTACCGTGGACCGGGACCACGCGGGTGGTCCACCGCCGGTCCACGGGACCGACGGTCCGGATCGGCCGGGAGGCCGATCGGACGGCACGGCGGCGGCTAGGCACGGCTCAGCTCGGCTTCATATCCGGCCGGCCGGCCATGGCAACCGGCGGCGACGCGCACGGTCGCCGGCGACGGCAATCGGCGGCGCGGGAAGCGACGGCAGACGGGGTACAGGACGGCGGCGTCGACCGAAGGCGACGGCAAGCGCGTGGAGAGAGGCGGCGCAAATGAGAGAGAGGGGAAGAGGGAGGAGGGGGGGATCCTCACCGGTGAGTATGGCGGCCGGAGCGGAGGATGAAGGTGGCGGCGACGACCTGGTGACGAGGAGGGGTGGACGGGCGGCGGCGGCACCTACGGAGGGAGTTGAGAAGGATTAGGAGTAGAGAGAGTGACCACGGCGGCCACCATTGTTGGCCGGAGACGAAGGAGAATGGATAGCTCACCGGCTCGCGAGGGAGATGGGGTTCCGGTGGGGTTCCGGTGACGCGAGGCGGTGGCCGAGATGGCCCACACGGCGGCGGAGCTAGCGGCGGCGGCGGCTTGGCGCGGCGGCGGCCCTAGTGGCGACGGCACGCGGCCGGTGATGGGCGGCGGCGGCGGAGCTCGGCGAGCGCGGCGCGACGGCTGTAGAGGGCGTGGGAGAGGACGGTGAATGGGGGAAATGAGAGAGAGAGCTCGAGTGAGGGTTTTTATGGGCGAGGGAGGGGCGGAAACGGCCGGGAAACCCCCCGATTTGGCCGGCGACGTGGGGGGAGAGAGAGAGAGAGAGTGGGGGGGGGGAATTCAAATCGAATCCCGCCCATTTGCGGGCGCGCGTGCGGGCAGGAATGGCGGGGAGGGCGGCGACGTGGGGACGTGGAGTGGGGGCGCGGCATGGAGCGGAGAAGGCGGCGGCGTGGACGGTTTCGGCGGCGGTTGCCGTCGTGGGGCGGGCGGCTGGAGGAAGGGGACGACCTGACAGGTGGGCCCCACCTGTCAGCGTCCCGGAGAGAGGGGAAAGGGGAACGGGCCGGCCCAAAGGAAGGAGGCCGAGCACGGGAGGGAGTGGGCCGACGGCCCAATAGAGAAAAAAGAAGGAAAAGAAAAAGAAAAAGAAGAAAGGATTTTTCCTGGGATTTAAAATTGCACTTTGGTGATTTTTAATTGGTTAAAATTATTTCCAAGGCTCTGAAAATTCCACTAAAAATCTTGTTAATGCATTGGAGCATGGGGAACAATTCCACCACGCTATTTCCGATTATTAATTGCATTTATTAATTATGGAATTAGCTCTAGGTTAATTAAGATAATTTCTTCAGACGATTTATTTAACAAATATTTACAGCAAGGAAAAAGGGGGAAACTTCTGGGCGTGACAGATTGCCTCCCCTTCCCCCACCGCATTTCTCCCCTTCGCTTGCCAAATCCCACGCCCCACCCACACTCTCTGCCCTGCCTAACCCCTAATCAATAGGAAAAAAATGTTGCCTTAGCTCATCACCATCTCGCACATGCATTTATTTATAAATAAATAAATATAATATAATACGGTTTTTTTTGTTACGAGGTTCATCTTAAACCTACATTCTTAAAGCATTTGTAGGATCGAATAGCAAGAACTAAACTAGCCGAAAATCTAAACTTTTAATGGAATTAAAAGTTACCCTAGAATCCGATGTAGATCGGTCTGGCCGGGGTTGATCCGCCGGTCTGACCGCGCCTATGCCGCTGGTCTAACCGGTGTTGATCTCCCAGCCGAACCGCCCTGCGATCGCCTCTGCCTCCTGTCGCTGCCGCCGGTCTGACCGACACGTTCCTGTCGGTCTAATCGGTGCGATGCCGTTGTTGACGGTCATTATAGACTAGTTTCGACCGTCAATATGCTTGCAATGCATATTTATTTTAGAATAATATATTTCCACTTGTACTTGGAGTATTATTTGTTTGCAGAGATTAGCACATAAATGAATAAGAAATGAAGTAAAACTCACTCCTAAGCAAGCTCAAGGCAATATCTTGGCGAGGAATAAATATACACTTCGAGTGATTGAGAGAATCATTTGAGGAACTTGGATTTTATTTGCAAAATCATTTGAAAAATTTTGGAATAAGAGTTAAGCAAAGAATGAGAGAATGATACTCTATGATCTGTTCTGTCTCCAACCACTCAAGGCGACTGTTGGTATTTGTTAACGACATTACTAGAAGTGTAATTCCTAGCAATAACGTAGAAATACTCATGGTATATTATGGTTACATAATTCATCCGCAAGCGCATGGATATATCATTGTAGCATTTCACCCAAGAGTATTCCAAGAGTATCGTATTTGTTTAATCCCGTGGAAAGATTATAATAGAGAGAACTATACTAATATCTTATATTTTACTTGTAATAATCAAAGTCTAAGCAGTGGTTAAGATAATGGATAGGGTAGAGTGACACACAACAAGAGTAGAAAGAATCTATTCCTACACTTCTAATATACATACACATTATATACACATCCTAGTTATACGATTACTTAGCTAATACCCTCTTTCCAACGCCCTCCTAGTGCTTCGAGAAGCTAGCACTGATTGCCGAGTTTCTTACGATAACCCGTCATAATCATCCAACCGGGGCTAAACACGGAGGAGTACCCTCCGCAGGAAAGTAACTTAGGATTATATATACACGTGGAGGAATACTCATACTGAGCTGTCACCATTAGCAGCCCACCTCGACAAATTCGCATTATATAACCCCAAATAATAATATCCAGCAATCTAAACACCACGCTTAACTTACCAAATACTACTATAATATCATCGTCATGACATAGAATAATCGTATACACGATCATTATACCCACACCATTGCATTTCCCAGATAAGCTAGCATCATAATCAATATAATTTGGATATATAATAAAGTTGGTATTCATATACAATACCAAAGTATTATAAAGAAGAATATTCTATTAAAAGTACAAGTCTTACAAAAGAGAGTAGAGCTACTAGAACCATACCTGAATCCTTCCGAAGACTTCTAGGACTAAGACTCTTATTCTATTCCTACTCCACTAACTTTAGAACACTAGTAAACTAGAGAGAGAGCTTGATTCTTCTTGCTTGAGGTGTGTGTTGGAGGAAGTGAGGTGAATGCCTTTTATAGCTGAGTTATGACGGTTGGAAAGGTCGTTAATACCCTCCAACCGTCATAGGGAGTCCATCTGAGCCGTCTAGTCAAAACCTGAATCGATTGGCGCTACGGCTGGTTAGGTTCGGCCGAACCCAGGGGTGGCCCAACCGGCCCACAATTTGGTCGATGGCCTCCTTTTCTGTTCCTCACTTCAGACTCGTGAATTTTGGCTCAGTTGGTCATGTCATTTCTGAGTTCTTGGCCCATCCATCCATATGTTTGATTCTCGATAACGTCCGATTGAATGATCGTCAAATTATTGTCGATTCTCCTCCATTTTATGTTTATTCTCTACAAAAGGTTTGAAAGCCTAGTGCTAGTGGAAAATATCTTATTCTAACACAAATACGCATTGCAAGCATAACTAGTTCTCCTTTATTTTAGTAATATTGACGGGCGAAATTGATCGATAGCGACCGTCAACAGTGACGAGAAGCATGTGTTCCACGGGGATTGGGCTTATGGGTAAGCCACCGTGCCTACTTACTAATATGAGAGAGAGTACTCAAACTTTGCACTTGTACATTTGAGATATACATCATGGTAGAAACTCCTGATCAACAACCAAGTTTATTTTTCCGAGTCATTTACTCGGGACAAGCAAAGTTTCAAGCTTGGGCGGATTTGTTGACGATCGTTATAGACCAGTTTCGATCGTCAATATAACTAAAAATAAAGGAGAACTAGCTATGCTTGCAATGCATATTTATTTTAGAATAATTTATTTCCACTTGTACTTAGAGTATTATTTGTTTGCAGAGATTAGCACATAAATGAAGAAGAAATGAAGAAAAACTCACTCCTAAGCAAGCTCAAGGATAAAGGGGCCCACATGTCAGGTGCAACCATCCTAGATACCGCCATAACTATCATAAACGCCATGAGGACTTACCTGTCAACCCCTCTACCAAATCTGGAGGTCTACTGGGCCGGCCCAGGTTCGGCCGAACCCTGACAGTGGCCGTTCAGTTCGTCCCTCCACGTGGACGCTTCAGATGCACTCCCAATGACTATTGCGGGGCATTTCTGACAATTTCAACTGCCATAACCGTCATTGGGAGGCTATATAAAGGGGTCACTTCTTCATTCCATCACACACTCAAGCAAGAAGCTTTGATCTCTATCTCAAGTTTAGTTTAGTGCTCTAGTGCTAAGTGGAATAGAATAGGATAGTTCTCGGAGTCCTCGAGTCTTCAGAAGATTTCGGTATGACTCTAGTAGTTTTTCTTTCTTATTTTGTAAGACTTCCAGAATTAATAGAATATTCTTCTTTATATACCTTTGGTACTTTACTTTATCTGAGTACTGGTTTTACATTGTATTTGTGTTGATATAGTTGTGTGACTAGCCTACCAGAGAGGTGCAATGGTGTGGGTTTAATGTTCATGCAAATGATTGCTCTATATTATTCTAGAGGATACAGAGTAATATTTGACAATATAAGCATGGTGCTTAGATTATTATATATCATTAATTGGGCATATATGATGCGGGACAGTAGAAGTGGGATGCTGATGGTGACAGCTCAGTACGGGCATTCCTCTACGTTAATATATATTCCTAAGACAATTTTCTGGGGAGGTTACTGCTCCGTATTTAGCCCCAGTTGGACGGCCATGACAGGTTGTCGTAAGAAACTCGGCAACCCGGGGTGGTCTCTCGAAGCCCTAGGAGGGCACTGTTAGGGGGTATTGGTCAATAAAACTGTACACTAGCAAATGTAAACTAAAGTTGAGTGTATATTAGAAGTAAAGGAATGATTACTTTTCTATTTCTTCTTCCACATTAGCCTAGAATTATTTAAATGAAAGAATCTAAGTCCTTCTGCTTCGTGTCACTCTACCATATAATTAAAGTAACCCATGTTTAGACTTTGATATATATATATATATATATATATATATATATATATATATATATATATGTAATATATATAAGTTATTAGCAGATTTCTCTTTCTTATAAATCTTCCATTGGGATTAAACAAATACGATACCTTGGAATACTTCCGGGTGAAATGCTACAATAGTATATCCGTGCGCTTGCGGATTACTTCTGTAACCATAAATATACCAGGGCCATTTCCACACCATTGCTGGGAATTCATATTTCTAGTAATGTCGTTAAGAAATACCAATAGCTGTCAGTCTGACCGTCGGTGTCCCGCCGGTTGGACCGCCGAACCCGAGCAAACACAAATCGAAGATCTCTCTCAAAATAGATTGAAACTTTATTACTTCTCTCCGTGTTTACAAAGTGCAACAACAACACTCTTCACGAAAATCTCGACTACACTCGAAACCCTAACTTTTCTCTCAACTCAACTCTCTCAAAAACGATACCAAGAGGACACACCCTCCCTCTCTTTATATACCTGAGATAGGTAGCCTAAAGCCACGAACCAACCTTGTACTAGAAGTCCTAATCCCATAGAAAACCTTCCCGTATAAGAAATAAACTTTACATACTCCAATTATACCAAATTTGGACTATTTTCAAATTCGACTCCACATCCCATACGCACACAATATCTCCATCGTATGCCATATGGAATCTTCACCAACCACGTGCATTGATCTTTAGTCTAAGCATCCTGCATGATATCCTGATCGTCCGGACGTCATCTTCTCCCAAGTTGACTCCCGATCCATCACCGGCAACACTCACCCGAGGCATCAAAACCACCTATACATGCATCAACCAAGAAACCATATTCGAGCACAAGTTCTCACCAACCTGACTCATTGTTAGCAAACAACAGTATTGCATATTCATAGTACCCATCTAGAAGTGATAAACATGAATTATCCACGGATATCCAGCGAAACAATCCGAAACCGAAACCGACACAGAGTTGGCTGGTCAGACCGTGGGCTGGCCGGTCTGACTGCACGCATAGCTCCGATCTGACCGGTCCAAACAGTCAGCAGCAGTTCCTGTTCATCACCTACAAATCAATCATCTCCAAAACCACTTCGCTAATAATCTTCAAATATCAAAACCAATAATATCAAATGCCAATTGTTCATCTCAGAATAAGGACCAGACACACTTTGATTTTACAGCATTGATTACAATGCTCATCCCCAACTAGGACATTTCACCAGTTAGGCTGCCAGGAAGTCATTCCTTCGCCTATGCTATAGTCCCTATGCACTTACGTTAGGTGTTGCCTCTTTATTTATCGGAGTGCTTATGATATGAGTCCGAATATAATTCTATTCTAACATTTATGAAAACTACAAGTCCTGCTCATCGACTACATTCACATATTCATCTCAAACTCAACATGTTTTCTTCCTACATCTCATGGAATAGGTTCTCCGAGGCAATGCATTCAGGAAGTAAAAGCCTCTCAGCTTGATGTTGTCATTGGATCCAACCACGAAAGCTATCTTGTTACAATGACATCATTGACCACATGTAATAGGCAGGGGCAAAGCTAGGTAGGAGGGGGGAGGGTGCCCAGGAACCAGTTAAGAAAAATTTTTTAGCTACAATTCATCTATGTTCACAATATGTCCACCGGTACCCCCTCAATTCAAACTCGAGACTCGCTCCGGTGCTTTCTACTTGGAGTAGAAATTAATCCGTGCCATTGATCGTATTTAATCGTAGGGTTGAGATCTAGTTCTACTCCCACCCGATTTTATTGGAGAAGAAATGTGGAGGGCTATATTTGTCCAGCGATAATAATTCACGTAGGGGTATTATCGTAAACTGTCATTATCTAACTGTTCACCCTCTCCCTATCCTATCCTAATCGATGCCATTCCCCTCCATTTGCCGTCGAAGACGAAGGCCAGCGTGCTTATCGTCTGCGAGCCAACGACGAACTGATTGATTTGGAGACAATCGTCAGATATGTTCATGAGAAAAATGTTTACTAATATCTGAAGATTAATCTGTTCTTGCTTATGATGACCATCGTACCGGAACGCCTTTGTGGATGGTGCTGATGACGGCGGCATCGCTGGTGAAAACGCCGGCGCCGAACCACATGCCGGTGGCGAGGAAGGCCGTCAGCCCGACGCCGAGGACGATGGCAAGTTGCAGCACGCGGGCGGTGGTCACCGCCACCTTGTAGTGATCCTTCTTTGCAAACGCGCTGGCAAGCAAGGCCTGAGGTTGATTGATCAATTTAAGCAAAGTTAATTAAGCAGCCATGCATATATCATCGGAATGTAGGCTAAGCTATGTAGGTAGGTAGCTAGCTAGCTCACCTGGCCGGCGAGGAGCGACGTGGCGAGCCAGACCTGGGCGCAGATCAGGAACGCCGCCATGGCCGTCGCGCCGTGGCGCGCCACCAGCGTCACGCAGAACGTCACGGCCACCACTCTCGTAAGGATATTAGGAGATTACTTACCTGTCCTTTAAAATATACGATCCAGATTAATTCTGCTCGGAGTAGAATACTTCAAGTATATTGCATCGGAGCATCACTCTTCAAACTCAGGTACTCATATTAGCTTAAACTTGATCTAAAATAGAGTAAAGCAAGCGAATGATACCCCTTCCCTTTTTGTTCCAGCTGCACCCCTGGTAATAGGAACCAACAAGTTCAGCTTGGGCAAGCCGTATCACGGATAGCAAAAAAGATACAAAGTGCTGGCTATGGCAGCTAGGGGAAGACGATGGGAGTTCTAAGATCCCTACTTTGCCCTTCTTGCTGGAGTATTTCCTGTTAGTAGATCGAAAGGTTGCAACACAGATCTCCAGCCACGACATGAAGGTCCAATTCTTCTGGTTGAGAGGGACAACACGATGGGAAGGAGGGTAGGTAATCCGTTCTTGCTGGCTCCGACTCAGACCACCGGTTGTCACCATCTTTGGTTACCATTTGCAGCAGGGAAGAAATAACAGCCCCAAAAACTTAACGAAGGGGTTAAAAGACATTAATGCTCGCAAGCGACAGGTTTGCTTGTATACAAAGCAAGATGTAGATGGAAAGGCAAAAAAATAAAAAAATAAAAAAAATTGACTGGTACTATACTAGTGGTGGCCCTGTCAGTTACTTCCAAGTTGCTGTCCTTTAGGTCTCTTCTACTAAAATGATGACAACAAATCTACGCAGCTGCCTGCTTTTGTCATTGTAATCTAATACTGATGCCTAATTGAATGTTCGTCGCAATCAGTTTCTAGGGAGGAAAAAAGGTTCCTGGTCAATTCGGTTGCTAAAAACTTAATTTATTAGGGCAGCGTAGTGTGTCAGCTGTCTTGTGGAAGTCCTGGACTTTTTACAGTCCTCTGCTTTTAACTGACAAAAATCCATTACTATCCTTCTGCTGTTATCTTTCAATAAACCAAGGGAATTTTAGTTTGTTCTAAAAATCAATTTTCCCTAGGCTACCCAGTCATCACTCAGCTCATGATGTATCAAAAAAAATCTCTATTATATTTGGAATTACTTTCGTGATTATGATATTATATTAGAGTCGTTTAGAATACCAAACTTTTTCCTACTAATTTTGTAGGCTTCTAACATAAGTTAACTTCAAATATAATCACTCTGTGAATATAGGTATTGTGCATATGAAAATGATCACATTTGAAGTAACAAAAATTTTACAATTTTAAACTTATGCAACAATTTTTCGATTTATGCTAAGAATGAAGTCATCAAAGTTACATCTTATTGACTTTTTACAGTCTAAAATGATACATATTTGTGACTCGAGGGAGTATATCATCATTGCTTAGGACTGTAAAACCACTCTGAATTAAAGCAAGACTTATGACATGCAGTCACGCACCCAAGTCTTTTGTGTCTCTTTCAGGCCAATATTGTTATGTGCCAGCTGCTGATAATATTATTGGTTCTCATCTTGACTTTTATCACCAGCTTAGATTCGTCAAAAGTTATGACATTCAACCACACACATCACACATCCGTTGGCTTCTTCCAAAGAGATTCCTACACCATCTGCTAAACACTTTCACCGATGGCAGAAGCAATCTTCTCGGCAATTGTTGGCGATGTGATCGGCAGAGTGATATCCCTTGTTGTCAGTAATTTCAATGGAGATCACAGCACTGAAGTCAAGTTACAGAGGATATGCCGCATGCTGATCAAGATCCATAGCGTAGTTGAGGAGGCCAAAGGGAGGCAGATCACCAACCATGGCACCCTCGAGTGGCTCTCGGAGCTCATCGATGGCGCATACCAAGGCCGTTACTTGCTCGACACGATCGGATGCGGGGAGCCTGATCTTGATGACAAGAATCGCGATGAGGTAGATCCCAAGCCTTTCTCCTTGTCCAAGTTCAATCCTGCAAAGCGTGTGCGCGTCGCGGCTTTCACCGTGAGGAACATACTGTCTCGCCACGACATCGGTGTTGATGAGATTGATAGGGTGGTTGAGAGCTTGCAGAGCATGTGTGGTGATCTCAAGGAGTTCATGATGCTCCTTCAGGCCTGCCAGCCGATTCATCGGCCTCTAGCTACCAACATCTTCATCGAGGGGCAGATGTTCGGCCGACATGTCAAAAAGGAGATGATCATCAACTTCTTGCTGCATGAGGATGATCTACCAAGAGGAAAACTTGGTGTTCTTCCGATTCTAGGCGATATCGGGGTCGGGAAGACCACCCTAGTACAGCATGCCTGTGATGATGCTAGGGTGCGCAGCCACTTCACAACAATCTTGCTGTTCAATTTCTCACACACCTACAAGATGGAGATGTGTGAACCAAAGCCTGTTCTACGGCCTAAACATGTCATCGGAGATGTTGGAAATTCAGATGATCCACTACATGAACTGGAGCAGAGTTTCTTCAACAAGAGGTTCTTGATTGTTTTCGAGGATGTTGACATACACAAGAAGAACATGCTTGAGGAGCTCCTGAAAAGCCTGAGTTGTGGCAAACAAGGTAGCAAGATCATAGTCACAACCAGCAACAAGCATGTCACTACAATTGGAACAGTGCAGCCTATCAAACTGAAGTTTTTGCCCTGCCCAGAGTACTGGTTCTTCTTCAAAGCGCATGCCTTCGCCGGCACAGATGTCCAGGAGAACCCTAGGCTGGTGGCAGCAGGAAAATCGATCGCCGCGAAGCTGAACGGATCATTCTTCGGCGCAAAGATCATCGGGGCGATTCTGAAAGAAAATCCAGATCCTAAATTCTGGTGTACGGTTCTTCAGAGAGATATTGGGGGGCTGTCATTGTTGGGTGATGGACTTGGCTACATTGCTGATTTAGTGGAAATTTTGCTGCCAAGTCGCCTATCCGTGAAGGAGGTCTTCGTCTCCAAGAACTCATTGTCCTCTGAGACAGAGTTGGCTAGGCTGCAGGGTCTGTGCTTGCCATGTCCTAGCTCTGCCCCTCTAGCCACTCATAGCAGTGAGCTCAGCTTAGCAAAAGCAACCAGCTATGAAAGAGTGTTGCTGTGCAAGGCAGTGTTGCCATTCTACTCCTTGTACTACACTGCTAAGTGTGCTGTGGACTCTGAGAACTGTTACTCAAAGTTTAGTGTTGTTTAGTTCATTTATAGGGTTGCATCTTATTGCCTAATTCAAAAATTTCTGTTTTGTTCCATGTTTGATGTAACCAGTGCTCTTCTCTTCTATACAAGTACTAATTGAACTTCACAGTTCTCTCTTTGTTGCATCTTGCAGACTTTTCGCATGACGCTTTTCTTTTATTCTTGCTATGCTGTTCGCCCTTTCTTGTCCATATATTTTATTTTTAATTATTTATATAGTTTTTGAGTAGATTACAATACTTTGGTAGTATTGCTCCTTTCATTTTGAGATGTTTAAGGGGTGCTCGGCTGCACTGGCTGCAATTGTAGCCGCAACTGCGCAGCTGCCACAGCCAAGGCCTCGCAGCAGGCCCCTTGGATGCAGAAAGCAATAATGGTTATACAAAGGACAATCATCTAGTACGTCACAGATGATTAGTGTACGAGTATCTGAAGAAAGATGAATTCATTTCATGCTATCCTCTACTTTGTAACAAAAATAGTCTATTTCTACCTTCCTACCGCCTATTCTCGCTCACAAATTGACAAATTTTATCCTTTAAATACCCCTTAATTTCCCTTTATTTACCACTGCGGTATTGCTGACATTTTGGTCTTTTACCCTCACTCTTATTTTGTTTACCAATGGCAAAAAAATTACGCTTTATGCGATAGAGGGAGAACTAAATTTGTACCATCAAAACTCAGAGTGGGACAAGTGAACATAACTGTCTCATAGTAGTTTCATTCTATTTTAAGTTTTAGACTACAAACAGTCACAGGGTGGATCTAGCATAGGAGCGACGGGAGCTCGAGCCTCCACTACTACTGACAATAGGATCATGGAAGCTCCTATGAAATTCTCACTAAAACTTTTTGTCATACATACATGTAAATGGGATTATATCTTTATCTAGTTTATTCAGACCACTAATTCTTCTTGATACGCTACTGAGCAGTCAAGTCAGATTATATGATTTTAACAGTTTACTTCACAGCAAAAGAATGGTAAGACCTTAAATCACTAATATGTCAAACAATATTGTTATATTAAGAATCGATATGAGTAAATAACATTGGTATATTTTTAATGAAAAAAATACTTTCATATAGCTAATATTTTTAATGATTATATACATATATGAACAGAAAAGATTTCAAAAGAAACGTGTGGATGACCGTGTTAATGCCATAAATGACAAGTAAAACAAAAGTAGTACACTGTAGCAGCTTATACTGTTTTACTTTTAATATAAAGTCACAGTAGGACATGTGGACGTACTATGCTTTGTTGTGTGCTTGGCAGAGTCGATGGACTGATGGCAACCTTTGCAGAAATGATGGTACACAAACAGGAATACGAAAAAAAATATAACAACATACCACAAAATAAATATCACATGAAAGATGTGTCCGCTGACTATCTATTTGTTCTGTCACAAAATATAATTTTTAGCAATAAACATAGACAAGCA
The DNA here is from genome assembly GCF_034140825.1 of Oryza sativa Japonica Group. Classification (NCBI taxonomy): domain Eukaryota; kingdom Viridiplantae; phylum Streptophyta; class Magnoliopsida; order Poales; family Poaceae; genus Oryza; species Oryza sativa. The sequence goes on from NC_089046.1 coordinate 14,881,311, forward strand.
TATATCTAAATATATGGTTAAGTTACTATAGTTTGGGATGGGGTAGTACGAAGTTTCTACACACAATTGCAACATCGTCAATGTATCATCACCCGACCTGAATTTCATCAGCTGTCCTCTTCACCAGTTCTTACAGACCTGCAGCACCACCTTACAAGGTCGCTGGCCTCCACAGGATTAGCTTTCAAGCAAGCTACCCAACCATAAATATCCTGCATCCATCCATCCCATCTCTTCTCCAAGCTGCCACTCAAAATGAGACCAATTATCTGAATTTGCATCTCTCTCTCTCTCCCTTGATTTTACACAATTCCCCAAGTCAAGATCCGTCTCTTCTGCTGCTTTGCTTTATATACACCCCATTAGTCCACTCCACCACCCCATAGTATATTCTCTCCTCACTTAAACTAATCATCTCTCTCTCTCTCTCCCCCTCCAAATTGTCAATCTCATTTCTGAACTCATGTTCAGGTTTGACCTTGCAAAATAGCAGTAGCTACTATTCATCCAGGAATAGGAGTTGCAGGGGAGGCATGAGGCTGATTGGGAGAGGAAAGAGTTCCAAGGCCAAGAAGGGCTCTTCAACTCCATTGCAATCCAAGGAGAAGATTGCTGCAAATGTGGAGACTGTTGCTGTTGGTTCCAACAACAGGCAAGTGGCACCTGATGATAACATGCCCCTGGGAGAAGCTGGCTATGGTAAATGTCTTCTGTTCTTCTTACGTTTGTTCTGTTCTGATCTTGGAGTTCTTCGCATTCTTGTTATTGCAGTTGTTGTTGTCGTCATCGTCGTCGTTGTTGTTTGGCGAATCTTTATGATATGTTTGTGCTATTGCAATAGTTTCGGTGGCTTTAGTGATCTGTACTTGTGCTTTCGAGTTAGCGATCATACTGTATTGTTGTTATTGTGAAAAGGGTAATATCTTATTTTCAAAAAGTTGATTGAATGGCTTACAAATGGTTGCACTGTATTTTGATTCAGGTGTTTCTTATGTCAGATTTGCTTCTGTTGCTCGGACATATATAAAGTTAAAGCCCCGCCAGCTTGCTTGTTCAGTTCTATATCTAAGATGGTGCAAATTAACTCGAGTAGTAGTTTATCACAGTTCTACATCTAAGATACTCCAGTAATTAATTATCCCAGTGTCACTTTGAGCATGCTGAGGGACTTGAAATAATCATGTCCCAATTGTAGAATGTTTTTCTTTCCTTAAATATACTGGATTTTGTTTCACAAAAGAGAAGATAAGGCCATGACCACAATACGTTTTCAATCGATGTCATCTGTCAATTCCATTACAAAGTGGTTATGGCCAAATTCAATGTTTTAGTGGAAGATCTCTGAAATGACATATGATATGTAGATAAGTATCATTGAATTTTAATGATATCCAAATATATTATTAAGAATTAAGATGATAGTCAATGTATGCGTAAATCTGGAAACTAATTGCCCAGTTTAGTGCTATCTGTCTGGGTTGACACACTAGCCAATGATCAGCAAACCTGAAGCACAAGCTGCCAAGCACTTTATTTTCTTCCTGTTTAAGAGAAAGTATGATTATCTAGTTTCAGCAAAAACATGATCCAGTACTGATCGACAATCCACTACTTTTTCTGATTTTGGATTTTGAACTTTTGTTTGCACGCTTTCCAATCTTCGCGTTTCGTGCAAAAAAAATTATATAGAAAAAATTCAGAGAATATTTTTCTGAAACATTTTTCAACTTTATAGTAGTTAATTCATACATTTCTACCCTCAAATAGCTATCACAAAAATCAGATTATCTATCAATCCATCAATTTCGGCTATCACGAACATGGAAATCCCTTGCAAAATCCATTTTGACGATGGAAGTTCAGCTATCAGTTTTCCTGTGATTTGAGTGATTTTGACGATGGAAGTTCAGTTATCAGTTTTCCTGTGATTTGAGTGTTTCAGTACCAAAGTACGGACACGACATAATTAATGTAAACGCAGTTCGTTAAGAGAGATCATTCCATCCATGTCTTTCACACCAGAAATGATATGGTCCCCTGAAGAAATCAAGCACCGAAAAAAAATATAATCAGAGAGAGGTGATCAGTTGCTGACACTTCTCTGCATCTCTTGATGATTCTAGTTAGAGAGGGCAGGAAGCATGCACACATCCTTCCTTAGTGGCACACAATCCAGGTCCAATGGGCAGTTGAGCAGCTCATGTTTTGAACATTATTGTTCTTGGACTGATTCAATGCTGGTCACTGTTTAGTTCTCTGTAGCTTTCAGAGTATTAACTTCTTGATTGACCTGTGCAGCTAGCAGCAGAGATGAGGTTTTCTTTGAAGCTTGCCCTTGGTTAGAGTCTGACTGCGAGGATGAATTCTACAGTATCAATGGAGGTAACGAAAAATATTACATGTGTGAAAGAAAAAGTTAATTCAGAAACAGAACAGTTAGATTTTTGTCTATATCTAATCTTTGGTTTGATTCAGCTTCATCCTGATACATATTTTTCCATTCTAGGATTTACCCCAACCAAATATTTACTGCTGCATGTTTCAAATATCAATAGCATTTTATTGTTTGTGCGAGTCGTGGTATGTAGGGCTTTTAAATGAATTTTACTACGGAGGCATACTCAAACTTCAAAACTCGAATCTGACATTTCATTTGGGTTTTTGGATAAAACGACTGACTTGACAGAAATCAATTTACTGAAACGGTTGCTTTCATGGTTGCATGGAAATCAGGGTGTTACATTGCCTGAACATAACATTCAGATATTTATCCATATCTAGTCTTTGATTTGATTCAACTTCATCCCCCAACCAAATCTTCATTTCAGCCTGGTTCAAATATGAAATAACATTTCATTTTCATCTGATTTGTGCATCATCAGATGGCACCCCTGCAAGATCATTCAGAACGAACTCCAGCAACCATGCGATACAACCTGAACCTCGCAAGCTGCCCACACTGGGTGCCATCCTGAAGGCCGAGCCGCTGAGGCCGCCACCACCACCGCAGGAGACGCAGCCAACGCCGCCGTCGCCGGCGACGACAATGCGACTCGCCGACCTCCTCCGGGAGAGGCAAGAATCGTTCACCTGCTACGACGGCCCTGCCTGCGCCATCTCCCGGACGGGCTCCTCCTGCGGCGCCGGCAACGGCGAGCAGTGGAGCCATTGCTGCATTCCGAGCTTCGTCCCGCGTACCAGTGTGAGCTACGCGAAGGGGAGGAGGAAGCGCAGGTGAAGAAGCGATCGATCGAGAGAGTGTGCAAAGAAATCAAGTGGTTTTTGGGATGATAATTGTTCAGAATGTGCAGTGTCTCAGAGAGAGTCCACCTGCTTGTGTATTGTAACAACAACTACAGTACAACGACGTTAATTAGCCGCCCAAATCAAATGTATATATGTGATGTGACAGTGAGATACCTACCAAAATACTCCAAATAGGAAAGACCACCTCTTGGGTGCGATGTCAGGCAATCAGGCATGATGATCTCGATGCTGCTGTTGGGCTTAGTATGCACTGGGATCGATTTGGTGTCACATGGCATGGACAGGGGTAAGAATGTCCCAAAGTAAGATGAGTGATTTTATGATCCTCGAGGAGAACCTAAGAGGCATATCACATTTTCTATTTCTAGTCTAAAATTTGGATCCTTGTATGTATTAGAAGTTACCGAAATTCACTTTGGAAATTTCGGTACCTCTTGGTACCTCATGAAATTCCCTCTGAGATGTGGAGTTGCCAAACCAACAAGTGTGCGCAGGATTTAGTCCGAAAGAGTCCTTTAGTTTATCATTGTAAAAATAATCTTGAAAAGTTTTATAATTAAAGGTTTTTCTTTATAACATGGGTGGTGGCATGAGGAGGCATGGTAGTGACAATGCAGCATTTTACATGGGAATAGGAATAGGTACATTTTACCCTCCTCAATTATTGTATCTCTCTGCTAACACCCTTCAACTCCAAAACAGGGTATTCAACCCCTCTCAACGAAGAAACAGGTGGTTTTCACAGTATCGAAGTGGTTTCGTTTGTGCGGCAGTCAATGCCACTTCTTCCTCCTCTCCTCTCTGTTTCATCGAAATGGATAGAATTTGGATGGATAGTTATCATACTATATCCTAAACCATATTATTAAAGCAGATTCGGAGCGGGTGCGGATGCGAAATGGATTGTTCTGCATGTCGGAAAGGGTGTGAAGCCGGTGCGGACTTGGCTGGGAAACAGATTCAAATCATTAGATTTGGCATGTATATTAAACCAATATAACATTCAGTCATCAATTCAACATGCATCAAGACAATAATGATATAATATTTCACAAGCCCTTAATAATAAAATCACATGACACATCTACAACATGGGACAAATGACAGCACAAATCACAATATCACATTAACTGATTATCATGTTTATTGTCCAAAAGAAGCACTTAATTCACACAGGACATCACATATCATAATATCATATGACACATAGCCCTATTGCAGGTCCATAAATAATGTCCAATTGTATAGACAAATAAAATACTAGAACTAATAAGTCACAATTTGCTAGCTGATGTTAAGTAGTGCCAATAGAGTGGTCGCATAGTCAAATAAAAACCGGATTATCTACAAAACAGTCTATCGGATAATCCACATCTACCGGATATTACCAATACCACATCCGGCTACATATTCACAACCGAATCCATATCCGTCGGATATCTACAAACCCTTTTCATATCCTCACTTCGGACTGATTCGGAGCGGATCGGATTGGATCCTCACTCAAGCTAGAACTTTGCACTAGGTCAGTGAGCTCAGCACCCATTGCCACCTTTTCCACGGGCATGCTCGTTGCCTCCTCATTTTGACTCCACCTATGTATTTCATCACATCTCCATTCCCACCTCCGGTGCACGTTAACCTAGGACTCCACCACCACCTCATATCCCAAATGGAATTCAAGCTCTGAGCGGTGCGAGAGGGTGGAGGATGGAGAATAGACGTGCCATAGCCAGCACAACCGAAATCCACCCGGGAGGCCATGCTGGACTTGAACTAGACCAGGTGACGCATCGAGGATGCATTAATACGTACGTATAGCAGACTGGTAGAGGATGAAGAATGGACAAGGTGTCAATGGTTGATCTCGGTCAAGCTCGAGCCGGAGACGTAGATAGTTGTGGGGCTCTAGCTTGATCCCACCTTCATCAGTGAGCCCAAGCCTCCTTCATAGATTGACGGCACAACCACCCTCTAGCGGCGGCAGTAGCTCCCGGGGAGGAGAGGAGCACAAGGCAACGGTGGTCCTTTGGAAGGCAGAAGAGGTGAGGTGGAGGCCAAGGCCGAGGAGAGGTGAACCTTGGGGGTGGTGCAAGCAGCGACGGAGGACAGAAGGGTGTCCACGAGCTCCACCACCTCGAGCTCACTGTTGGATTACTTGTGCTCAGCCACCACCTTGGGCTATCAGTGCTTGCCCCCACCTCAACCTCCAAGTGCTTCCGCCACGGGCTCCACCTTGAGGGTCCATCCCTCCTCTCCGCCGGCTTCTCCCTCCGTTGTCACTACTGCAACTTCATTTGCCACAAGAGCGATCTTCGATCCGAGCATGCGAGAGAGGGAGAGAAAAGGGACAGCTCGGGGATCTAGGGGAGGAAATGAGAGAGGTGGGTGACAAGTGGGTCTAGGGGTGGACAGGAAGCTTGTGGCTCGTTAGCTCGCTCGGCTCGTGACAAGCTTGACTCGGCTCGTTTGATTTTCCTAACGAGCTGAGAGATAACGAGCCAGCTCAAGCTGGATCGCGAGCCGCTCGCAAGCCTTAATGAGCCAGGGCACATGAGCTGTGGGCCTTTGGAATTGGATTTTGGCAGAGAATGGAGGCCCAACAGCCCAACTCGGCAGCAAAAAACACTAGTGACTGATCCCGATCCCGATCTGGTGTGGCCAATTCCGATCAATCCCCTTCTCTCGTTCTCATCCTCCCCGCCACCAGCCACCACCCGCCAACCGCCACCGCCAAGCGCCGCCACCAACCGTCACCCGCCAGCCACCACCGCCAAGCGCTGCCGCCACGCTCCGCCGCCAGCCGCCAGCCGCCACCGCCGCCACCAGCCACCTACCGGCCTCCGCCGCCGCATCCGGCCACTCCTCAGTCACCGTCCACCGAAGGAACTCAACGCCGCCAACCCCATGGCCATCGGCGCCGCCGCCGCGGGAGCACCACCGCCCACCGCACCAAGCACTCTCTGCCGCCACCGCCCGCCACTCTCTGCGCCGCCGCCACCCGCCATCTCGCCATGCACGCCGCTGCTTACTGCGAGTCTGCCATGGAGCTGGGTTGTTGGTTTGGCTCGCAAGCCGAACGAGCCAGCTCAAGCTTTCAAACGAGCCGAGCCGAGCTTGGTTTCTAGCTCGTTAGGATAATGAACCGAGCCGAGCCGAGCCAGTTCGTTATCCTAACGAGCTAGACCGAGCCGAGCCGAGCTGGCTCGCTATCCACCCCTAAGTGGGTCCTAGTTTTTTTTTAACATGTTTTGCTGAGTAGATGCAACCTAAGCACCACGTAAGCAAGTACCCATGGTTTGGGTACGTATTATTGTTAGGAATCTAGCAAGTACAAATTATGCAATGATGGACATAATTAACCGTAAATACGAGTACCCATGTTAAATTTTGGATTTGAACATGGGTGGACTTGTTCAACCACAGGTAACCAAACCAGTTAAGCTACGCATCCTTCGATGGTACACCTGTGGACGCATATATCTATATATATCCACTATCCACTCCCTCTCAACATGATCATCAGTACATTCACATTCTCATACCGAGTGATGCCAAAGCGACAAGAGTATAAGTTGAAAAAAAAGAGGCCGGCCTAGGAATGAGTTGTATGAGGAAAACGTCTTCACCGTGATAGTTTTTCTGCACAGCTTGCTATGGTGGTTTCACCTCGTTTGTGCTGTTTCGTGCGCCTGCTTAGTGACCTTCCAGGCCTCATCAGTGAACTGAGCATAGGATTGCAACCTGTAAGACATGGAGGGCTCGAGGTCACGTAGCTGTACGCTAAAAGTTACACTTAATTGATGTAATTTGTTTAATCTTGAAATTTTATCTGTTCTTTTAATTAATTAAAAGGGGTTAAGGTGACAAGCCTACAACTCAAGCCATGTGGTGTGCACCCCACTAGACCCTCACTCGATCAGGATTCCTTGATGCAGACAATTTGTCCCATTAATGCAGATAATGGAAGCTGTATGAGTGTATGTCCATTTTGAACTGTGCCAACTTATATGGTTAATTTCATTGCTATGCATAGGGATCACATTGGGGGGGGGGGGGTTATGATTTTAGTAATGGAGATCCAATTTCAACTTAAAGACTGAGGGACTGCTTGGGAATTCTGTATATCTTACCGTAGTAATTAAAGTGCAACTGTGATTTTCGTTATCTACAAAGATACCAGTGGAATGGAAATCCCTGGTAAACTGGCCGTTTGGGAAATGGATTACCAGCGAAACATGCATTTTCAAAAAAAAATAAAAAATGATTGCCTAGCAATGACGGAGAACTCAAAATCAATTCGTCAAAGCGTGAGTATTGCATTGATAATGATAAAAATAGATCAACGGGTACTAAAATTCAGCAACAGATTCTAACCAAATCATGGGCATACCGACAATTGAGGCTGGCATGAAAAGTCATGTGACAATAGAGATGGCAGCACCAGCATGGATTGAAATTGGCGGAGACGGCTCCAGCTTCAGCTCTGTCTCCACTGATTTATTTTTAGATTTTGCATATATTTTATGCCATTAATACACATTTTCAATGTTCTATCGATAATATAAGTTGGTCTATATATTTTGCATATATAGATAATATCATGTGTTCAACGTCTCATGCATACGAGAGAAACCATTTAGCAATGTTCGATTGAAAAAAGCAAAGAAACATATGAACACATGATAATAAAGCTATAAAGCCCAAATAATACTAATATAAGTTGGTAGAACCATCGAAAAAATATAGATGATTTTAAAAATAGGATTTTCTATACCATAAAATAAAATTTATTACTCCAAAAATAAAAATGCAAGTTAAACTAGATAAATATAAAAAACAAATTAAATGTGTTTACACACAAAGTTTTTTAGATTATTTTTAAATTCTATAGTCAACTTATAATCAGGTGTATTCAAATCTTGATAACATATAATAGTTATATTATAACTAAATACATTATAGCACCTGGAGCTAACATATAATAAGCAATATCATAATACTTTTTTAAATAATTTAGGTGGCATATAATAATTAATCTCATGATAATCTTCAAAATAATTTCACATCATAATTTATGGTCAAATATCACTTAACAATTATATAACACTAACTGAAATCTACATGCATGAAAAATGAAACAACATTATGTTTTTTAATTATATCTGATTTAATTTTTGTTTGTGTGAGATTGAGATTCTCAAAGTTTATTTTTATTTTTCATAACTATTGGATTGGTATGCTCAGGCAATGATCTTGCTATAATACGACCCCTTAATCTATCACAAGAATTATGGTCATATACGTTTTTTCTTTGCCAAATAGGTTTGATAACAAATGAACAATCCTATAACATGAGCATGAAACTATTCATGATATTTTCTCTTATAGTAGAGGAATTATAATATAATGGTCATAAGTGATAATTGATGAATGTAATGCCATAAACCACAGTGACATAACTATAAGTGCACCTCAACAAATTAGTTATTATAAATAATTTTGGGAAATAAATACAATTTTAGAATTAGTAAAGGTGTCTCATGCAATTATGGACAATAGGTGATGAAAACAAACAAGATGCTAAAATATAGATCTTTGTCAAAATATAAACAATGATATAATAATCTGAACATTGTCACGGTCACGTGTTTGTTTAGCTATATATATTTTTAGTGATCAACTTCACTCATTTCTAAAGATGACATTGTATTTGTACCATAAAAATTAAGCAGTTTTGATTAACACCATAAACAAAATTGTGTCTAAACAAAACATAAAGAAACTATATTTTATGGGAAGAACCAAATAACTATTTGCATCATATCCATCTTCTCTTTGTTTCCCTAGAGGGCACCGAGCATGGATACCACAACTATAGCATGGGGCACACATATGGTTGACTTGAGGCAGGCTCAGTGGAGGCCACCATTGATAATAGTGTTTAACTTCCTACTTACTGGTGCAATAGTCTTTAAGGGTGTCGATAGTGAACTAGGATTAATTAAAATTGTGCTCCACAATGGTCGTGAGGCTGTGAGAGGCACGACTATGTCGACCCATGCTTGAAGGAATCTTGATGGTTCCCCCCATTAGAGGGGCATGTCTATTTTTTAACGGTGCTATCCTAATAACCAATAGAAGAGTTAGTTTTAGAATACTTATCCGTAGATTTAGAAATAAGTGTTGGCATAAACATTTAGGTAAATAATTGAAATAAAGTTTTATGTATTAATGATGTATTAGACTTATTTTGGTGGTTTAGATGGAGTTCCATTTATTAAAATCATATCTATGTTTTAAGAACAATGATAATAAGTAATGGTGATAATAGGAGAGTTTACACTTACCTGGACAAAAGTGAATTTTGATTAAATCTAAGAGACATTCTTATCATTTATATTAAAGTCTACGGTCTATTTCACAACATAATTTTTTATTACTACGAGGCAAAATCTATAATTTGTTATATATATATGGTGAGATATGACTTAATTCTCTTAGTATTATTTATATAATCAATAAATAAGATGCCTGTGCATCTGCACGGGCTTCCTTTCTAGTTGTCTATAAAAGGAATACTAAAAGAAGCCATATCTATAAGAAATAGACCATAGATTTTGATATATACTAAATGATCAGAATAGCAATCATATCCAACCAAAAATCACTTTATCCTGGTTATATATAAATTCATCATTCACCACAACTTATTATTATTGTCTTGAAATATGAGTGTCTTTTTAATAGATGGAATTGCAGCTGTATGCAAAAATAAACCCTATACATCATTAATACCATAAGAAGATAATCTCCACATCATACCAAGTGCCCATGTCTCACAGGCGTCCAAATTTATATATAAATATTTAAAAATACCGCTTCTACCAATTAATAGGATAAAATAATTAAACTTTTATATGAATTCTCCTTTGACGATCGGGTGAAGCCAACTTAGCCGCTAAGGAGTTTTCTCTAGTGCCTTGATTCATGGGTCCCACATTATTATAGTCGTGCTCCTCAAGATGAGTGTGGAGCATAATTTTATCAGCAAGTAGGCCAGTTAAGCTCTATTGTCAATGATAACCTCTTACTCGGACCACCTTAACTGAATAATGAATACTCCTATATAATTACTACAATGTAGCCAGTTGAGATCTACACTTGGCATCCTTTAGGGAATGAGTGAAAGAAATGAAGGTGATAAAAAAAATTTTCTTTTGTGTCTTGAGTTTATTTATTGTATAGAGTAAACATAATTTGTTTAAGGTGTTCATCAATAGTACTAAATTTTAGTGCTATTAGTGAGACTAAAAATATAAGTGCTCGCCACCACCTCAACCTCTGAGTGCTTCCGCCATCGGGCTCCTCCCTGCAGCAACTGCATTTTCCATGAGAGCGATCTCCGATCCGAGCAAGTGAGAGAGGGAGAGAAAGGGGACAGCTTGGGGATCTAGGGGCGGAAAAGAGAGAGGAGGATGACAAGTGGGTCCTAGTTTATTTTAACACGTTTTGCTGAGTAGATGCCACCTAAGCATCATGTAGGAAAGTGTCACCTATGTTTGCTCTGAGGGAGTGAATTTAAATGGATTTGAGAGTTGAGAGGGTTCAATATCCGATTTTATAGTTGAGGGTTGTATTTTAGACAAACACAACAATTGAGAGGAATAAAATGGACTAATCCTTTTAACATGTGGTTTGGTAGGTATTGTTGTTAGGGTTATCTAGTCAATGACCTGTACATCGCACGGGCCATAAAATTTATGTTTTGTGTAAATTTTGTAAGAACTGAGGTTTTTAGGCATCTGTGTAACACAAACACCATTTGTTGCATTTTATTTCAAGGAACCTATGTTTTACAGCAAAATAGTCATATTCCATTATTATACATGGTATTGTTTATGTGTGTATTCACAATTATTTAACGTTTTGCATTATTTAATTACTGTTCTTGGCAAGTTTAATAATTTGCAGCATTAAACCGTTTAATTTATTTTTAGATTTTGCATATATTACAGAATACACAAGTTCTCTGATTTTGCATACGTCATTCTCACTAAATACACAAGTTGTTCTACTTGTTTACACCCATCACCTAAGTTTACGTACCTTGAGTATATTTTACTGGTTACAATATATTCTGGTGTTACAAATATCATTATTCTTTACATTTTTGGGGTTTCTTTTTTATCTTAGTTTAATTACTGTTGCAAGATTTTTTACTCACGAAAATATTTTTTTAGAATATATTTGGTTCATTTATTTTTACATTTTGTGCAAACATTATGACATATATAATACACACTTTCCATGTTCTATCGATAATAGTGCGAATTTTTCCATGGGAGGAAATATCTTATATGTAAGAATGTAGCTGTTTGTGTCATAATTTGGCAAAGAGTTAGTTTTATTTTAGTAGGTCAGATTATTTTGAATAGCTGGTGTATTTTTGAGTGGTTTCCTTGAAAGGTCAAATTTAGTGTGGGTGTGGGTGCAGGTGCAGGAATCAGTAATGCACTGGAAGATTGTGTTTGCAAATCACTAAGTTATTGCAGCAGTTGACTCTGCTTGGAGATGGAGCGCATCAGTGTTGTGTGCATGCAAAGGTGCAGTCGATGCCTTGCCTGGAGTTGACGCCTCGATGGAGATGCAAGTAGATGGTATGCAGTTGTGTGCAAGTAGATTATATGCGGCCGGAGCGGCAGTGGTGGTTGACGACGAATTGTGTTGGTTACATCTGACCGGCTGATCGCACGAGACGATGAGAACGTAGCAGAAGACATGGTCTGGAATTTGTGTGCAGAGAATACAACCGGATTGGTAAAACTGCATCCAGGATGAAGACCAAAAAACCGCCAGGCGGATCTTCACGCGGTAGGCAACGTATTTTACAGATATGTTAATATTCCTATTATTTGGATAGGACACCAAAGACCAGACTGCTATATATATAGCGCATTGCTGATTAGATTGAGAACCCCCAAAAATTATCAATCTACTATTTTGTTATTTTCTATTTTGTTTTTACGGCTGAGTTCTGACAACCCTAGAATTTAGTTAATCTTTACTGTTTTGCGCTGAAAAACGGTCGTGTTTCTCCACGAAAGTGAGGAGGTTATCCTTTGCTAATTTGCTCCGAAACTAGTCGTTCGTCATCGTGTAAGTACAATATTTATCTTTGCTAATTTACTTGTAAATTAGTCGTGTTATTCTACGAAAGTGAATTATTCTCAAAGTCAGGTTTTGATCTATCGATTTTGGCGACTCTGTTGATTACACCGCAAATCATTAGGTGATTTTGTGTTAGCCACGAAAAAGCGATTAATGCAGTGATGGACATACGCAACCTTTTTCAATGAAGCTGATTATATATATTTATGTCATCCATGCACAATCACATAACCATATTCAATGGTTCACTTTTTTTAATAGAAACACAATACAAACGCAGGTGCCCGCTCACCCATATGAACGCACACATGTACACCCTATCTATATGAGTACCTCTGAAAAATTGGGCCGGCATATCTTGAGATTGACCAAGTCACTACAAGTGTTGTCAACGGATACGTTGCTTACCACTGAAAGAATAATTAGCCGTAAATACGAGCACACATATAACATCTAGGATTTGAACCACTGAAAGAATAATTAGCCGTAAATACGAGCACACATGTAAAATCTAGGATTTGAATCTGGTTCCGCCACAAAAACCTAACCAGTTGAGCTGCGCACCCTTCACCGATTCACCTAATTAACCATGTGTTCACATATATCTATATATATATATCCACCTTCCACTCCCTCTCAACATGATGATCAGTACATTCACAGTCTCATACCGAGTGATGCAAAAGCGACATGAGTATAAGTGAAAAAAATAAAGGTCGGCTAGGAATGAGTTGTATGAGGAAAACGTCTTCACCGTGATAGTTTATCTGCACAGCTTGCTATGGTGGTTTCACTTCGTTTGTGTTGTTTCGCGTGCCTGCTTAGTGACCTTCCAGGGCTCCTCAGTGTGCTGGACCTGGGATTGAACCTCTAAGACATCGAGCTCATGTAGTTGTTGCATCAATCTCTTGAAGCGGTGCCTCAGTGCCATGGGCAGGGGCGCCCACGTGCACACATTGGCTAAGAGTGACACTCAATTAATGTAATTTGTTTAATCTTGAAATTTTATCTGTTTTTTATAAGTTACAATGGGTTAAGGAGACAAGCCTGCAACTCATGCCATGTGGTGTGCACTCCATCAGACCCTCACTCGATAAGGATTCCTTCATGCAGACAATTTATCCCATTAATGCAGATAATGGAAGTTGTATGAGTGTATGTCCATTATGAACTATGGTAACTTATATAGTTAATTTCATTGCTATGCATAGGGATCACATTGGAGGGAAATAATTTTAATAATGGAGGTCCAATTTCAACTTACAGACTGAGAGACGGCTTGGGAATTCTCAATATCTCTACCGTCGTAATTAAAGTGTAACTATAATTTTCGTTGTCTAGAAAGATGCCAGTGGAATGGAAATCCCTGGTAATCTAGCCGTTGGGAAATGGATTACCAGTGAAACATGCATTTTCAAAAAAAAAAAATGATTGCCTAGCAGGGATCGAGAACTCAAAAACAATTGATCAAAGCGTGAGTATTGCATCGACAGTGATCAAAATAGATCAACGGGTACAGGAATTCAGCAATAGATTCCAACCAAATCCTGGGCATACAGACAATTGACGCAGGCATGAAAAGTCATGTGACAATAGAGATGGCAGCACCAGCATGGATTGACATTGGCAGAGACGGCTCTAGCTTCAGCTTTAGCTCCGTCTCCACCAATTTATTTTTGGATTTTGCATATATTATGCCATTAATATAGATTTTCCATGTTCTATCGATAATATTAGTCTTTTTTTTTCATGGGAAGAAACATCTTTTCTGTACAAATCCTGTAAGGACAAATTAATGTTGTGATGGAAGACATCTTTTTTTCCAGAAGCTCATTTATGTGATGCATCAACGATCAGTCGTTCACATAGCCATATTCACTAGTTCACCTACCCATGTATCTATATATATCCCATCTTCCGCTCCCTCTCAACATGATCAGTTTATCACTCGTCCCATACGCCATGCACACAAATTAACATCGCGGAGATGATCGAGCAAGACCAATTCGATGCCAAAACTACGTGTCTAGTACCATGTGTGAAATTGAGGCCTAGGAATGAGCTGTATCTGGAAAACGTCTTGATCATGGTAGCTTGTTTTCACAGCTCGACACCATCGTTAGAGCTCTTGTGTGCTTTTTCACACGCCAGCACAGTATGAAACTTCAGGGCTCAGCTGTAGATGGGACACTGGGAGCAGTAGATGGGACACGGGCCGGGAAGCAAGCCTCCACGAGCCAACATTGCCACGGCGTCAAGCTTAATTGATCTGGTGCCGCAGTACCCTGGGCTGTGTCCGATACTTCCGTAATCCAACTCACTCCCTCTCGGTTTCACATGCGCACGCTTCCTAAACGGTATATTTTTTTGCAAAAATTTACTATGTGAAAGTTGCTTTAAAAATTCATATTAATCTATTTTTTTAAAAAAATTAGCTAAATACTTAATTAATTATACGCTAATGAGTCGCTCTATTTTACATGCAATACAGATTAGTTCCCATCAGTAGCAACGAACGCAGAAGGGGACGGCCATTCGCTGCCAGTGTAAGATAACTATAATTTTGTGTTAACGAAAAATACCAGCGAAGATAGAAAACCCCGGTAATTTTGATTGTTTGGGAGATGCATGGATTACCGGTGAAAATATGTATTTTCCAAAAAAAAACAGAGAGAGAGATCATGATAGCTACCTAGCAGGAAAAGAGAACTCAAAATTGATCAATTTGTCAAAGCGTCAGAAATAATAATCAAAATAGATCAACAAGTGGAAGGGCGAACGAACACCAGTAGACGCCGTGGAAGTGGGAAGAGTGGAGTGCTCATTGATCGGCCTTGTTGGCTGAGGACTCCTGGGTGTGGGCTCAATGGGAGTTTCTCCCTCGGTTTTAATTTTTTTTAATAAGACGTATGGTCAAACGTTGTGCGAAAAGTTAAAATGGAGGGGTACTATTTTTCTACGCCTAATGGGCCTTCTCCAATAGATTTTTATCTAAAAACTGGCTCATCCAAGCACATATTGTGTTGGTTCATCTTGAAATATTACATGGTGGTATTTTTCACCTGTTTTGTGCAAAATATTGAGCTTTAGTGCAGACCCTAAAGTTTTTTTTTTCTTAAAAAAGTATCATGCAGGTTCCAAGTCGGTAGACAGTTAGATTAATTTTTATTTAGATAAAGCCCATGTTTGACTCTTAGCCTCTAAACTAGAGTATAATGCGCGTTGGGATAGTATTTCTGATAAACCTTTTTTGTCCCCCTAAAGCACAAGAGAATTGCGCTTCATTTCTTTTAGAAGAGAAGAAGAATAAAGAGGGGAAAATGATCCCACCCTAAGAGCATCTCCAACAGATGTACAAAATTAAAACCCCACATATCCTATATTGGGGACAGAAAAAAAAATATTTGACCCAAAATACACTCCTTTAAAAGATGCCTAAAATATTGGTTCCCAAAATTTTAAAATTTACCACATCATCATTAGTGGGCCTTCTCAACTAATTTTCTAGGCGCTCGCTAAAATCGCGCGCGAGCGCGTGGTGGAGGAGATCGCAATGCGCGTGGAGGACTGGACCTGGTCGATCGTGATCCTAGTCGCGCGGGAGATCACGTGTGAGCAAGTATAAACCAGGGAACGACGGCGAGTGAGAGATACTCAAAGCAGGCAACGGCAGTGAGCTGCAAGGATTGGTGACAGTCACAAGCACTTGTGCGTTTAAACCATTCTAGCACAGGTTGCAAAATTTTGCTAACAATTCTTTGTTATATTTCCTTTTTCTCACGTTTCTGATCTGACAATGTATTTATGGAAAAATCTTGATTTGATATGATGAATAAATATTTAGAAAAACGAAATTTCTAGCTGATCATTCTACATGACAGTGTCATTAATCTGCAGGTTAGAATTATAGGCAACCCTCATGTTAGGATTTTCTTCTATCAATCATGTCTTTTTTATATATATTTTGATCTGACAATGTCGCTAGGTGAAAACTTATTTAGTTGTGATGATTAATGGTTGGCCAGTTGATTTGATCCGTGATGAGTCGTCCTCGCTCCTCAGATCAACGGCTTGTGGATGAATCATCCGACATGATGATTTTTTTTGGGGGGCGCAACACAAAACCTGCATAGCTATTGGCACTTTGACAATGCACCAAAACATGGTGGGTCTGTGATGGGACATGAAGTGGTTGATCACAACAGAGAAGCACGTCACTTGAGATTATACCAATACTATTTTTCTGATAATCCTACCTATGGCCCAGTTTTATTCAGACGCAGGTTTGTATTAAGCCTATTTTATTTGATCGACCTTTATTATATGAATAGCCAATTATTTATGTCTGCGCAGGAATAGAATGAGCAGACATAAATAATGAGGCATAAGTAATGGAGAAAAAAACAGAGACATGCTCATTCTATTCCTGCGCAGACATAAATAATAAGGCATACGTATCTATTCATATAATAAAGATAGATCAAATTAAATTGGCTTAATACAAACCTGTGCCTGAATAAAACTGGGCTATAGGTAGGATTATCAGAAAAATGGTCTTGGTATAATCTCAATTGACGTGCTTCTTCTTTTGCGATCAACCACTTCATGTCCCATCATAGACACACAGTGTTTTGGTGCATCATCAAAGTGTCAATAGCGATGCAGGATTTGTGTTGCGCCCCAAAAGAAAATCATCATCGTCGGACGATGATTCATCCACAAGCCGTTGATACGAGGAGCGAGGACGACTCATCACGGATCAAATCAACTGGCCAACCATTAAACATCACAACTAAATAAGTTCTCACCTAGCGATATTGTCAGATCAAAATATAAAAAAAAAACGTGATTGATAGAAGAAAATCCTAACATGATGGTCGTCTATAATTTTAACCTGCAGATTGATGACACTGCCATGTAGAGGATCAGCTAGACTTTTCGTTTTTTTCCAAATATTTATTCATCATATCAAATTAAGTTTTTTTCCATAAAAACATTGTCAGATCAGAAACATAAAAAAATGAAATACAACAAAGCATTGTTAGCAAAATTTTGCTACCTGTGCTAGAATGGTTCAAACGCACAAGGGCTTGTGCCTGTCACCAATCCTTGCTGCTCGCTGCCGTTGCCTGCTTGACTATCTCACTCGCTGTTGCTGACTGGTTAATTTGTACTTGCTAACTCGTGATCTCCCGCGCGACTAGGATCACGATCGACCAAGTAGTCCAGGTCCAGTCCTCCGTGCGCATTGCGATCGCCCCCTCCGCGCTCGCAGGCAATTTTAACGAGCGGGTAGAAAATTAGTTGAAAAGGCCCACTAATGATGATGTGGCAAATTTTAAAATTTTGAGAACCAATATTTTAGGCATCTCTTGGAGAAGGATTGTATTTTGGGCCTTTTTTATTTTGGGCTGTCCCCAAAATAGGATTTTTATGTTTCTAATTTTATATATCTGTTGGAGATGCTCTAAGAGGCAGAAAATAAATTCCATGTTAAAAAGTCTAACGACCATACAGAACCAAATGGACGAACTAAGCATCTTGGGCGACTGACCGGACAAGAAAGACCAACACAGTTATTTCTGGTAAACATTGTACGCTCCCGGTGCATACAACTCGAATGGAGGTGATATGGGCATACAACCCAACACAGTTATAGAGAAAACCAAAAATCCCAGATTCCATCAGCCCAACCAGGTCGATCGGCCCAGGAAGAGCTCAACGCGTACGGCGGCCTGTGACTCCGTCACCCTGTAGTATATCCGAGAACTATGGCCTGTTAAACTTTGCTCTAGGATCACCTAGGTTAGATCTAGGTCAGGTGGTTCTATTTGGGTTGATGTTTGAACAATAGAGATTGAAAAGGGAGAGGGTTTAGATAGACCGACCGGTTGAGGTGTTGGAGGATGAAGAAGCGTCGGCCATCGTCGTCGTCGTCGCGTGGTTGTCGCGGATGCGGCGCCGGTGAGGTTGACGGCGATGATGGCTGCGGTAGTGGCGGTCGTAGATGTCCCGGCGATGAGGCGTGGCGCGGCGGTGGCGTTTCCCGTCACTGGCTGCGCCCCCTCTCGATCAGTTAGGGTTTGTGGGGTGGAGTGGCGGCGGCGACGAACCTCGTACCGTGTGCCGCCCCGACCTCCACCCCTTTTATATGGCGCTCAGTGTGACGGGGGCCCACCAGCTATTGGACTGGCCGCCCCCGAACAGGGCGCGGTCAAGGTCCGTTGTGCCGTTGGGCCCGACGGATGGGAGATCTATCTAACATTCTCCCCCTTGATCTCACTATTTCTTTTAGCTTTTTCTATTCCATCACAGATTTGTAAATAGAGCATGTTTCATCGTCACGGTCAATCACCGATGGATTCGACAGCCACTATACATATCTCTATTCAGAAACAGATACTTTTACTTTTGGGCCCTGTAGTCCAGGATTCATAAGGCTTCCCTTAAACCCATGCCAGCTACATGTTCCTTGAACATGTTGGGTGGTAGGCCTTTCGTGAGCGGATCCGCGAGCATCCTTTCTGTTCTAATGTGCTCGAGACTGATTGTTTGATCCCAGACTTTGTCCTTCACAACATAGTACTTTATGTCAATGTGTTTGGCAGCACCACTTGACTGATTGTTGTGAGCATACATTACCGCGGGTTTGTTATCGCAGTATAACTTTAGTGGTTTCTTAATACTGTCAACCACCTTTAAACCGGGTATGAACTTCTTTAGCCAGTTCACCTGCCCCGTTGCCTCATTTGCCTCATAGCATGCTATAAACTCGGCATACATAGTAGACCCTGCAGTGATAGTCTGTTTTGAGCTTTTCTATGAAATAGCTCCTCCTGCCAAGGTAAACACGTATCCCGATGTTGACTTTGTATTATCTTTTCAAAGTCAAAATCTGAATACCCCACTATCTGGAGTGATTCTGATCTTCTGTAAGACAGCATGAGGCCTTTTGTTCCTTGCAAATAACGCAAGACTTTCTTTACCAATTTCCAGTGCTCTGGGCCTGGATTACTCTGAAATCTGCCAAGTAACCAGGTAACAAATGCCAAGTCAGATCGTGTGCACACTTTCGCGTACTGTAGGCTTCCTATAGCTGACGCATATGGCTTTGTTTTCACTTCATTGAGCTCATACTAATTTCTGGGACATTGCGATGCCCCATACTTTTCGCCTTTCACTATAGGAGCAGGTGTCGCATCGCATCTGTACTTGTTGAATTTCTTCAACACCTTTTCTATATATGCCTTTTGAGAAAGTCCTAATGCATACTTTGTTCTATCTCGGTGAATCTCTATGCCCAAAACATATGAAGCCTCACCGAGGTCTTTCATGTTAAAGTTTGAGAACAAGAATTTCTTTGTTTCCTGCAGTAGACTGACACCACTACTAGCCAGTAGAATGTCATCCACATACAGAATTAGAAAAATGAATCTCCCATTCTTAAACTTTGAATAAATACAGTTGTCCTCGACATTCTCTTGAAACCAAAATTTCTTTATTGTCCCGTCAAACTTCAAATGCCACTGTCTCAAAGCTTACTTTAATCCATAAATGGATCTCTTTAGACGGCATCCCATATTTTCGTTTCCTTTCATGACAAAACCTTTCGGTTGCGCCATGCATACTTTTTCCTCCAAATCTCCATTTATAAATGCCGTTTTTACATCTATCTGATGTAATTCCAAATCATAATGTGCCACCAGTGCCATTATAATCCTGAAGGAATCTTTACAAGAGACGGGAGAAAATGTCTCATTGTAATCAATCCCTTCTCGTTGCGTGAAGCCTTTTGCCACAAGTCACGCTTTAAACTTTTCTATATTCCCTCTGGAGTCATATTTGGTTTTGTAGACCCATTTACAGCCTACTGTTTTGGCTCCTTTAGGAATTTCTTCTAAATCCCAAACATCGTTTAGTTTCATTGATTTCATTTCATCTTTCATGGCTTCCAACCATTTAGATGAGCGAGCGCTTCTCATGGCCTCTTCATATGAGGTGGGATCATCCTCCACATGCGACTCTTCTATATTATAAACATTATAGTCATCACGGATAGCCGATCTTCTGACTCTTTCAGACCTTCTAGGGGCCTCCACATTTGGCACATCCTGTACCTGAGGCTCTTGTTGAGTCTCCTGTACTAGCACATTATCTGTTTGAGGCTGTTGCAGTTCCTCCTATGGTGTGGCAACTATTTCTGTTGAATCATGTATAACAGGTTCCTCATTTTCATTCATTGTTGCTATAGGAGAGGTAACAACAGGTGCTGGTACCGCAATGACAGGCATTGTAGGCACAACATCAGCAGGTAGAGAGAAGAAAGGTTCCTGAGTCGACGGAGCGGGTATAGACACCCGCCTCTCCTCAAGATCAATTTCTCGAACTACCGAG